>NC_136410.1:148063233-148148233 GCF_051521515.1 Lactuca serriola | reverse complement strand
ACAATTTCTCCTTCTTTTTCCTCATTTGGCATCCCTTATTCATAATGTTTCACCTGATGTCCATTAACTTTGAAAGCAATGCCATATTTTGTGATCAACGCTATAGCTCCATGTGGAAATACTTGCATCACAATAAACGGACCGTTCCATCATGTCTGTAATTTCCCGGGAAAAAACTTCATTCTTGAATTGAAAAGGAGAACCTTTTTCCCTTCTTGAAATTCCTTACGTCCTCTCAACCTAGAATCATGCCATTTCTTGGTTTTATCTTTGTAGATCAATGAGCTTGTATAAGCTTCATTTCGAAATTCTGCTAGGACATTCATTTGCATTAGACGATTGGTTCGTAATTTGGCTAACTCAAAATTACAAGTCTTCAAAGCCCAATACACCTTGTGTTCAATTTTAACCGGAAAATGACAATTCTTACCAAAGACTAACCTATAAGGTGTAGTACCAATAGGTGTTTTAAAGGCGGTTCGAAATGCCCACAACGCATCATTTAGTTTTTCTGACCACTCCTTGTTGCTTCCGACCGATCGTTCAAGAATCATTTTTAATATCCGATTTGTGACTTTGTTTTTCCCACTTGTTTACGGATGGTAGGGTGATGCAAATCTATAGTGTACACCGCATTTTTGTAACGCTTTGGCGAGTTTTTCATTTGTAAATTGAGTTCCCGATCACTTATTAGTGCCTTTGGTACACCAAAATGAGAAAACAATCTTTTTAAGAACTTTACTACAATACGAGCATCGTTTGTTGGTAAGGCTTGTGCTTCTGCCCATTTTGAGAAGAAATGTTGTTCGATCGTTGGCACGAATCACATTCTTTAACAAATTTGGTGGTGTGCTTGAAAATTGTATGCCAATAGAATCCCAAATCAAATACTTTCTTTGTCGTGTAATGTGCTCTGTGATGTCCTCTGGTGGGTGCGTTATGACAATGCTTCAAAATTTCCAAACTTTCTTTCCCGAACATGCATCTTCTTATTATACCATCCGTGCAGCTTCTAAAGAGATATGGTTCATCCCAAAAAGGAGTATTTGACTCCTGAAAATATAATTTCTTCTTTTGTTGATGAGTCAATCCTTTTGGAAGATAGTCACCATCCAAATAGTTCGCTATATCAGCATACCATGGCTCCTCCCCTGCGATCACCATTAGATATTCTTTCGGAAAATCATCTCCAATTTTGTGTTCTTCCAATTTTTCCATTTCCGGATTTTTCAATCTCAAGAGGTGAGTGGCTACCACATTTTCCATACCCATTTTGTCCCTAATCTCGATGTCAACTTCTTGCAAGAGTAGTACCCATCGGATCAATCTTGGCTTAGCATCCTGCTTAGCAAATAGATACTTAAGAGCAGAATGGTCAGTAAAGACAATAGTGTTGGACAAAACTAATTAAGGGTGGAATTTGTCAAAAGCGTAAACAACAACCAGAAGTTATTTTTCAGTGGTAGTAAAGTTTTCTTGTGCCATGTTTAGTGTTTTGCTTCCATAATATATAGGTTGGAAGTGCTTATCAACCCTTTGTCTAAGGACCATTCTTACAGCAAAATCATTAGCATCGCACATGAGCTCAAATGGGAGGTTCCAATTTGGGGGGATCATGATCGGGGTATTTGTTAATTTCTCTTTTAATAATTAAAAGGCTTCAAGACCTTGTTTAAAATTCGAATGTGGCATCTTTTAAAAGAAGTTGGGTTAATGGCCTAGGAATTTTTGAAAAATCTTTTATAAATCGACGGTGAAATCCTGCATTGCCTAGAAAACTTCTTACCCCTTTCACGTTTGTTGGAGGTGGCAATTTATCTATGGTGTCAAACTTTGCATGATCCACCTCTATCCCTGATTTTGAAACTTTATGTCCTAAGACAATCCCTTCTTTGACCATGAAATGACACTTCTCCCAATTGAAGACCAAGTTGGTCTTTTCATATCTATAAGCATCAATTCAAGGTTGGAGAAGCAATCATCAAAAGAAGACCCGAAAACAGAAAATTTGTCCATGAAAACTTCCATGAACTTTTCAACCATATCATGGAAAATAGCCATCATGCATCTTTGGAACGTCGTCGGTGTGTTGCATAACCTGAATGACATCCAATGATAAGCAAAGGTCCCACTTGGGCTAGTGAACATGGTCTTTTCTGATGGGTTTAGGTCATAAGAACATCCTATGTGCTCATACAAACCCTAATGCTTGGATCTAGGTTTCTCTATTGTACATGCAAGTTATCCAAGACTATAAACCCTAATGCTAGCATACAAGTAATCATATTAACATAAGAATGGGTTTAAGATATTACCTTGATTGTTATATAGCAATAACAATCTCAATTCCTCATTGTATTGACTTTAGAAAGCATAGAGTCACAAATGTCACTCCTCTAATGGTTCACAAACACCATAAGCAAGAGGATGAAGAGGAGAGAGGATGGAGGCTGCCCAAAACGTGTTCTAACCCTAGAAGAAAGCTTCACCACGTTTTTGGGTCATAAGGGAAGTATATATAGTGAGGCTATTAGGGTTATCTAACAAGGAAACCCTAATTTGGATGCTTAAGCCCTAAGCAACCCATGGATCCCTTTCCTTAAGGCCTTGGACGATTTCTTATGGGCTTCCCCATAGAATTCGTCCACTCCTTAATTTAAGACAATCCATAGCCCATATTGCAATTATCTTATAATTACAATTCCAGTCCCTTAAGTTTAATTAATCTCTTTTAGTCACAAAACTAATTACCAATTAATTCTTGACTAATATTAATTAAACAATATGATTTCTCCTTTAATATATTATTCACATAATATATTAATAAATCATATTTAATCCTTTCTCTCCATAATTCATCCTATCAAGTTGCTTTGGTGAAGGAAACCCAAAAGGACCATGCACCATCGGGTCAAGTACATACCAAAATAGTTATGGACTTAGACACTAATCCAACAGTCTCCCACTTGGATAAGTCTAATAACTATTATGCGTATGACTTCAGATCCTGATCTGCAATCGTAGCTTTCCAAAGCCACTGTCAACTCTGATCCTATCAGATATGTGTCTCCTTAAGATAAGGGATCATATATTCCTCCATTCTAGATATCATATGAGATATGATTTTAAATCATTCTCTTTGTACTATATCTCAATTCCCGATTTATGACGACTGACTAATTGAACAAATCAAATTAGCCCTAGCCCGGCCGAGCATTTACGTTTGTCATCACTAAATCATCGAGGGGCCCAAAGATATCGCTTTTATCCTACTTTGGATAAAAGGAACGGATAAACTTTGATACAATGCTTGCTTTCACTTACTCACCAAATCACACACAACAATATGTTTTATAACACCAAGTTACTAGTGCGTTTACATAATATCAATGTGCAACCGATTTGCAAGATACAACTCACACATCTCGGTTTCAAGAAGATAAGATGTTATCGCCTCACCAATCACTCGTGATACAATTCATGGAGTGATCCAAGTGAGCGTGAGTTTAATCCAATGCTCAAATTCATATTCATAAGCACTCATGAACATTGCAGCAAACAGTTGCTTATGTCTAATTCTCTTTAGACAATCCACACACCAATTCACGACAGTCTTCATTCATACCTACTTCCAACATATGAACGACTGTGGCCCGTTCGAATAATTCTCTTTATGTCTAATTCTCTTTATCACCATATCGATTACTTATTTGTCGTTTCGGGTAATCAACTTCTTACTTGAATTATTACACTTGTCCCATGCTCCTAGCATGCACACAATGTTTACCTATGGTTCTTACTTTGTGAAATAAATCACATTGAACACATTTCCAATCATACTCATTTCACAACTCCAAATCCTTTTCATAAGTGTAAGAATATCAAATTCTTGCCACTTATAGAATATGCTAGATTCTAACATTTATGTAATGATCCATTTGTAATATCACTGCACCAAAGTCACAAAGACTATTGTCAATGAAATTACAAAGTCCTCTATCGGGAATTGTTACAATACAATTCCTTAGATATGATGTCTCTCACTCAAAGTACATTCCTTTGAACATCCCTTGCATAAAAGTTTCTAATCTAGTAATAGATTTTCAATATTCAATTCCCAATATGGACATGCTTCCATATTTCCATATGACAACTCATTCTTAATAGAATCTTATCTATTCAAAATAATGTCTATATGTTCCATTCAATACCATGCTTCCAACTACTCACAAGCAACCAATCCTCGTCGAACTTTGGATTGTCCTTTGATGGTTGTTTAATTATTTTAGTCAAAACCAATTCTAGTCCCTTTTCCCTCTAAATGCGTTAGACATTTGGAAAATTTTAGAATGGTCAAACATTAAAGCATTTGCAATCGATCCTATACCCGAAGCGTGTGGGACACGACGCATAATGTTTTATTTGCTATGTTCTCAAAATTCGAATTGTGAAGAGGAATGCCGTAATCATAATCGAAATTTTAAGAAAACACTATGTACCTTTGACTAAATTTATTAACATTTCTCAACCTAAGCCTTTAGATTTGAAATGAAGCATAATATTCTCTCCCTTAATTATAGCAAAACAACTTTACAACCCTTACTACTTTGCAAGGTATAACTCTTGTTTTTTATAATTAATATTGCCAACTTGCAATACATGCCTTAATAATCATACAATCATAACATTTATGCTCCCACTATCATGATGATTATTATAAAACATAACACTTATGCTCCCACTAGCTTGGACATGTATTCATAAACATCTTAACTTTCAGAAAATCAATACTTATTGAATTTCTTAAGTTCATGTTTCTAATACTTAATGCTTTGATAATCTTTTATCAAGGCCTCTTAAACTTATACACCTTTGCCTTAGATAGCTTATATGTGTGTCTAAACAATTAAGACTAATTGCCAAACCTCACAATTCAAATCATGGAAAGGGATACCGTAACCATAATCGAATTCGAGAATGCAATTTTACAATCACTATTTTCTTAAAATCTTTCTTAGTGAAAGCATTTCCTCACAATCATTTTCATGAAGGAGTAAATCTTATGACACTTAGATTTAAACGATGTATGTGTTCCTATCCATGTGAATTTGTTAAAACCAAAGTTTACGACAAATTCAAACTCATATGGACCGAACTTTCTTAATCTTGATTTCTTGCCCTATGGTAGCACAGCTGCCCACCATGTCTTCCAAGTAGTTAAGCATCTCACCTTTTTCCTATCAATGTACCTTTCATTGATTAAGGTGCTTTACCTTTTATGCGTTCAAAATGAGAACTCATAGAACTCACATGCATAATTAACTCAATTGGAACATCACAGAAACAAAATAACCTCAACTCGTGTGCTAGTGATGATCGATAAGGTTTATTTGATTTGTTTTTTAAACCTTTCAAGACCATTAAGACTCCCACTGACTCCTTGACATATAAGATTCTCTTTGTCAATAATCATTTCTTGACAAACAAATATTCAAGAGTTAGTGTAGTTTTTATCAAAACATTTCATAAATTGGTCCTAGTTGGTCTTTGTCTTATCCAATACATCACAACTTTCCACATTTGATGAATGTTATAAACCTTCTTAATACTTATCACTCAATGTCACAATCTTAACTCTAAGACTTGTTTTGGAACGAAGTATGATTGACTTCTTGATTTAACCATTTCTTCAATTCTTGATTCCTCTTCTTAGACATACAATTGTACTAAGACTTACTTAGAGGATCAATTGAGATATGGTTCTTAATCATTAAGACCTATCATAAAGCATAAAAGCTACTCTCCCTTCTTCTTAGAACGGAGAAACTTTTATCTTTCTGCCTACTTGATTCTTCTTATTCGTTTTGCTATTGATTTAGACCTTTTTAATCAATTCCGAATTACACTTAATCTTATAAGTATAATCATGTTTACTAAACCTTTAGTAAATCATGACGAATATATTTGTTACTCTTATGGTGGACTTGATCAACACGCAACATTGTGTGCTCGATCTCCTAGTCCTTCACTTAACACTTTGTCAACGAATTAATCTAATATGAAATTTCTCATTCATCGTGTAACCAAGTTGCATGATTCCAAGTTTCTGTCCAATTGAAACTTGGGCGATGAGAAACTTTCCTCATTCGGTAAATTCTTCAACTTTCCATAAATAACATAATAAGAACCAAATCCATTATTGCTAATAATAGAAACATTCAAACATCAATTTTTTCATATACGCCATTGCAAGGATAAATAAATAATATAAAATCAAAATTTATTTTATTGCGGAAAAATTTGTCCTTACAATGCAATTCATTGAAAAACTATGCTAATACATCTTTCTTAGCAATCTAATTCTAACTCTAAGTAGTAGCTCAAGAATCTAATCTTCGAGAAATGCGATCGAAATCCATTCCTTCACGGTTAGATTTTGCTCACTTCTTCCCTTAAGCTTCCTTTCTTTTCTTCGATTCTACAAAACATCAATTGTAATCTTATCACATTATGTATTAAGAATCTAGAATAGAGGCTTAAAAGAGTTAGTTATTGGATTTTACCTATATTAAAGGCATACGTTTCGACTCTCCCATCTCTTAGATCTCCTAGGTAAATTGGGCAGACTTGTATCCAACGCCCTTTCTTTTGGCAGCAAACGCAGGTCGGTTCTCCTAGAACGTCCTCGGAAGCATGGTCGGTTGACTTTCCCAACAAATACACTCCATTGCTTCGCCAAATCATTTCTGTTTCAGCAGCAATGAGCATGTAAGTTAGGTCAATGAGGTTGTCGTCATGATCCATCATATAATACTTTCTTTTGAACTCATTATATGATTCAGGAAGTGACTGCAAAACCCAATTCACAACCAACTCATATGGGAATGACACACCCAACATTATCAACCTATCAATGTGTGATTTCATTCCTAGAACGTGGGCATACACGGGTTTACCATCTTCATGTTTCATTTCCAATAGGGCTTTAGTGATATTGAACCTTTCAATTCTTCGATCTTGTGGGTTAGGGAGAACAATTGGAGGAGGTGGAGGAAGTGAAGCATGATTTCTTGTTCCTCGATCAAATCGTGGAATACCATCTTCATGTGGAATGCTTGTTCCACGGGATTTGGGAAGACCATAGTTGTCGAACTTAGACATCTACAAAACGGGAGAAACAAATTCAAGTTAGTTGATTGATTGAGTCCTTAGTAAATCACCCAAATGAGATACTAAGGCTAGGACCGAACACAATATTCTACAACTCGGGAGAGGGATGCCGTAACCCAAATTGTAGAACATTTGAAGGTAAGTGAATGATGATTCACTAATTTCCACCATGAAAAACGAAAAAGAAATTAAGTTTTGAATCTATGAAAACTCCTAGATCCTTTGAGATTCATTGAACATGTTAATGGCATGTTTTAATCTCGATATGCCCTTCTTGTTTGTGACTGGGATGCCGAGGATCACAAAGCGGGTGTGAATAACCATCCAAACTTACATGGTGCCCTCACATGTTACAGTCACCTATTCGATGTGCCGGTAAACCACACACACTCCACCGAACTATGACAAACATTGAGTCACCCTTTGCTACCTTTGCTTAGAACCATTTAGTGTGTTGGTAAACCACACACGCTCCACTAACGTCTTCGCAATGGCACAAAGTGTAATTTCATGGAATTGCATCAATTCACTTTGCCTAAGTAACTAAGATTGGGGATTTGTAAAACATTTAGTTACTTTTGTATTTCATTATACTTATAATGGAAGGTTTTGTCCTATCCTACCCGTTTGGCTAACGACCCTCCACTAGTCAAGAGTGCGGTGGGTAAGAGTGGATACCCATTCAATCGTCATTTTATAGGAAATTTCCTTAAACACCCCTTATAGACCAGCTTCGTGAATGAGGCCTACTAACGGTAAGACTGACTTTTACTCATACATATATATAATGTTAGACTTTTAATGTTATATATAGTATAGGGTGTATTTTACACTTTGAAAATACTAGGTGGTCAAATTTAATAATTATACCTTTAATTCAATTAAATTGTAAACCAAAACTTTATGAATTTATTAAACCTCTTTTAATTATACACCTTAATTAATTAATAAAACCATAAGGGTGTGATTCGAACTTTTCAAAACAATACTAGGGTTCTAGAATTTATCATTCCTAATTAAAATTTTAATCAACTTTTAAATTCCAAAACTGGAGGGCAAGTTTTGAAACATTTCAAAACATTAGGGTTTAGAATTTAAATATACATCAAATTAAACTATCAAAATTTTTAAATTCCAAAACTTGAGGGCAAGTTTTGAAACCTTTTTCAAAACATTAGGGTTTCAACTATTTAAATTTCAAAACAACAAAACTATTGAGGTCAAATTTAAACTATAAAACCTAAAGGGGAAAATATGAAACATTTCGTAACATCAAGGATCAAATAAAAAATAATCTAAAATTAACAATTAATCACATAATTATCCATATTTGATTTATTTAATGATTTCTTGCAAAACAATTTACCAATTTAATCAAAATAATTAATCAATTATCACATAAGGAAACAATTATCTTATTAATTGATAAATATATTCAATTAGATCAAGAATATAGTTAAATATATATCATAAAATCGGATTTATATTGATCTTATATGATAAGGCAACTATCCTTAAGCAAAAACATCAAGAAATCCCGGTTTTCCCTCATTCTGACCAACTGACTCGTCGAGTCAGGCATGGACTCGTCGAGTCAGCATGGACTCGGCGAGTTCAGCCCCCAGAATCCCAAAATTTCGATTTTTTAGCTTGAACAACCAAACAAAGCATCAATACAATAGAAACCAATCAAGGCTCTGATACCACTAATGGGTTTAGGTCATAAGAACATCCTATGTGCTCATACAAACCCTAATGCTTGGATCTAGGTTTCTCTATTGTACATGCAAGTTATCCAAGACTATAAACCCTAATGCTAGCATACAAGTAATCATATTAACATAAGAATGGGTTTAAGATATTACCTTGATTGTTATATAGCAATAACAATCCCAATTCCTCATTGTATTGACTTTAGAAAGCATAGAGTCACAAATGTCACTCCTCTAATGGTTCACAAACACCATAAGCAAGAGGATGAAGAGGAGAGAGGATGGAGGCTGCCCAAAACGTGTTCTAACCCTAGAAGAAAGCTTCACCACGTTTTTGGGTCATAAGGGAAGTATATATAGTGAGGCTATTAGGGTTATCTAACAAGGAAACCATAATTTGGATGCTTAAGCCCTAAGCAACCCATGGATCCCTTTCCTTAAGGCCTTGGACGATTTCTTATGGGCTTCCCCATAGAATTCGTCCACTCCTTAATTTAAGACAATCCATAGCCCATATTGCAATTATCTTATAATTACAATTTCAGTCCCTTAAGTTTAATTAATCTCTTTTAGTCACAAAACTAATTACCAATTAATTCTTGACTAATATTAATTAAACAATATGATTTCTCCTTTAATATATTATTCACATAATATATTAATAAATCATATTTAATCATTTCTCTCCATAATTCATCCTATCAAGTTGCTTTGGTGAAGGCAACCCAAAAGGACCATGCACCATCGGGTCAAGTACATACCAAAATAGTTATGGACTTAGACACTAATCCAACATTTTCTTGGTCTTGAGGATTAATAGGGATCTGGAAATATAATGAAAAACCATCTAGAATGCAGTAATAAAGGTGACCAGATAATATTTCGAGCATTTGATCAATAAAGGGTAGAGGAAAATGGTCTTTGCAAGTGGCATCGTTTAACTTGTGATAATCGATGCACACTCGCCAACTAGTTACCGTTCTCATAAGATTAAGCTGATTATCTTCATTTGTCATCAATGTCATGCCTCCTTTCTTAGGTGCTACTTGCACCAAACTCACCCATTGGCTATCTGATATTGAGTAAATAATTCCGGCATCCAAGAGTTTGACTACCCCTTTCTTGACTACTTCTTGCATGTTTGGGTTTAATCTTCTATGGCGTTGCACCACTGGTTTAACTACCTCTTCCAAATTATTTTTATGTGAACAATATGAGGGGCTAATGCCCTTGCTATCGGTGATCTTCCACGCGATGGCATTCTTTCTTTTCTTCGGTACTCCAACTAAACTTCCGTTCTCCTTTTATGTGAGATCAGCTGCTATGATGACTGGCTTTTGCTCATTTTCTTCCATGAATGCATGCTCGAGATGTTCAGGCAAAGCTCTTAAATCGATTTTTGGTTTTTGTTCAGAGACCATGATGTGTGCATCTTGCCATTTTGTGGTGTCGTAAGTTTGCTTGTCAGATCAAATTAAATTAGAATGCCACGACATGGTGGTGTTATTACTACGTCGTGGTGGGTTTTTAATTGGCTTTTTAGTTCATTTTACTCGCTCTCTTCTAGTAGCTTCTCGAGTTCTTGCAAATCATGTTCAACCTCAAAATCACCTTCTTGTAGAACCATGTAACACTTAGTTTCCTTTTCCTTCCATCCTCCAAATTCTTGTTCCAAAATTTCATCGAACACATCTACCGAAAAGCCATGTCATCGCTTATTCTTGAATGTTTTATTGATCTATTAACCCCGAAAGTTACAGCTTCTTTTCCAACTCGAAGAGTGATTTTGGACTCTCTTATGTCTACCAAGGTCCAGGCGGTGCTAAAAAAGCCCCCTCCAAGAATAATTGTCACTTGATCTTTTTCCTCTATATCTAAAACAATGAAATCTATAGGAAAAACAAACTTGTCAAGTTTAACTAATAAATATTCACTGATTCCACTTGGAAAAGTCATCGTTTTATTTGCTAAGTGGATGGCCATGCAAATCGGTTTTGGTTTTGGGAGGTCAAGCTTCTTGAATAATGAATAACGCATTAAGTTAACACTTTCTCCCGAATCTGCTAGAGTGTAACTTGCGGCTAGATTTCCGAATTGGCATGGAAGTGTTAAACTACCTCAATCACCCATCTTCTTTGGTAGCATGTTCAACATAGCAGCTGAGCAGGTTTTGTTTAGTACAACTTTAGACACCTCCCCCATCTTCTTTCGGTTTGTTCGAAGATCCTTAAGGAACTTTGCGTATTTTGACATTTAAGTTAAGGTTTCAATGAACGGGATATTGATTTGATAGGATTTGATGTTCTCTAGGAACTTTTGGTAGTCTCCGACATTTTTATCTTACTTTGCTCCACTGGGAAAAGGCATCAGTGGACGGTATGGCTTAACGGGTTGAACATTTTTATTTTCAGATTATCGTCACGTCATGGTGTCTTCACCACATCGTGGTGACTGTGAAACATCAAAAAATATGGTCCCAAAAATTTCATTTTAATAATAGATAAAATAGTATTTTCCAATAACATCCAAACATTTAAACAAAACCCAATGTATCATTTTGTCATAAAATCAGAGTAAACATTATAAGCGAAATCTCAACGGTGTGTGCGATGCAGTCATCCCGAGCTCTTCCCTTTACAACCGAAAGTACCTGAAACATGAACTAAAATAGTAAGCACAAAGCTTAGTGAGTCTCCCCAAAATACCACATAACAACCATACAATAAACATATAGTAGGCCCCGCCCTGTCATCGGACCCCACCCGGCATTGGGCAGAGCTCAGTAAACGGGCCCTGCCCAACATACAATAACATATATCAAATAACCACATATACATGCAGTAATCACATAGCATACAAATATCCATCAGGCCCCGCCCTACATTGGGCCTTAGTCCGGAAAAACACATAAACTTAGGCACATACAAGAGTCACAAACACAACTAGCATAATAACAACATAACATTAACATGGATCGACATTGGTGTCTTTGACACACTAAACCCGGTAAGGAAACTCACCTCGAATACAGAAAGGTAGCTGAACGGATCCTGGCTCCAAATATTGACTTTACTCAACCCCTAAACATAAAATATTTCCTTAAGTACAACGCAAAATGCGCAAAAGCCCCTTATATGGTCAAAGACTAAAGTCAAAGTCAAATTCAACGATCCGAGTTGACTCAACTCGCCGATTTTATCCATTAGTCTGCAAAGTCAGGAAGAAATCAATCGAAATCGCCGAGTTCATCCATGAACTCGCCGAACTCGCCAAAAATCCAACATCTTAATTCATTAAGTCAACCTTATCGAAACTAAGAGCTTCATAACACATATCTTAATTGAAATGGCCTCAATAAGGGTAAAGTTTCCAACTTTACCCCTAAAAACCACCAAAATGGGTTCAAAACTCAAACCCTAGGCTTAAACGGGTAAGGACTTAATCATTAAGCACTAAATCACCAAAGGCATAGCCCCAAACTGCAGATCTGGCCCTGAAAGTTGAATGACTACGTAAAGTTTCCAACTTTACACTCATGCATGACTAAGAGAGGCTCAAATGTTCAAAAGAGGCCAAAAGAAGGACTTAATGAATGCATGAAGCCCTTAAGACCATAAAGTTGGCACCTTTATGCCAAAAGAGCTCATGAAGATCATAGATCTGAAAGAATAAACACATAGGACTTCTACTTCCCCAACAACCAACCATCCATGGCTAAAAGCATACAATCTAACCTAAGAAGACATCTAAGCAAATATTAAGCAAGGTTAGAACTTTATTCCTGAAATGTGTTGGAAATGGAGCAGAGAATCAAGATCTGAAAGCTCTTACTTGAACCACCACCGTACACCAAGCTTCTCTTCCTTCAATGAGCTTCAAACACACCAAAACACACCCACAATGAGCTCACAACACTCAAGGAGGATCTAGGTTTTCGAGATTAGGGTTAGGGGCCATGGAGGCTGGGAATGAGGCCAAAACTTGGGAGTTAAGGTGTTTAAATATGGTGCAAAATCCTAAAATTAAGGTTTCCTTCTCAGCTGCCAACTCGCCGAGTTGAGGCACCTTAACTCGTCAAGTTGACTCATTAAACTTTGCGGCCAAAACAACTTCGACTCGTCAAGTTGAAGCTTCCAACTCGACGAGTCCTCCAAGAATATGCAAATAATTGCAAATAAATTTATACCAGAAACCAGGCATTACAGACTGTTAAGTGCTTTTCTCTTGACTTGCTTCTCGCCCTTCCCACACAACATTCAGGTTATTGTCAGTAATAGGAGTCAAATGGGTAACAATTTTTCCATTTCTCGTTGTAATGGCTTAGATGTGAGCTCCTCTCGGGGTTTGTTCGGTGTTTCCTGGAAGTGTGCCCGATAATCATTCGTTGAATTGCTTCGATAGTTGTCCAATTTTTTGCTCAATATTCTTGATTGCAACTTGCTGATTTCTAAGTACCACTTCGGTATCGTCATGTCTCTTTTCTGATGTGGCAACAAAATGAGCAAGCATTGCCTCAAAATTGGGTTTCTTCTCGGTGGCTAGTTCCTATTATTGGTAGAAGCCTCTTCCTTTTTGTTCAAATTTGTCTTCTTTGGCTTTCTTGTACTCATCGCAAGGTAACCACTTCTTTTTGGGGTTTCTCCAGTCTTCTTCATAACGATCACCACTCGAATAGCAAGCTTGGGCCTTTCGGTTTCCATTTTTATATGGATCACAATCTTTGGTTAAATGCGGCCCGTTACAGTTTTCACTCCCCCACTCATATTTCATGGATTTTTTGATCCATTTTGTTCATCCTTGTATCCATGTTATGTAACATTGCCGAAACTTTTGCCATGTCACCTGAAGTAGAATTCACGATTCCCCTAGTTAGATCTTATCGAGGGTTATGATATTCTCTTCAATGTTTGGAGAATTCCTCAATTAGCTCCTTGATTACTCCCGATGCTTTCTTTCTGAGTGGCCCTTGAGAATCAAGGAGTTGCCTAGTTGTTATGTTTACCCCCATCATAAAATATTGCTACTTCTTGTTGGATATTTAGATCATTTTGGGGTAAGTTTCTAAGCAATCCCTTATAACTGTCACACCCCAAACCGGAACGGTGGAACGTTCGGGGGTGGAGAACGTCATGTACAGTATCACAAAAATTGCATAATAGTAATCAAAGCAAACACAACCATTACAATGATAAAATATAGTATTTACATTTGTTCAATACATAGTTTGTATGACATCAAAAGTGTATAGCAAAAATGTAAAAGACGCGACTCTAAAAGCTCCGTCTTCTCAAAACCTGCGGGTGTACCTATCTACCGGTTCCCTGAGAATACAAGTGATTTTGAAAGTGTATCAACATTTAAGTTGGTGAATTCATAAGTATGTATTTGAGATGCAAAGCTTGTATTTGTTCTTTGAAAATGTTATAGTGTACTTCCAGAAAATCCAATATTTTCTTTAGTGAATGAAATGTAGTCTTAGACCTTAAGACCAAAATGTATGTAGTTACTGTATTCTGAATAGTAAACTGTACTCTGAAATAGTGAACTGTAGTCTTAATAATAAATAAAACTATATCATGAATGTTTATTGAAATTGTATGTTGTATTAGTGTACTCTGTACTATAAAAGTAGTGTACTGTAGTAGTGTTTGTATGAAAACCTTATTGTATGAATGTCTGGAATCCACCAGTTGTAATGTAAAATAGTGTACTATAGTTTCATTATTTAAAATAAAACCATTTGTAAGAGAGCCTGGAATCCACCAGCTGTAGTGTAAAATAGTGTACTGTAGTTTCATTATTTAAAATAAAACCATTTGAAGTAGTGTTAATCCCGTAAACAAACGTTTTAGTTGATACTAATGTGAGTTTCATATAACCATGCTTGATACGACCTAGTAGCCTCTACGACGTTCTTTAGGCGTCGAAATGTTATGACATTTGTCACCCCAGGCCTTTTGGCCTAGCTGTTGCAAGTAGCTTAGGTGCGAGATTGTCAGTCCCGTATAGATCTATACACAAATTCACGCTCTCCCTCCAGGAGACTCTGGTTATAATTTATAGGACTTGAACCAATACCCTGATGGGTACCCCGAAGTAGTGCCTCACAACCCTATATTAACTAGTTTACATGTAGTGTAGTAGTGTTCTCTTGTACTTGAAACTGTATGTATTACCTTGTAGTAGTGTACTTTGTAGTGTAAAATAATTATACTTAAATAATTATTTAGTAGTGTATCCTTGAATTAGCGATATAGAGTAGTGTTCGATAAACTATACCTATTATAGTTTCAATGTATGTTCTTATTCCTGTATAGTGCTCTTTGAGCTTTTAAAATAGTGTAGTACCTCCCAAACTATACTTATTATAGTTTAAATTATGTTCTTGTACTGTTTAATGAACTTAGCAAAATAATGTAGCAATTCATAAACTATACCAACTATAGTTTAAATGTATATCCTGTAATGAATTGAAACATTTGCAATTTAATAGTGTGTCAAAAGCGGTAGTAAGAGATTTATGAAAATACCCTTTTGCTCGACATGCTACAAAAGGGTTAAAAATATATAAAAATATATTTTGGTAAATGCAGCGACAAATCGGATTGGAGCAATTGCAAATGTTTTGAAGTTGTTTGAATGTTAACACAAGAGTCCTTGTGTTTAACTTGTATCCCCCCTGGTAAAAACATTGAAAATAGTGAAAACGTAGGGTATGAACTCACCTCTAGTGTGTTCGAGTCTGGATAGCGGAACTGTAGAGATAATCATCGGGCTAGCGTATGTGGAAATAACGGTATCCTAATTATATTTAAACACGTAATCGTATTTAAATTAGCAAGATAATTAATTGAAATGTTAGACAACACTTAATTTATGTAGGGAATTTCTGATAAAAATTATCGAGAATTGTTTGATGTGTTGGTAAGGGTTTTCGGTCTAGCCTTCACCGAAATCCTTGATTTCGGTCTTAAAACCTCAACCGAGAACTAGGTTCTCAGTCTTAAGTTGTTCTTGGTTAGGAATGAGCTCTCGGTCCAAGGTGTTTTCGGTCAGCTTGAAGACTTGGAGATTGTTCTTGGTGTTCTTGGTGAAAATTATGAAGATTTGAAGGATTTTTCTTGAAGGTTTGAAGGTTCTTGTATGATTCTTGAGAGCAAAATGGGAGTGTTTTTGATTGAAAAGTGAGAAAATGAATTATTTTTTAGGGATATATATATATATATATATATATATATATATATATATATATATATATATATATATATATATATATATATCGGTTGGGTTTTCGGCCGGAAAGACGTTTTCGGTCCGAAGGGTTTGCATTCCGAGGGTTCTCGGCCGAAAAGGGGTCTTCGGTCCGTGGGTTCTCGGTTCCAAAGGGAAAAATGTTCATTTTAAGTGTATTTTATTCCAAATACTTATATAACAACATCATTTATATAGTTTAAATCATATTTAACCCTTATGTTCCAAACCAAATCAACAAAACTCAAATTTTTATTTAAAGGGTTTGACTTTTATTGACTTAAAAAATAACGGGTTGTTACAATAACGCTCCCATGCCTCGTACAAAGACTCTCCCATTTTTTGTTCGAAATTTGAAATGGCCTTCTTCAATTTGGAAACCTTCGATGGTGGGCAAAATTGTTGTATGAACTCTTCAGACATTTGCGCCCATGTTGTTATTATGCCCGGTGGAAGTGCCTTCAGCCAGTCCTTTGCTGCACCCTTAAGATTAACGGGGATCATTCTTAGTAAAAAGGTCTCGCATGGTATGTTTGGTATGTTGAAGTAGTCGACAATATCTTTGACCTCATCAATGTGCTTGTAACTGTCCTCGTGGTCTTCCCCATGGAATGGTATTTCTTTCAATTGAGCAAGTATGTGTCCTTTTAACTCAAAGCTAGCTATGTTGGGAATTGCGGGTTACACAAGTACTGGTCTGGTGTCTTCACACGCCTGTCTCTTGTATGCCTCCATTGTCATGTCAGCAATGTCCGCCATGTTGGTTTTGGGCTCGCTTTCGGGTTCACTTACTTTTTCTGATTCGGCTTCGCTTTCGAGCTCGTATCATGCTTCCTTTTTGTTAGGAGTCTTCTCAAAGCTTTCGAATTTGCTTTTGAGAGTCATTCGGCTTGATTCTCCAAGTTTGGTTGTATTCTTCTTATGGAATGCAGACTCCGGATCGTAAAATGGCGGTATGATTGGTGTCTTTGATCCCCGGGTCATAAATCATTGAAACAAAAACAAATGAAATGCGTAAAATGAATAAAAACAAAAAATAAAAACTAGCTACTTGATTGCCATCTTGTAGTGATTATTGCCATGACGTGGTAAATCAATCAGAAGAAAACTAAAATGAAAATTAAGAGAAAATAGATAGAAAAATTCCTATTAAATTAGCAGATAAAAATTAACTAAGAATTTACCGTTCCCCGCCAACGGCGCCAAGAGTTCTCAAGCTATCTAAGTTTAGCTCCATACAACCCCTACGACATTTACTCAATGATCTACCAATATTAATATAAACCTCAACCTAATAAACATGTCATATAAACACAAGACTATCCTAATTTATCACATTACCATATCCTAATAGAATAAAAACATCCTACCACACATTGGACATACAATGTCATACATAATATAGTGAGAAAACTCACTTGATTCTAGTAGCATAATATCTACCGCACCCTCTGCTCTCAAACAACTAGCACCAACCACGTAACACCAATCTGATACCAATCCCTAGTAAGGTACTCAATACACCATAGTTTGACCAAAGTCAAATTGGTCAAAAAGTCACTGATCAACCACGCCTAGGGATGTCAAAAAGTCATATGGGGGCCTCGTCCTGATTGGGGGTATTTATTAAAAAAAATCGGGACAGGGACAGAGGCAGGGGCGAGGGTGGGCAATCCTATCCCGAAACCCCCATGGGGACCCTATTAATAAGTTTTATATATATATATATATATATATATATATATATATATATATATATATATATATATATATATATATATAAATATTAATTATATAAATATAATAAACAATACCATGATTTTGAGCTTCCAATATTCAACAAAAAAACATGTTTTTTAAGTTGTTAGTATAATGTTTTTAAGATGCCATAACTTTTTTATTTTTAATATGTAAAATTATGCTATAAATAATAATTAGTAACCTAAAAAATAGTTTCTTTTAGCCTAAACAAGAACTTGTTTTAGCCCCAGAAAAGGCAGCCCAAAATCAAGCGGGGGTGGGGTGGGGGGGGGGGGTAATAAGGGGGATTCAGGGGCAGGGGAGGGGGTAGGATGGCTGGAGATTTTGGGGATGGGGGAACGGGTAAATTTCAGGGGCGCGGCGGGGGATGCACTCCCTGTCCCCTTTCCCCCTGTTGACATCCCTAACCGTGCCGCAACCCAGCTTCTAGTCATGTTGCGATCACTATGGCGACAAAATAGTCATGACTTCAGGTCCATATTCGAAACACAAACCTTCCTTGGACGTATTGCGCTTTCCGAGGCAAATCCACTTTATTGATAAGCACTTAATACCCTAAGACTAAGGCTCCAACTTTCCATAACACATCGAAATATGGTCTAAATGGAAAATGTTCTCAACTTTATCCATTTAGGTACATCCAATACAACCATCTCTAAACCTAGGTCAAATATGGGACCAAACTGCTACTAAATTCATGCATGGACCAAATGGCAAGATAACAACCAATTCTTTTCACCATAGTCGGTCCAGAAAACCATCAAATACAACATTTGGACTTATGGTTGTACAAACTCCATCAGAATATCATTAAAAGGATCAAAATATGCTTACAATCCTTGATCTACAAAGCAAAATATATATGGCTTAGAACTTGAAGACTAAAAATGTCTAGAATATGAGTGAATGATTGTAAAGAATCCAAATCTTGCTTCTTGAGATTAACAACACCTTACATCCTCACAAAGAATAAAGATAATACATCTAAACACTCTAAGATGGAAGGAAATAGGGTTAGGGTCTCTTACTCTGGATATTGGGGGGAAAGGAGGCTGATAAGAGGTAAACCCAAGGAGTTGATGACTTTATATATGGCTCAAGCCTGAGAATTAGGGTTTGGGCATTAATCGGATTCATGTTGCGACCTACACTTGGTCGCGTCGCTACTTATTATGTGGTATGCAGCAGGAGTTAGGGTTTTCCCAATAACCCTTGATATGGAATAATTATGCACTAGTTTTAACCAAATAATTTAAATAGTTACTACTCCTGAGACAGTGTACCTAGTTGAAAATAAAATAACACAAATAGTCGGGTATCGAACACAGTGAATAGAATTACTAGGTAGTTTTAAATACTAAGTTACCTAAATTTATATTTAACAAAAAAAGGGGTTTTTTTCTAGTTTTGCTAGACTAGAAACTTAATTACTGAAAGAAACTAATGAAACAAAAAGCAAAAAATAAAAAAAAAAGAAACACAAAAGATGATTTTAATCAAGATAAATGAGAGACTTCCGTTTAGATTCGATATAGTTGCTATTATGGTTGATTTAATGAAAGTGCAATGGATTAATGCTTTGTTGGTTACTGATTCCTAAGATGAAAAGATTAATGTTCATTAACCTAATCCTTTAGTAAATAAGTTCATTCATACGGTGATCAAGTGGATAAACTAACAAATTTACTAGTGTTTGGTTCAAGTTATGTTAGACTTATAGTGAATTGATCTATTTGGTGAATTAAAACACTTCAATATATGATTGATCCTCATATACTAGCTCCAACATTTACTTACCCACTTTTCTATTTAACCCTAGGTTTTGGTCAAAACAATAGTCCTACAAATTTTCAATTCACAAAATCGTAAGATTCAATTTACTCAATAATGAATGGTCATGAAAACTTAATTAAACTCAACAATAAAGAGAAAAGTAGTTATCATAAGCATATAGAGGTTCCTTAATAAGCTAACATAACAAATAACCAACTTAGCATTATCCATTCCATAAATCAACTCATAAATAAGCAAATAATCCAGTCTAAACAAAAGTTAGGGTGTTTAGCCCATAACTTCAGCAAACAAACATGTAAAAATAAAATTCAATTTGTAATCGATGATCAAACACAAGAAGAATAAGTAAATATAAGAAGTTTTGCCTCAAATCTCTCAAAATCAAGCTTCTAATCGATCTTCTGTAACTCCAAGCTTCGAAATAACGTTCTTGGCCTTCAAAAGTCGATAAAAGCTCCAACAAAAGTTAGTTTTTCGGAGGAATGTGTCTTTTATATATATTGTTCTCGAAGTCGGTTCAGCATGTCGTGGCAAGTCCACCACGACGTGGTCTTTGGGTTTATCATGTAATAAGCAAGTCTGCGAGGTTCATCGGGAGAATTCAAAACGCCAAGTCGTTGTAATGTCACCACGTCGTGGTAAGGAGAATTTTCTTCATTTTAGCATTGATACAAGTTCCTAGCTTCCAACTTCCTTCCTTTTCGCTCATGAGCATATCTTTTACCTCTACAACACAACACAATATATATATATATATATATATATATATATATATATATATAATCACATATCAACCCTTTTACACGATTTCCTTGATTTCACAAAATAAGCATATTCGAAAAAAACATGCATTATAAATGTCAAAAAATTGAAATTATCTTATCTGCTTTTATATATATATATATATATATATATATATATATATATATATATATATATATATATATATATATATATATATATATATATATATATATATATTAAATGTGTATATACAAAAAAATATGAATATGCATCAAAAATATATTTTTTAAAAAAAATGATTTTATTAAATATTGCTTTTGAAAAGTGTATGAATAATATTTGCATTGAATTAATTTTTTTTATTAATTCGATAAAATATTATATATATATATATATATATATATATATATATATATATATATATATATATATATATATATATATATAGAGAGAGAGAGAGAGAGAGATAGGTTCAAATGTTTATAACAAATATTGTGTTCCTAAATGCACCAATCAAAAATTAGCAAAATATTAAATAATTTTTAAATTCAATAAGGGTATTTTGGAGATTTTGTATTCTCAATAAATAGAAGCTTTTAAATGAAATCTTATAATTAAATAAAGAAAATAAATATTTGACCTAATCTTCCTTTTATATTACTGGAACTTCTTATCATTATCCATACACGCCTCCCTCTTCCACCTTCAACATCAGATCATTGTCTTTACCCTCTCATCTATGTCGCTTCAGGATGGTGCTGCCTCCGCCCCATCGTGTTTATTTCGTGGGTTTATATCAATATCGTATACATGTCTCCTCTATTATGTGGTGTTATAAATTCAAAATCCAATTCAAGTACCTTCTAGTAAATGGAACCGACAATGAGGAAAAAATATTTAATTCATTTGGATGGTGGAGTTGTTGGTAATCGGCAAGATGGAAAGCATCAACAAAGGTAAATTAAATTTTTTTCCTAATCGCACAAGCATTATCTTTATTTATTGTTTTGAAAATCTAGACATGTAATTTAGTATCTATTAACCAATCCCAAATCTCAATTTATTTCTCAGTTCAAGATTTCCATGGATGATTATTGGTTCATGTGAACTATCGATATTAATATCAAATATAGGTTGAAGTATAAAAAAATTATTAGTTGTCGTATTAAATACAAAATGCAAAATACTAGAGTTGCATGGTCGCATGATACTTTTTTTTTATATATTATGTAATTCAATCTTATTATTTGTCAATGTATTCTAACAGAATACTAATTTTTTTTAGGAAAATTAAATAGACAATATAGTATATTCTATAAGAATATATGACGTTTTGTGAAGTGTATTCTCTTAGAATACAGTGAATTTTTTCATATCCGAAAGTTGATTATGTTTTCTTTTTGGATTTATGTTTTGAAGAAACTATCAATGATGTGGAAAATGAAGAAAACATGAAGAATGAGAGTATTTTAGTATAATATATTCTGCTAGAATGTATAAAGTGTTTCTTAATTATAATATTCTTTCAGAATGGATTAATATTTTTTTCTTTTTTAACCATTCTTAGTTTTAATCTTTAAGAATAAATGTAATTCTTAAACCACTATTAGTCATATTTTTTTTCAGAATGTATGTAATAATCGTTTTATAATCTTATTTTTTACGAATTTATGTAATTAGTGATTCTTAAAGAATAAAATTTGTATTCTTTAGAAAATATTATTCTTGATAATATGCTGTATAATTCTGTAAACATGTTAGTTATAAAAAAATATATATTGCATGGAACTATATTCTGCAAGAATAAAGTCAAAATTACAAGGTAATTTATCAAAAATATCTGAATTCGAATTATATTCTACAACAATAAAATCAATAATATATTTACTATTTAATTGTTGGCATTTTATCATTCTGACAGAATAAATTCGGATTTTTAAATTTGAATTAATTTAAAAAGTTCATATTTTTAAAAAAGAAAGGAATTAATTATCCCTTAAAAATCCGAAATTTTCCTTTTTTAATATAAGTTAATGGACCAAACTACCCTTATGCTAAAAATTATGTGATTATATGGTACATGTTACATTATAGTAATATCATAGACTCTCAGATCATGACCACTAATTATAATCAATCCGTTGGTCCAGATTTGTACATAAGGGCACACAATAGATGCTATGAACAATTGAACTTAGCCATATATATATATATATATATATATATATATATATATATATATATATACATATATATATATATATATATATATATATATATATACATATATATATATATATATATATATATATATATATATATATATATATCGAAATTAATATTTAGAAAAAGTTCTTTTTCAAACAAATGCACTTTTAATTCGGATTCATATATATATATATATATATATATATATATATATATATATATATATATATATATATTTTTTTTTTTTTGTATATGCATATTTTTTTAGAAAAATATGAATATCATGCTTAAAAAAAATTCAATTTTTTTAAAATCTCTTAGATGAGTCATATCTAGTATAGATGTGAAATTTGATGTAAAAATTGCATGTAGATAAAACTTTACCATACACCCTATCTTTAGTTCACCATGAATCCCCCTTTTTTTCTCTCTCTCTCTCTCTCTCTCTCTATATATATATATATATATATATATATATATATATATATATAGTTAGGTTCAAATGTTTTCACTATCTATTGTGTGCCTGTATGATTGATTCTGGACCAATCATTTTAGTTATTTTAAGAAAGTAATTAATGCTTATTAAATGTTGAAGATGTAATTAATACCTATTATATATTCAACATGTAATATGCATTAATTACTTTTTTAAAATAACTAAAATGATTGGTCCAGAATTAGTCATACAGGCACATAATAGATATTGAAAACAAAATAACCTAACCCTATATATATATATATATATATATATATATATATATATATATATATATATATATAGGAGGGTTCAATTGAGAAAAAAAGGTTGAGAATTGGGTAATTATTCTCAGCCACTCATTTATTTTTGCCGCAAAAACCTCCATCGTACCAGCAGAAATGAGAATGGAATAGACATGTGGTTTCCAACAAAACATATTTCCTTAAACTATGCTAATCATTATCTTAATATATATAAAAACATAGTTTTTTCGTTTTTTTTTTTAATTTTTAAAAAGCTATTTTTATCGTAAAATGATTTTAAATATACCAAATTCATGATTTTTTATTCTCTACAAATAAACATCCATATTGTTATAGTTTTAAGATAAAATAATTTTTTTTTATATTTTTAGCTATCGTTATTCATAAGTGAATAAAAGTGAATCAGGTTCTTACTACAGTACATTCGTTATTCACTTATGAATAAAAACTATGATTTTTTTTTTTTACAATTTAAGTATCATTCATATATGAATATAGCATATAATAAACATAGTATATTCATATTTAAATATTAGACGATTCATTCATTTGTGAATATTACATATTATTTTCACTTGTGAATATTAGATGATATATTCTCTTATGAATATTAGATAATATTTTCATATCTGAATATTACATAGTATTACATGGTATATCACATGTGAATATTACATAGTATATTCACTTGTGAATATTAGATGATATATTCACTTATGAATATCACACAGTATATTCACATATGAATATTACAAGGTATTTTCATAAATATATGTAACTTTTATATGTTATTCACATATGAATAACATACAGACTTGCATATTTGTTTTTTTGTTTTAATAATCATATACCGATTCAGGTGAGAAAACATATTCATATATGAATATAACGTGGTAATTTAGTTTATGCATTTCATCAAAAAGTTTGAGTACATACAATTTAAGTTTTTTTTAAAAATGTTAAAAACATGATACTTTGACTATTTAAATCTTACAGAATAGTAGATTGATAGAGAATTATATGAAATTTAAAAAAAAAAACGATTTTGATCTTTTTCTAACCTCAATTTTGAAGTTTTATTTGATAATCGATGTTGAATGAATGATATGAAGTGGATTTTTTTGTTGATTATCGATGATGTTGATCTAATGACGCTGTGAGTATAATTAATCGTAGATCTTGAAGATCTGATCATAATCAAGCACAATTGAAGATTGGATTAAAAGAACAAAAAACGAATTTTTGTTGTTAACTGTTGAATCGTGTTGATAAACGTGTTATTGACGAAGATCGATGATTGATTAACACTGGGTGATGGTTTAATTGAAGAAATCTGGATGATTGTTGAAGGTTGGAAGAGAAAATTGGACGATGAACGATCGATTAGAAATGAGTTTAAATTGTTGTCTATTTCTATACAGTACGTATTTGAGATTGAAGGTTATTATCATATTTACAAGTTTGTCACCGTGTCTTTTTATGCTTAGATTAAATGAGTGGCTGAGAATGATTCCCCCATTCTCAACCTTTTTTATTTTCTCAATTAAACTCACCTCTTTCTCTCTCTCTCTCTCTCTCTCTATATATATATATATATATATATATATATATATATATATATATATATATATATATATATATATATATATATATATATATATATATATGAGACCATCATATTTTGTGAGACATGTGGACGCAATCCTAGTCACTCATTTTAGAGATAAAAGAATATTTTTTAAATGTAAAATAAATAAAAATTTTTGTTTTTTTAAATATTATTTTCGTCTTTTTTTTATAAAAAAATAATAAAAATTAAAAAAAATATCGTATTTTTTTTTCAAAATATATGTGAAATATTCTAATAGAATATTATACTGTAAATATTTAAATCGAATTTTTAGAATGTTATAATATTCTACTAGAATATTAAACTATAAATATTCAAAAATTTCTAATAGAATATTAGGGGGGGGGGGGGGGTGGTTGGGATTAGCTTATGAGCTTATTACTTATTAGCTTGTTTGTGGTGCGAATAAGCATGAGGAGAGATGCTTATTAAAATTAGCTTATTTAGCTTAATAAGCTGGATTTTATCAAACACTCAAAGTTAGCTTATTGTAGGAATAAGCAACAAACACCTCTTTTTTTTTTTATCCAAACACCCCCTAGATCTAGCAAATTAACAATTCAAGTAAAATATTAGAATATTTTAGCCTATCTACCAATTTTAGTAGAATATTAGAACATGCTAACATTTTAAAATTTTGATTTGATTATTTACAGTGTAATATTTTATTAGAATATATTTTATTCACATTTTGAAAAAAAAAAACAGTAATTTTTTTATATTATTTTTTTGGATAAATTAGATAACGAAAATAATATTAAAAAAAGAATTTTTGGATTTTCCTTATATTTTGCAACTTAAACTATTTTATTTTATTTTTTGATCTCTAAGATAAGTGGCTAGAATCATTACCCTTGTTTTGTGGGGTTGGTAGTTTCTTAACTAGGAGGGCAAAACCTAGAAAAAACCCAACCCTTAATCTATCAGCATTCAGAAAAACTCTTATATTTTTATTTATATGTAGAAAAACCTTTATATTTTCATTTACCTTTCAGATTTATCCAAATATTCAATTTTAAGAAGTTATGGGATGTTTTGTATCATATCATTTATCTTTTTTTGTTTTTAGTTGACATGGAAAAAAAATATGCAACGTCACTTATTTTTGTTGGAGTAATGGTCTATTTCTCACCTTTTACTTTAGACAAGAGGAACGTCACTTATTTATTTAATTTTTTTTATGTTAACCTAAAAATGCAAAAAAATAAATGTTATGTCACAAAACATCTGGTGATTTAAAAGAAAAATGGATATTTGGATTAATGTGAAACGGAACTAAAAATATAATGGTTTTTCTACTTATAAACAAAATATAAGAGTTTTTCTGAATGTTAGTAAATAAATGGTGATACTTTTCTATATTTTACCCTAACTAAGATGATATTACCTTATGACATTATTGACTTTCCTATAGTCTATGCAAACACACAACCCGTTTTGCACGCGGATGGGAATCAATTCACCTTGGGTATTTTCAGAAACGGTTATACCTGAATTTTTAGTCATAATTTGAACTGGGCTCACCCATTTACTATCCGACACTGAGTAGATTATCCCTGTTTTCAATAGCTTCAACTGGGGGTGAGCGCGGTGCGGTGATTAGCCAAAACTTCACCGCTAACCGCAAATGCGGTTAATCCATTTTCAAAACCGCTTGGTGCGGTTATTTTTGCGGTGCGGTTAGGCGGTTATTATTGCGGTGCAGTTTTGTTTTTTCTGTGTTGCGGTTAATAACCGCATGGATTTGGTGCGGTTATTTTTTGTAGTTTTTAACCACAGTTTAGACCTCAAACGGTCTTAAGAGTTCAACCATATTACTTGTAATAACTAAAAAACCATAATGTATAAGACACTTAACTTAAATCACAAACAATTAATATCTTAAAAACGTCAAATCAATAGTAATTAACAATAGATTTCTTAAAATTGTATAATTTCACAATTGTTCAAAGTTAAACATATAAAAAAAACCAACACTTTTGTACTCTAGTATTTTATTCATCTTTCATTTATGAAACTTGTCTTATTTTTATTATATAATATATTAATAATTAATTAAAAAAATATGAATATAATATATGCAATGCGGTGCGGTTTTTGAAAACTAATAACCGCACCGCACCGCAAATTTGCGGTTTTTGAAAAATAAAAAACCTCACCAACGGTTTTTATTGCGGTTACGGTTTATCAGTTGCGGTTTATGCGGTTAATTTTAGTTGCGGTGCGGTTTTTGCTCACCCTTAGCTTCAACATCTGCTTTTTTTACCACTTGTGACAACCCGAACCTTTTTCCGTTAACATTGGCCCGATTTCGTTAAATAAAATTTTAAATGTATTTTGTTCCATCAAATTCTTATAGTTTGGAAAATTATTAATTTATATAATTAAATTTTATATAAGAGTCGAAACCAAAATCGCGTGAAAACCCGAGTTTTTCTTCGAAAATTAGCGAAATCCGATCTGATTGGTGTTCACGGCCGTGAACCCGATCACAGCCGTAAACCGTTCACGGTCTATATATATATATATATATATATATATATATATATATATATATATATGTGTGTGTGTGTGTGTGTGTGTGTGTGTGTGTGTGTGTGTGTTCTTACCCTCATTTTCAAACTTCTGGCGGTAAACACTACTTTCTCTCTCTAAAACTCCCAGCTGAAAACTCAAGAACGCTCTCATTTATCATCCAAAAATTCATCCAAACCACCTTAGAACTCGTTTTGGAGCATCAAGCATTCATCGTTTCATCAAATCAAACAACCCTCATTCTTGAGTTCACGGCTGTGAACCCTTCAAATCTTCAAATCTTCAAAGACCGAAATTAGTTCACGGCCACAAACCCTTCAAACCCTCATATTTTCTTCAAGAACACTAAGAAAAGGCAGTAAACCCTTCAAAGGCCGTAAACCATTCCAGGGGCGAAAACTGTTTACGGCCGAGAACAGTTCACGACCGCAAACCACCCTAAGCCGTGAACTTAGCTGAAAACCCGCTTTTTCTAATTTAATCGAGTCTCGATAACATTTCAAAACCAAAATCAAGTGTTTTCCAACACTATAATTAATGGCTTCGCTAATAAAATTCATATATGTGTTTAACTATTATTAGGATTCCGTTAATTCCGCGCAACAACTCGGGGGTCCTCATTTCTGTTTCACTGTCCGACACTTTCACGCAACCAACAGTGAGTTCATACCCCTACGCTTTGACTATTTTCAACGTTTTCAGGGGGGAATACAAGCCAAACAAAAATGATATTGTGAATTTATACAAAAGAATTTCAACAAGTCAGAAACTTATGCAATTGATACAACCAATAGATTTCAATATTTTATAACATATTTAGACACTTTATCCCTTTTGTAACATGCTGAGCATAAGGGACGTTTTCAACTTACAGCCAAAATTGCATAGTTTTCAGATCAATACATGAACCAAGTACATAACATACATGCAAACTATAATAGGTATAGTTTGGGATTTCAAGATACACTTTACAAATTCAGAGCTTATACATTAACAAACATATAAACTATTAAAGGCTTAGTTTATGATATACATTACTACTTTCGGATTTTAAAAGTACAACATTAGATAATTATTTAAGTATAATGATTGTTACACTACAAGTATACAAACGGATTCAAATACAAGAGAACAATATAGAACCACACGTAAACTAGTTAATACAAGATTGTGAGACATCTCTTCAATTGTACCCTTCGGGGTACGAAATAAATCCTATCATTTAGTGTAACTAGAGTCTCCTGGAGGGAGAGCATAAGATTTATGAATAGATCTATTCGGGACTAACAATCCCATACCTAAACTGCTAGCTATAGTTAGGCATGCATGCCTGGGGTAATAAATATCATACCATCAGACGCCTGAAGAACGTCGCAGAGGTCATCAGTCATATCAAACATGGTTATACGACTCACACTATTATAAACTAACCTTTGTTTACGGGATTTCATTCTTCATTAGTTTTATTTTAATTAATAAAACTACTATACATTACACTAGAGGATTCCAGGGGATACAATACATGGTTTTATTTTAAATAATGAAACTACTATACATACTGGTGATGGCCAGGGTTTTCATTCAAAACAACGATATATAATACAGCTGGTGGTAACCATACATACAAACTAATACATTATACACTACTGCAGAACACAGTAACAAACATATATGTTAGAAAATATCTGATTTTACTGGGAAGCATACAAACATTTTTACAGATTCAATGACAGGTTTTCATTACAAAAACAATTTTAGGAACTCACCAGCTTAATGCTGGTACTCTTTCAAAATCACTTGTATTGTCAGGAAATCGGTAGACAGGTACTCCCACAGGATTTTGAGAAGGAAGAGCGTATAGAGTCACGTCTTTTATATTTTGCTATACTTTTGATGTATACAAGCTATGTAACAAACAAATGTAAATATCTATATTTCAATGTAATGGTTGTGTTTACTTTGATTACTATGATGCAATTGTTGTGATATTGTAGATGACGTCCTCCACCCCCTAACGTTTCTGCCGTTTCGTTTCGGTGTGGGGGTGTGACAAATTGTTATCAGAGTTATTGTTTATAGTGTACTAAGTATACCGAACCTTACATGGTATACAACTATAAACACTAAAGGGGCTGAAGCACTCTGAAACTAAAAGTTTACTTTTAAAATTTAAATATTTTACAAGAGGTATACAAGTATACGTACATACTAGAAGTTGCATCATGATAAGAACTACATAAAAGTATTTAGGACAAGTTGGGCACTACGATTAAACCTGAATAGTTATGTAATCATATGTGGGGCCAATATAACCTGATCAACAATATTTTTCCAAGATATGACCAACATGTGTTTGGGAGTGACTGTGGTGTCGCGACAAGTCTAAAATTCACCAAATCCAATACTAATGAAGCACATAGTTAAAATACTATAGGAGTATTTTATAACTCTATATCACTGCACAGAGTCGTTACAAGTAGTACTAATCCTCACAACTGAAAGACCTGTAATTCCTTGCTTATGTTAGTAAACCTTTATTGTAGATCTCTGTTAACGTTGTAGGGTTAAGATATATCTTGTTCGAAAATATCCAATTCATGATCAATGTAGGGGGCTTATTGTCATTTTCCCCTTGTATCTTTTAGAGAAAGATGCCTCCTAGGAAGAGACCCAACAGAAAGAACAATGATCCTCCAACGAATCTGCCATCGCCACCTCCTCAGTACGATCCAACTGTCTTCCAAGCATCCGTGACAACTGCGGTGGCTGCTGCATTGTCCCAAATCAACGCAAGTGGTACAAGTGGGGCAGGTAGTGGTTCCCCAACGTCCAACATTGGTGACAACCATGGTCACTCAAGGGAGTGTACATACAAATATTTTTCGAATGCTATGCCGCGGTCTTTCGATGACATTGGAGGTGTCATTGCCCTAAGCCGATGGTTTGAGAAGACAGAGTCGATCTTTGAGATATGTGCTTGCCTTGAATCTAGCAAGGTTAAGTTTTCAGCATACACCTTCACCGACAGAGCACTAACTTGGTGGAATGGCCAAGTCAAATCCCTAACTCTTCTGGTGGCTAATGCCATGAGTTGGGAGGATTTGAAAGAACTGATGCTTGTTGAGTACTACCCACAAGTCAAGATGCAGAAACTAGAGCAGGAGCTCTGGAATTTGAAGATGAAAGACTCCGACATTGCTGCTTACACTGAGAGATTCAGTGATCTTGTTCTTCTCTGTCTGGGAATGGTCACCCCGGAGAGCAAGAAAGTAGAAAAATACTTATGGGGATTAACACCCCCAACTCAGGGGAATGTCTTGGCTACAAATCCGCTGACATTTGATAGTGCCAAACGGTTGGCGCAAACATTTATTGACCATGGTGATCGTTAAGATCCTGTAGCAACTGCCCACGAACCACCCAAGGAGAGCAGTGGAAAGAAAAAGTTCTGGAATAAGCGTAAGGACAAGTCTTCGCAGGAGCCCTCCAAGAAGCAACAAATAGTGGCAGTTCATGTTGCTACTACTCCTGCCGTTGCCCCTACAGCTCAAGCACTTGCCAGTAGATATGCTGGTACCCTCCCTAGGTAACTATGGAAAAAAGGGTAACTTCCATCATCACAGACAGTGCCGCGAGATGTTGTGTAATAACTATGGAAAAAAGGGTCACATGGCTCATTTTTGCAAGACATAAGTCCATCCAACCAATCAGGCTCTTAGTGAAGGAGTTAGTCAAGCCTATTATGGTTGTGGGGAGACTGGGCACTTTAAAAGAAATTGCCCAAAATCAGCACCTGGCAACACATGGAGAGTGCTAATCATGGGCCAGGAGGAAGCAGTCGCTGATCCCACCATTGTTACGGGTACATTCCTCCTCGACAACTCTTATGCATGCATTCTTTTCGATTCTGGTGTAGAGAGAAGTTTTATTAGCCATGAATTTAAACATCTACTCAAGCATAAATCCCAACCTCTAACCAAAACATTCACCGTCGGGATGGCTAATGGTAAGAAAGAGAGCACTAACGACGTATTCATAGGTTGTACCCTTACCCTAAATGACCATTATTTTCCAATCGACCTTATGCCAGTTTCCATAAAAAGCTTCGATGTCATCATCGGCATGAATTGGTTGAGCCCCAATTGTGCTGATATCCTTTGTTATGAAAAGTCCATTCAACTCAATTTGTCATCAGGCGAAACCCTCATTATCTATGGTGATAAACTCAGCTCAAGCCTTCATATCATTTCGTGCATCAAAGCCCAGAAATATCTATGAAAGGAGTGCCATGCATTTCTAGCCCATGTCATTAAAGAAAACAGGAAGTTAAAGACCTCGAGAGCATCCTCGAAGTCTGCAACTTTCCTGATGTCTTTCCCGAAGATCTTCCCGGAATTCCTCTCGAGCGCCAAGTTGAGTTCCGAATCAACTTGATCCCCGAAGCTACCCCGTAGTATATCCCCTTACCGTCTAGCGCCAACAGTAATGCAAGAGTTATCCAGCCAGCTCAACGAACTACTCAACAAGGGATTCATCAGACCAAGTTCCTCACCCTAGGGAGCCCCGGTCTTATTTGTGAAAAAGAAGGATAGGACCTTTCGGATTTTCATAGATTATCGCGAACTAAACAAGCTTACCATCAAAAACCGTTACTCTCTTCGTTGAATCGACGTCCTCTTTGATCAACTTCATGGAGCTAGCTACTTCATCAAAAACCGTTATCTCTACAGAACCAAGTGCACTGTCTTCACCGAACAAAGAGCCTACAACACATTTTCGATCAGAAAGTGTTGCACATGAGGCAACGACGATGGGTAGAGATACTCAATGATAATGAGTGCAAAATATGCTATCATCCCTACAAGGCCAATGTGGTAGCAGATGCCCTCATCCGGAAAGAGTAGTCAGGTCGCAGAGTGAAGGCACTTACAATGACCATCCATTCCCATATATCCCCTCAGATCAGAGAGGCTCAGCTAGAAGCCTTGAAACCAGAGAACATGTCGGATGAAGCTTTGAGAGGAATGGAAAAGAACTTAGAGATCAAGAGAGACGGAGTCTATTATTTCATGAACCATATATGGGCCCCAAAGTTCGGCGGTTACAGAGAGGTTGTCATGAGCGAAGGTCACAGGACTCAATACTCCATTCACCCAGGTTCAGATAAGATGTATCTGGATATCAAAAAGCTCTATTAGTGGCCAAATATGAAAGCAAAGATCGCTACTTTCATGGGCAAGTGCCTGACTTGCGCCAAGCTGAAGGTGGAATATCAAAAGTCCTCAGATCTACTACAACAGCCAGAAATACCTGAGTGGAAGTGGGAAAGAATTGCGATGGATTTCATCACTAAATTGCCCAAGAATCCGAATGGGTACGATACCATCTGGGTAATTGTCGACAGATTGACTAAATCCGCCCACTTCCTGCCAATCAAAGAAACCTTCAAGATGGAGAGACTGACATGAATCTACATTCAAGAGATAGTCCATCTGCATGGTGTGCCTGTGTCCATTATCTCCGATCAAGATAGCAGAGTCACCTTGAGATTTTGGCAGTCACTGCAGAAGGCTCTTGGAACTAAGCTGGATATGAGCAACGCTTACCATCCACAAACCGATGGGCAGAGTGAGAGGACCATTCAGACATTGGAAGACATGTTGAGGTCACGTGTTATAGAATTTGGCAAGTCATGGGACACCCATTTTCCCTTATTCGAGTTCTCCTACAACGACAACTATCATACCAGTATCAAGGCTGCGCCGTTTGAAGCCCTCTATGGCCGTAAGTGCAGATCCCCTCTGTGCTGGGATGAGGTGGGTAAGACACAACTAGTTAAGGGTCAAGTCCCCGACAACACTCTCACAGGCCCAAAAATCATCCGAGAAACCACCGAAAGGATCGTGCAAATCAGAGATCGATTGAAAGCCTCCAGGGATAGACAAAAGAGTTACGCTGACAAACGACGAAAACCCTTGGAGTTCCAGGTTGGTGACCGTGTTATGTTAAAGGTCTCACCCTGAAAGGGCATAATACCCTTTGGGAAGCGTGGAAAGCTGAATCCGAGATACATTGGGCCGTTCGAGGTTCTCGCTAGGATCGGTCCCGTAGCATACATACTTCGTTTACCCCAGGAGCTTAGCAACATTCATCCCATCTTCCACGTGTCGAACCTTAAAAAGTTTTTCTCTGACGAAACCCTTGTGATCCCTCTCGATGAAAACAAAATCAATGAGAACCTAAATTTTGTGGAAGAACTAGTTGAAATCATGGATCGGGAAGTCAAGCGAACGAAACAAAGTCGCATACCGATAGTGAACGTCCGCTGGAATGCCAAGCGGGGACCTGAATTCACTTGGGAGCGAGAAGATTCAATGCAACAGAAGTACCAGTGCCTCCTTCCGAGTCTATTATTTGTATTCTATGTTAAAATTTCGGGACGAAATTCCCTTTATCGGGGGGATGATGTGACAACCCGAACCTTTTTCCGTTAACGTTGGCCCGATTTCATAAAATAAATTTTTAATATTATTTTGTTCCATCAAATTCTTATAGTTTGGAAAATCATTAATTTATATAATTAAGTTTTATATAAGATTCGGAACCAAAATCACGCGAAAACCCGAGTTTTTCTTCGAAAATCAACGAAATTCGGTCTGAATGGTGTTCACGACCATGAACCTCATCATGGCCGTAAACTGTTCACGGTCGGGGACCCACCACCAATAGTAAACCCAGCCTATATACATATATGTGTTCTTACACTCATTTTCAAACTTCTGGCTGAAAACACTACTTTCTCTCTCTAAAACTTGCAGCCAAAAACTCAAGAACACTCTCATTTATCATCCAAAAATTCATCAAAAACACCTTCGAACTCGTTTTGGAGCATCAAGCATTCATTGTTTCATCAGATCAAACAACCCTCATTCCCGAACCCTTCAAATCTTCAAAGGCCAAAATCAGTTCACAGCCGCAAACCCTTCAAACCCTCATATTTTCTTCAAGAACACTAAGAAAAGGCAGTAAACCCTTCAAAGGTTGTAAACCATTCAAGGGGCGAAAACTGTTCACGGGAGAGTGCAGTTCACGACCGCAAACCACCCTAAGCCGTGAACTTAGCTAAAAACCCACTTTTTCCAATTTAATCGAGTGTCGGTAACATTTCAAAACCAAAATCAAGTGTTTTCCAACACTATAATTAATGGCTTCGCTAATAAAATGCATATATATGTGTTTAACTATTATTAGGATTCCGTTAATTCCGTGTACAACAACTCAGGGGGGGTCCTCATTTATGTTTCACAGTCCGACACCTTCACGCAAGCAACAATGAGTTCATACCCCTATGCTTTGACTATTTTCAACGTTTTCAGGGGGGAATACAAGCCAAACACAAATGATATTGTGAATTTATACAAAAGAATTTCAAAAGGTCTGAAACTTATGCAATGGATACAACCAATAGATTTCAATATTTTATAACATATTTAGACACTTTATCCCTTTTGTAACATGCTGAGCATAAGGGACGTTTTCAACTTACAACCAAAATTGCATAGTTTTCAGATCAATACATGAACCAAATACATAACATACATGCAAACTATAATAGGTATAGTTTAGGATTTCAATATACACTTTACAAATTCAGAGCTTATACATTAACAAACATATAAACTATGACAGGCTTAGTTTATGATATACATTACTACTTTCGGATTTCAAAAGTACAACATTAGATAATTATTTAAGTATAATGATTGTTACACTACAAGTATACAAACGGATTCAAATACAAGAGAACAATACAAAACCACATGTAAACTAGTTAATACAGGATTATGAGACATCTCTTCAATTGTACCCTTCGGGGTACGGAATAAATCCTATCATTTATTTTAACTAGTGTATCCTGGAGGGAGAGCGTAAGATTTATGAATAGATCTATTCGGGACTAACAATCCCACACCTAACTGCTAGCTACAGTTAGGCATGCATGCCTGGGTAATAAATATCATACCGTCAGACGCCTGAAGAACGTCGCAGAGGTCATCAGTCATATCAAGCATGGTTATACGACTCACAATAGTATAAACTAACATTTTTTTTATTGAATTTCATTCTTCATTAGTTTTATTTTAATTAATAAAACTACTATACATTACACTGGAGGATTCCAGAGGATACAATACATGGTTTTATTTTAAGTAATGAAACTACTATACATACTGGTGATACCCAGGGATTTCATGTAAAGGGTTTTCATTCAAAACGATGATATACAATACAGCTGGTGGTAACCAGGCATACGAACTAACACAATATACACTACTACAGAACACAGTAACAAACATATATGTTAGAAAATATTGGATCTTCTTAGGAAACATACAAACATGTCTACAGATTCAATGATAGGTTTTCATTACAAAATTTTTTTTATGAACTCATCAACTTAATGCTGATACTCTTTCAAAATCGTTTATATTCTCAAGAAATTAGTAGACAGGTACTCCCGCAGGCTTTTGAGAAGGCGGAGCGTATAGAGGCATGTCTTGGATACTTTGCTATACTTTTGATGTATACAAGCTATGTAACAAATAGATGTAAATATCTATATTTCAATGTATGGTTGTGTTTACTTTGATTAGTATGATGCAATTGTTACTGTACATGACGTCCTCCACCCCGGAACGTTTCCGCCGTTTCGGTTTGGGGTGTGAAAGATTACTAATGCTAATGATTCTTGATTAGTAAAATCAAAGCATTCATTAACCAGTAAGTCAATCACATCAATAGAGTTAAGATCATGAACATCATTATGATAACGCATAGCCTCATACATATTTAAAATTGAGACTTCCCCATCAAATTCCATAGACAAAGTGCCATTATATACATCTATTTTTGTTTTTTTAGGAAGCATCTTCCCAAAAGTATGGAGCTTGAATTGGGGTTTTCATCATCTCCCCTATCTTATAAAATAAAGTCGGCTGAAAAAACAAGCTCATTAACTTGCACCAACACATCCTCTGATACACCCTTAGGGTGTACTATAGATCGGTCAGTAAGTTGAATGATGACGCTGGTTTTTTTTTATAAAATTCGAATTCCCATTGATTTATAGCAAGAGTTTGACAAAACATTTATAGAAGCTCCATGGTCAAGCATCACATGTGGCACACAAAGATTTCCTAATTTGCAAGGAACCGTGAAACCTCCCGGATCTTTGCATTTTTAAGGCAACCTCTTTTGTAGTATCACATATAAAATTTCCCCAACATTTACAGTTTTATTTCGTTTAATTTCTTTTTAGATGTACAAAGCTCCTTAAAGAACTTTGCATGTCTTGGAACTTGTTTTTATTACATCTAACACGGAAATGTTAACCTCGACTTTTTGAAACATTTCTAAAATTTCGTTGTCTTATCGCTCCTTCTTAGAGTTTGCTAATCTTCCAGAAAATGGAGGAGGTGTGAATTTTACTTCGATAATGGTGGTGAGCTTATTTGAGGTGGCTTTATCTTCCTTTTTATCTTCTTGAATCAACTTTTTCGATACAAGCTGTTCTTCCTCTTCTTCATAATCAACCAGTTTCTTTGGACCATCATAGCTTTTTCCACCTCTCAATGTGATGACATAAGATTTTTGCCTCGGGCTGCTCTTGGTGTGAGCACGCAACTTTCCTTGAGACTATAATTTGCTTAAGGGTATGGCAAGTTGTGACATTTTCTGCATCAAATTTTTTATGCTCGCCTTAGACTCTTGTTGAAGTGATTTAGTGCTTGTTGCCAAACTTTTTACTATTCCAAAGACATACTTGATGAACCCGTTTGTTGAGGTGGTTGTTACGGTTGCCTTGGCTGAAAAATTTGAGGTTGAAATGGTGGCCTTTGTTGGTATGGAGGCGCTTGCCTTGGTTGGTAACCCATGCTTTGATTGTTGTTCCACCATTGATTGCCTTGGATATGATCAAAATTTCTCTGGTTTTACCTAGGTTAACCTCCGAAAGCTCGTGCCTCTTCATAATCTTCTTCTTGCAGTTGAGGGCACATGTCAGTTGGGTGCCTGATTTGAGTATATATTCTGCAAGGGCGGGGTGTAAGTTGCACACCTTTATCTTTGGAAATCATCATTACCATCTTTGTAAGCTCAGGCAATTGAGCTTTTATTTAAGGAGTGTGCGCCTCTTTCACATCTTAGGGTGCATCCATATACCATTCTTCATCTTGACTCGAATGTTTAAAAACTTTTGTCATGTTTTTAATGAGATTGCGGATTTCAGTTGGGGTTTTATAGGACAAAGACCATCCACTTAAGGCATTGAGCAATCTTCTTTCCATTGGATTCATTCATTAAATAAATTACTGGAGGATTCAATAGTCATTTATTCCATGCTTTGGGCAATAGACAAAAAGCTTTTTGAACCTTTCCGAATATGCATGAAAGGCTTCTCTCCTGTTCTGCTTATTCCCAATGATCTCTCTTTTTAATGTTGAAGCATTTATCTCTGGGAAATATTTGTCCATGAAGAGGCGTGCAAGGTCTACCCATGTGATAACCATCCTAGGTGGGAGGTAATAAATCCAATCCTAAACGACGTCTTGCATTATGAAGGGGAATTACCTAAGATTGATCTAGTCCTCAATGACATTTTGTGGTTTCATACCAACACATACAACATGAATATCAATGAAGAACTTGTGGGGGTCTTTATTTTCAAGACCTACAAAAGTTGGGAATAAGTGGATGAGTCCAGATTTTAGTTTAACTTTTGTGGCTATCGGATAAGTAATGTTAAGAGGTTATTGAGTGACCTCCTGTCTCTCCCATTGGCGAAGGGTTTGGTCGTGTGGTGGTGGAGGGATTTTGTTATTGCCTCCCTTGTCTCTATGATGGGAGTTGGAATTGAGGTTTCTGAAGGTGTAAAATCTAGGATGATGTTAGTAAGTGAGGAGGGTGGAGTGGTGTTTTTAGATGAGGATGGATGATGTGAAAGTGAAAGGGTTTATGTTTCAGTTTTGGTATCTGATACACTTGAAAGGGGTACGTCCTCCCAAATGTTAACGACTAGAGGGGTAGATGATGAAGAAATCCCATAACTTGGATGCTTCTTACGAAGCTTTACTTGCTTCTGTAACCTCTTTACGGTCTTCTCTATCTCTATGTCGATTGGAAATGGTGTACCTGTACAAAAATATCTAGTCATAAAAAATTAGTAACACCATGTGCCTAACAACGATACCAATTTGTTAGGGTGTCAAACCCAACAAATAAAGGGGGTACAATATACTCCCAAATTCACTACTAGACTGTAATTAAAATGTAGCACAAAGCAAGTAGGGTTAGTCCACACAGACACGTGAATAATTGTAATATGAAGGTCTTTTTTGCAAAAAATGAATTATAGTAAAACAAGAAGGGGGTTGTTTAATCAATTATATCTAACTAATCACATGCAAAATTAATAGACTAATTCAATAAAGAGGAAGGGTTCCGGGGATATGTTTTAGTATATAGTTATGCTGTATTAATTATGAAATGATGGTATATTTACTCTATCTAAGTTGGTGTTTGGAATTACTAACAAGCTCTAGCAACTGCTATTTACCAAATTAATTAACCTAAACAAGCTTGATAAGATTAAAACTTAATCTTGAAGATCGATTAGATCTTAAATAGGTAAATAAAGATTAAACAACAAAAACACGAAATCAATAAACAACTCAAGAATGAATCAAACGTGTCGAATGATTATAAAACAACCCTCAGAAGAGCTCGACAAAGAACATCAACTGTAGAGGGTTAGAAGGTTTACAAGAACGATAAAGAAAATCAAAACTATCGTAATCTTTTCTATTGTATTCTTAATCATTAACCTAATATGCATGCAAGCATATTGTTATATAGTAAACCTAACAGGCTCACGGTTGGACAGGCCCAAACCGGAGTACAAAATAATTGAACAATTAACCGAGCCCAATGATGCAATATTAAACAAATCTGCAACCCAACAATCTCCCCCTTTGCGTCAATTGGAGCGAGATCTTCACTTCTTACTTGGGCCAGCAGAAGCGGCAGGTACCTTCTTCTTTACAATCTGAAACAGACGAGAGATAAGAGCAAGTATCGTTTGACTGAATCTGATGTACCATTGAATCATATCGTTGAAGTATTTGATATCATCCGTTGCATTCTCTTTACACCGATGGATGATCTCCAGCACATGCTCTAGACAAGTAGTGGTATTAAGATGTTTATCCGCTAAAGCAAAGAGACATTTCTGTCCTTCTGCTCTAGTGAACATGACCGAATTACGCCTCGGGTCAATCTTGCTCATCTTCATCTGGTTCAGATCACTGGCTGAGCCAACAGGAGATATCTTTGGTTTCTTCTTGAAGACAGTGGCTACCTCCTGATCCATCAAGGCGACCTCCATGATATAGCATACTAACATCCTTTTGAGATGGTCTATAATCGGACCATATTCAGCTTCATTCGTCAAGAGGATGTTATGCAGAACGATCCAATCATGGGGGTTGAGGCTCGGTAGATCTGCTAAGGATATAAGATGTTCGGTACGTTGATGAATCTCCCTTCGGAATAAGGCTTCAAAACCTGAACATTAACGATCTTCTGAGCGCTCCATGTTTGGTACTGTGGTTGAGCAGCCTTCAGATAGAATTCGATTAACTCCCTATCAACCTCAGGATTAGGATGAGGGACTTCAAAAATGTTGGAGAAGGCGTGGAAGATAAACGCCTTTCGGGTCAAGGGCATATCGAACTGCGAATCGACAGAATTGTAGCAGTCGAAGGAGATCACCGGTTCGAGCCATAGGATGCTTGGAGTATCTATGGCCTCCTTTATCATTCTCTCCCGAGTCCAAGCAGGGAAAAGAGTCTTCCTGCTCTCGAGGAGATCGTGGGCTTCTTTCTTCTTGCGTTCGGCTTCATCAACTTCTCGCGCCACACGAACGTTATCATTTTCAACATTGCGACTATTTTTGCGTTTCAGCAAGTCAGCAATGGTTTCTTTATCATCTTCATCTTCTTCCTCAGCTATTTTCTTCCCTTTATCCTTCACACCCGAACCCGAAGTTTGACCAGTCGGAGGAGGTTCGGTTGTGTGAGCAGCTTTTGAGGTAGGAGGTGGTTTCGATCCGGACTGCACTTCTCCCCCTTGTTTCGGAGTGGACACGAAACTAGGAAGCCCTTCAATTTTGCTAAGAAGATCCAGGGCAGGAGTAAGTTTTTCAGCAAGGGTTCGCCTTACCGAATGATTGAGAATCGGATCGTATGCTTCCAGGATGTTGGATAGGGCAGAGTGTACATCCGAAACACATGTTTTGATAACCTCCCGTTCGGATCGAAGAGCTTCAATCCGTTGCTGAGAGTTTGAAAGCTGAGCGCTCTCGATCTTGAGGGCGGTGGTTTTACTAGCAAGAACGTCCATTAACAAGTTTTCGGCAGCGAGATCCTCTTGAAGTTTAGCGAGGCGCTCGTCAATGGAGGCACGAAGGGCCGAGTTATCGTCGCTGATGGATTGGCGAAGGGTAGCGAACGACTTCAACTCCGTTGAGACGAACGTGGCCAATTGTTGAACGATTGGTTCCAAAGTTGTCTTTGTTGCATCAGCGCTCTCCTGTAAGGACTTTAACAGGGAAGAGGCTTTAGAGAATAGTTTATCGACTTTTGCGGTCGCTGCCTCACATGCTTTTGCGGAGGCGTCTATTGCTGCAGTGGCAGAGGCGACGGAATCATGCTGAGCCCTGGAGAAGGCATCAACAATCTTCTGAAGAGCGGCTTCAGAGAGAGAGGACTGAGTGTTGGAGGATGAAGCAAGAAGCAAGTCAACCTTCTCATTTAGCTCCTTAAGATGCTTCTTTGTTACTGGAGCATCGTCCTCGTCGTCTCTTTGGACCTGAAACGGACTAAAGTAGACCGAATCGAAGGTCATATTTTCCCCTCCAAGAAAAGGGTTATTTCCATCAGAGGCATGATCTGGAGATGTTGGGGGTGGTGAAGCTGGGGGTGTGGTGGGATGTGTAGGTTCGGGTTGAGTGTTGGTGGGGGTAGTTTCGGGTGGTGGTTGAGTGTGGATAGGTTCGGTTGTATGCTGGGTGTTGGTTGTATGAGGAGGTTCGGTTACAGGTGGTGTTTCGGTTGCATCGGTATGAACCCCCGTATCAGATACGTTGGTTGTAACCTTTGCAGTTGTTGTAGTTGTATCTGTGAAAATGGGTGGTGGTATAGGGAAAGAGGTTTGAGGAACGGTGGTAGAGGGGTTTATGGTGGGAATGGAAGTAGGGATTGTTTGAGTAGGTGAAGGAATGGGTGAGACATGGATTTCCATGTCTGGGGTAGGTGATCGGGGTGGGGTGTTGCCTCTTGGAGGGGTTTCGCCTCTTTGAGAGCCGTCCAAATCCGAACTCTCACCGTCTGAGTCACTCGAAGAGGAAGCGATTACAAGCTCTCACTTCGGTTGAGTCTTCCGCCTCTTCGGCTGCGGGGACTGTGTAGCCTTGGTTGGTTTCCTCTTCCTGGGAGAAGGACCTTTAGCCCCTTTGGCCACTTGCTTCCCTTTATCTGCCTTTTTTCCCCTATTAACAGGCTTGTCAGCATCGTGGATGGATTTGAGCATTTCCTGTGTGAGTTCCCTAGGTCCAGACGCCTTGAACTCCTTAATAGTCCGGATGATCCTGCTGTCAGATGGAACATCGCCGTACATTGTCTCCGGAATGGAGCCAATGAAAGAAAACTTGGATGCATCTGAGACGATGATCTTCGTGGTATGAAAAGTACCGATCGAAGACATCGATGCACCGGCATCAGTGGGGACATCGAACTTATCCATCGCCCACTTTGTGATGAGAGTCCAGAACCGGGCATACGGCACCTCAGAATGTCGTGAAGAAGAAGAGAGGCTCTGGATGAGTTGTTGCCAGAGAACAAACCCATAGTCAAGATTGACACCGTTGTAGACGCCATACATTATCGACAAGAAGAGTCGACTAGAACCATCGGACCCTGAGCTCCGTTCAGATAAGCCCTTGAAGAGGACTGTGAACATGCCGTTCCACTGTGGTGGCAAGCAGGATTTTTTAAACTTCGCGACAGAGGGGAGCGCCTCCGTGTACCCCATATTGTAAAACATGTTGTAAAGATGCCCAATCGGAATCGTCTTCGGATTAATCCTTGAAGGGTCAGCAGCAAACCCTAGCAGTGTACCAAATCGTTTCCTTGAAATCGAGGTCTTGTGATCAGAGACCTCGAAGAACACCCTATCGACTGCTTTATCGAAATGTGCAGTCGCATACACTTGCGAGAGGAGCTCCATGGGCACAGACTCAACCCTAGAAAGTGCAGGAGCAATTTGTGAATACTTCAGGCACTCCATGATCGGAAACATGTAGGAATCGTATGCCTGAGGGGTTAGGTCAATCACCAAACACTGTTGAGGGCGAATGGGAAGGATGTGTGAGGTGGCATGGACTGAGGATGATTCTGCCATTGTTGAAGTTAGGAAGAAGAAGATGAACAGTAAAAGCTTTAGGGAATTTTTGCTCTCTTGGAAATTCGGATGCAGTAAAGAGGTAAATGGGAGTGGAGACTGCCTTTTATAGTGGGTGTAAGGAGAGAGAAAAATCTGTTCAAATCTTCTATGGAAATACGTAAAGGTTTTCCGGAATGACAGATGCGTGACAGTTAAGGCATGCGATGATCACGTAGGAGAGAGAGTGTCAGATTCCTAGGAACACGCCGCCCAACGAGCGCCATTTCAGAAGAAACCGTTTCAATTCCACACGCGCCTTGATGTGCCAGAGAGGAACCGCTTGAAATTCGCACACGCGTCCATTATGTCAGTTAAAGAATGGGCGTTTCAAATTCGCATGCGTCCCTTTTTAACCGCCGTTTGAAATTCAATCTTTTTATCTCCCGCCTGAGTCAGCAACCCTTCATCTTGTCTTTTAAATGGCATCTTTTGAATTAATTTCCCACGTGGATGATTGTTGACCACGTCTTAATAATTAACCACCAATGCAATAAAACAACATGTAATTATTAGTACCAGATTTTTGGAAAATCAAAGATTTTCGTGCTAAGAGTGTAAAAAGAAAAGAAATAAAGCAACTCTTTTTAGGAATAAATATGATGTCAATAATGACACGAAACAAATGATCCCGGGCACGAATCTCTTCCTTCAAAGTCAAGAGAGACCTTAAAGTGTAAAGGTGGTTTCCCGTTAAATAACGATCAAACACTTATTAATAAGTGTTGAAAGGCTTCTTTTAATTAGGCTACTTAAGGTGGCTTTATCTTTGATTCAACAGTCCTAATCTTGAAATAAGATAGAAAGTGAACAAAGTACTTGTGAGACCGGTGTAGTCTGTTAAACAAGTAGGTAGGAATTAATTTTAAATTGGCTTGGAAAATATAAAATCTCAACAAAAAAATTAAAAACTGGATCCCAAGGGAAGAAATGTTATGGTGTTTAACAATTTCATAGGAATCACACAAAATAAAAATTTGAGATTTCATCAAGATACATCCGTCAATTCTTTGGTGAAAACTTGAGCAAATTTATTGTTCACCGTCAATTCAGATTTGGGGTTGAATTTTGGGTTTCACTCAGCTCGTAGTGGCATGAAACTGAGATCATAAACACAGTTGTTGTGTAACCATAAACCTCAGTGGTAATTTCTGAGAGTCTCAAGGGTTACGTTGATGAAACGAATGTAATGGAGAAATGTAATGGAGATGGTGTAAGAAATTAAAGTACCTCTGCTGCGAAAATAAGGACCAAGCAGAAAACTCTTATCTCATGTGAGAAGAGAGTGAGGTAGCTCACGATTAGAATAAATGTGATAGCCTAATTGGGAAGACAAGGTTTGTTTATACCAAGTCATTAAGGCTATTATTCAGAATCTTATGAGGCTTGGGACACATACAACATCATGCTTCTAGGGACACTTAAGTAATCCAACAATTATATCCCCATAAACGAACGAACACATAAATAAAATAAGAAAATATTTTTGGAGTTTTTGATATATATTAAAAAAATTAAAAGAAAATAAAATAATAAAAAAATTAAGCAAGAAAAGAATAAGACTTAGAAAGAGTAAAAAACTTTGGAAAAATTTGGTAACCGAACCCGAACGTTTGGTTGGTTTCGGTTGAGAAAAGTTTTGAAAAACCGAACCCGAGCGTTCGGTTGGTTTCGGTTTAGGAAAATTTTGAAAAACCGAACCCGAGCGTTCGGTTAGTTTCGGTTTAAGAAAATTTTGAAAAACCGAACCCGAGCGTTCGGTTGGTTTCGGTTTTGGAAAATTTTGAAAAACCGAACCCGAGCGTTCGGTTGGTTTCGGTTTAAGAAAATTTTGAAAAACCGAACCCGAACCTTTGGTAGGTTTCGGTTTTGAAAATTTTTAGAAAACCAAGGAATTTAGGCTTGCAATAAGAAAATACTTTTGACAATAAGATAAACAACTTTGAACATGAAATGTACAACCAAGAAAACTACCTTTGTGGTGATGAGCGAGTCAGATTATGTAACCAAACCTGAACGTTCGGTCAATTTCGCTTCTTACGTTTGTGGTTGAGAGGTAGTTTGAGGTACTGACTCTGATTCCATCATACCTAGCCCTTGTAAAATTCTGTTGAATGATGCTTCAGGAAGAGCTTTGGTAAAGACGTCAGCCAGTTGATCAGTGGTTCGAACAAAGTGTACTTCAACGTTTCCATCTTCCACATGATCTTTGATGAAGTGATACCTCAGTGCTATGTGTTTGGTTTTGGAGTGTTGCACTGGGTTATGACAGATCCTAATTGCACTTTCAGAGTCACAATATAGTGGGATCTTCTTCATATTGAGTCCATAGTCTCGAAGTTGACTCTGGATCCAAATCACTTTAGAGGTGCAGGAGGCAACGGCTATGTATTCAACTTCGGCAGTAGACAACGACACGCATGTTTGTTTCTTTGATTGCCAGCTAACCAACTTCCCGTCAAGGAATTGACAGCCGCCAGTGGTGCTTTTTCTGTCGAGTCCACATCCTCCAAGGTCTGCATCTGAGTAGGCTTGAACGAAGAAGCCTGAGTTGGAAGGATACCATAGACCTAAGGAGGCCGTTCGCTTGAGATATCGTAAAATGTTCTTCACTGCAAGCATGTGAGGTTCGCGTGGGTTTGCTTGAAATCTAGCACAATAACACACAGAAAACTTGATGTCAGGCCTGCTAGCAGTAAGATACATTAGTGAGCCTATCATTTGACGATAGAGCGTGATATCAACAGCCGGTTTGTCCAGGGATGGAGTTAGTTTGGTGCCGAATGCCATTGGGACTTTGATTTTGGAATCTCCCATCATGCCAAATTTTGCTAAGAGAGTCTTCGTGTAAGCTTCCTGATTGATAAAGATGCCTTCGGGTCCCTGTCTAATATTTAAGCCAAGGAAAAAGTTAATAGGACCCATTGAGCTCATTTCAAATTTAGTCTCCATCAGCTTTCCAGAATTCAGCTGTTAGGCTGGGATTCATTGAACCAAAGATGATATCATCGACATAAATTTGAACGATCATAAGGTGGTTACCTTCCTTTTTGCGAAAGAAGGTTGGGTCAACCGAACCTTGTTTGAATTTAGACATCTTTAAGAATTTAGTTAGCATTTCATACCAGGCTCTCGGAGCTTGTTTGAGTCCATACACAGCTTTATCCAGAATGTAGCAATGATTAGGATACTTTTCGTTCACGAAACCAGGAGGTTGCTCCACGTACACTGTTTCTTCGAGTTCTCCATTAAGAAATGCACATTTGACGTCCATTTGGAAAACTTCAAAGTTTTTGTGGGCAGCATAAGCAAGAAATATTCTTACAGATTCCAGCCTAGCTACAGGAGCGAAAGTCTTTTCATAATCAATCCCTTCCTCCTGACAATATCCTTTTACTACCAGACGAGCTTTGTTCCGTATAACGTTCCCTTCCTTGTCCATTTTATTCCTAAAGACCCATTTGAGACCAACAACCGAGGCATCTGGAGGAGTTGGAATGAGGCGCCAGACTTTGTTCCTCTCGAATTCGTTTAGTTCTTCTTGCATCGCTTGAACCCAATCGGAGTGATTGAGAGCAGTGTTAACTGTCTTCGGTTCAACTTTTGATACGAATGAGTTAAACATGCAAAATTCAACTTTGGAAAATAAGGATGTTTGTTTTGCCTTGAGTTGTGATCGGGTCAGAACCTTTTCAGAGACATCCCCAACCACTTGAGAGATAGGATGATCTCTGGTCCATTTGGTGAGGGGAGGGTAGTTTGGATCAAAGGTTGGGTCCAGTTCAGCATTGATCATTTCTTCTGGCTCGGACTGGCTTTCGTAGTCGTATGACATATCAGCTTGCTCCCCCTCGATGTGTGAGCTTTCAGGAATGCTTTGTGAAACTTGAGCTTCAGAGGTTTCTTGTGGTGCTGGGCTTTCAGGCGTTGATGCATCTTCGGATGGTGAAGCACTTTCAGTTGGAGAAGTACTTTCGGGAGCAGTTGGAGAGCTTGGCTCCCCCTCAACATGTGAGGTCGGCTGAGTTGATGACGGTTGATCCTCCCCCTCGACTGAAGCATCGTTTGATGGAGGTTCGTCAGAATTCGATCCCCCTTCATTCATTCTCCTGGCAGCTTCTTCGACAATTTGCTTCATGTGGTCTACCTTGTTGTCTGCTGCGCCTGCTTCTGAGAGAGTAGCTTTCTCTGGTTCGTCAAACAGCTCCATAAACTTCTCGAATAGATTAGCGATCGAGACTGTGACTTGGCCAGTTTGAGGAAAGATGTCCCCAGCAGTGTCTTCATTGGCCTTTAGCTTTTTGACATAGCAATCATCGAAAGTCACGTAGTAAGTCTCTTCGATTTTCCTCGAACGCTTGTTTAATACTCTATATGCCTTGGAAGTGAGAGAGTAGCCCAGAAAGATTCCCTCGTCGGCTTTGACATCGAACTTGTTGCGGTGTTCTTTAGAGTTAAAGATGAAACACCGTGAGCCGAACACGTGGAAAAATTTCACATTGGGATTCCTATTGTTGAGAATCTCATAAGGTGTGAGCGTGAATTGCTTGTCTAGATAAGACCTGTTCTGTGTAAAACAAGCAGCAGAAATAGCATCAGCCCAAAAATAAAGAGGTAAGGAAGCGAAACTTAGCATGGTTCGGGCAGCTTCACACAAAGATCGGTTTCGTCTTTCAACAATTCCGTTCTGTTGAGGTGTGTAGGGAGCTGAGAAGTTGTGACTTATTCCCTTTTCTGCCAGGAATTCTTCAAATTCTCTATTTTTGAATTCCAGACCATTGTCGCTCCTGATGTTGCGAACGACCTTCTTCAGCTGTACTTCAATCTGCTTGATAAACACCTTTAGCTTGTGAGTCGCTTCAGATTTAAGCTTTAGAAAGAACACCCATGTAAAACGCGAAAAGTCATCAACAATAACAAGTATATACTTGCTACCACCAATGCTTTCGATAGATGATGGACCACACAAATCAACATGAAGTAATTCAAGTGGTTCAACAACTTTAGTGTTTATTATAGATGGATGACTTTGACGACTCTGCTTCCCCATTTGACATGCAGTGGAAGACCTCGAACGTGAGCCTTCTGTGCCACAACCAGGTTTCGTCAGATTGTGCTTTTGATAACAGGCAGATAGCTGGGTTTCCTTTGATAGGTTTGAGGTTCAGAGGAAACATTTCACCTTTGCGTTCAGATTTGAGAATAACTTTCTTAGTCTCCTTCTCAATAATTTCAGAACCTTCATCGTCGAATGAGATTTTGAGACCGGTACCTCCAACGAGCTGAGATACACTGATGAGGTTGTGTTGTAGTCCTTCCACGTATGCCACCTTCCTTATAGTGAAATCACCATTGGTAATCATTCCATAGCCCTTTATGGTGCCAAAGGAGTTATTTCCAAATTTGACGTTTCCACCATTTGAAAGAGACCGGTATTCCCTGAGTTCTTCTTTCCTCCCTGTCATGTGACGCGAGCAGCCACTATCAATGTACCATTCTTCGTCAAACTGCTCGTCACTTATAACCTGCAAAAATCAAGCATATTTAGGAACCCAAAGTTTCTTGGGTCCACGTGAGCCTTTCACAGGTACATGAATAGTAAGAGAGATGTCAACAAGATATGTTCGTTTTATTAGTGTTGTTTCATCTTTCTTTTTGATGGTAAAAACTTTGATTTTATTAGGATTAGGTGCGTTCGGTTTAGACTCTGGTTTGGATGCAGAAATCTTCTATTTGCCTTTTTGTTCAGCTGACGAATGAGATTTTTGCGAATGAACAGAATGAACTTTAGAGCGAGATGGAGATGAATTGGAAGAATTAGAAGAATTAGATGAGTGAGATTGAGAGGGCTCAGATTGAAATGACTTCTTGGCTGGAGACTCTAGGTGGCCTTTTTGCTTTTGATCATTGGTGGGACTGACCTTAGAGTTTTGATCTCTTTTGATTTCAGAACCGAACCTTTGCTTTCGGTTGGAGTCATCCTCAGAACCGAACCTTTGCTTTCGGTTGGTATTCTTTTCTGAACTGAACCTTGGCTTTCGGTTGTTGTGGCTCTCGTGCCTTTTAACAGGATTATTCTCAAACTTTAGATTCTTGTCTTGATGTGAGAAATATGCATTCTGGGATTACCAGAACTGTTTTCTTTCAGAGAGATTCTTCCTGTATCTCTGATTCCTTTGACGTTTCTGATTCCTCATCTGCTTCGGTTGATGATGGATGTTAGCTTTCATTTTTGGTTTCTCTTTGGTTGGTTCACTTTGAACTGAGGAAGTTTCACTAGATGGAGTATCTTCTTTTGCTGGACTTCCATTTTCTTGAGGAATGTCTTTCGTACCACTAGTACTTGGCACATCAAAATTATCTGGCTTGTTCAAGGGTTCTGGTACGTATCTACCTTTACTTTTCCATGAGGTCCTTTCAGATAACCCTACCGTTTCATCAGCATTATCGATTGGAGCGGACCAGAAAAACTCATCGCAGCCATCAACATTGTCTTCGTTTACAATTGCTGTGAGTTCAGCAGTTTGATGTTCGGTTACTCCTGTGACCTTGTACACTTGATTTGGAGTGGTCCTAACCTTTTGATATACAACGGCTTTCTCTGCTAAGATCGGGGACTTTTGTTGGGACAATCGAGCGAACTTCACTGAATTTTCTGAAATTAGATTCTTGTGGTTTTCAGGTTCGCTTTTCACAAATTCTGAGCAGTCAACCGTGTACTCTACCGAAATTTCACTCATATTGTCATCCTCATTAAGCTCAGATGCATTTTCAACATCAATTTTGTTTTCTGAGCTCAAGTTGGAGTTTAAAGAGTCAAATTTTTGTATGGTTTCGGTTCTCAGTTTAAGTCTATCATTTTTATCCAAAAGGTTTTTAAGCATGTCCTTATGGTCCTTGGATTTAATGAAAGATTCTATTTTGTCCAGTCCATACATATAGGTTAGATTGACATCATTAGATGATATCACACTCTCACAATTATAAGCTTCAGCATCAATTTCATCCTCCTTAAACTCAAGGAAGGGCAAAATCATGCGATGAATCTTTTGTCCTATTTCACAATCCAAATGAAGCTAAGTAATATTAGTGTAAAGACGTTTTGCAATCAAACAAAAAACATTTCGCTGTTTTAAAAGCTTTAAATTGTCTCTTTGTAAATAAATGTTTTCATCTTTTATTTTGACTAATTGCGACTCCTTCAATTCGATCCACATGCGTCGTTCCTCACTCTTCGAAGACACCCTGCTTAATTGATCAGTTAGGTTAGAATTGGTGACTCGAGTTTGAGTTAAACTACTATCTAGATGAGAGATTCGAGAATTAACACTTTTTAGTTCTTTTTCATATGAGCATTGTGGTACTTTAAATGAAGCAAAAACCGTTTGTACCTTCTTGATCAGTTCATCGAGCTCGTTGAACTGCACGCTGAGCGGTTTGGCTGTAAAGCACATATCCTGCTGCTCCTTCGGTTCATTGCTCCCACCATCAGTGTTGTATCCCCTCATCTGAGATACTTCAGACACCATCAAGCACCTTCATCCACTGCTCTCCTCTTTTGCCACACAAGCCTTTCCATGAGAAGGCTTCCTCACTTCATCGTCTTCAGAGTCGGTTGACCAAACTTCCACGCCACCGAACTCGTCATCAGCAACCGAACCCTACACAATTAGAGCATTCATGGAAGAGTTAGCGGTAGATTTCTTCTTCCTTATCTCATCAAGCTTTTTCTGCAGCAAAGCTTCCTCATCCTTTTCAGCCATCTTTTTGAGGACACAATCCTTTGCATAGTGGTTTTTCCCTCCACAGTAGTAACAGCTTACTCCAGAATCACCGTCTGCCTTCGGTTCCTTCTTAGACTCTTCAACCTTCGGTTCATCTTTAACCTTTTCTAAACTATAACTCCCCTGCCAGTTTCGGTTTTTGTTGCTGGGGAATCTCTTCTTAATGAACCTCTTGGGGTTAGACACCATCATAGAATAATCCTTAGACGTGAGGTCATACTCCTCCAAGTTGAGGTCTTCGTCCTCCATCACAGCTTTACTTTTTGACAAGAGGGCCAGCGAACCTAGGCTTGAGACAACATTCTTCTCCTGCAACACAATCTTCTCCTGAGACATGAGAATGCCCACCAGTTTCGCCAAGGAATATGATTTAAATTGCTCATGGGCTTTAACTGTAGACACCACTGCTCTCCACTCTGATCTTAGACCATTTAAAAACGTAACCTTCTGCTCAATAAGCTTCCTTTCGATGTCATGTTTGATCATCTTGCTGAGAAGATGATTGAAGCGATCGAACGTTTGGGTCACAGTTTCTTCGGCTCCTTGCCTGAATTCTCCAAACTCAGACAAGAGTAAGGTTTGGATAGAGTGTTCAAGATCCTCGTATGTAGAGTACAATTCACGTAGCCTATCCCAAACTTCCTTTGCCGTCGTGCATGAACTTACCAACCTGAAAGTGTCGGACTGAAGGGTGAATCTGATCAATCTTAACGCCTTGATATTGCACTGGAATTTATCTTTTTCATCTTGCGCAATATTTTTAACATCTTTCAGAAGATCATTATACTCTTTTTGAGTTTTAATAATCCTTGAAGTTGCAGAATGAGAAAACGGTCCAGAAATAATTGCTTCCCAGATGAGGTATCCATTATCCTCAGATCCTATAACGTAATCTTCAAAGTGATGCGCCCAGACTCCATAATCATGGGTGTACAGGATGGGAATCTTCGTGGTAGATCCAATGTTGTTCGAAATATTGATGGGATTCGATTGCGACTCGTCCATAATGATCGAATAACCTGTTTAAAGATCAGACTTGTAATAAATCAGATTAGGGCAAAACAATAAATATCAAGATACGTCAATAATGAGATGACGGCTCAATAAATATCAGTAATTGCGGAAAACCCTAATTGAAACCTTTTTTACAGAAAAGAAGTGTATCGATTACACAGCCTCCTGCTCTGATACCAATTGATAAGATTAAAACTTAATCTTGAAGATCGATTAGATCTTAAACAGGTAAATAAAGATTAAACAGCAAGAACACGAAATCAATAAACAACTCAAGAATGAATCAAACGTGTCGAATGATTATAAAACAACCCTCAGAAGAGTTCGACAAAGAACATCAACTGTAGAGGGTTAGAAGGTTTACAGGAACGATAAAGAAAATCAAAACTATCGTAATCTTTTCTATTGTATTCTTAATCATTAACCTAATATGCATGCAAGCATATTGTTATATAGTAAACCTAACAGGCTCACGGTTGGACAGGCCCAAACCGGAGTACAAAATAATTGAACAATTAACCGAGCCTAATGACGCAATATTAAAAAAATCTGCAACCCAACAAAGCTCTTTGATTAATCCTAACCTCACTAACCTAATCTAAACAAGCTCTTAGAATTAGATTTAAAGATTGCATTAAGATTTACGTAAATGCCTAATACTTCTCATAAGCTCGGATGTGTGAATACATTAAATTATATTTTACAGTAAAGTTAATCTCGTCACAAAACTAATTTGATGTTGTCATTAGTATTAATTACACAAAACAATTACATATTTTATAAAATTGAATGACAAGAATGACCTAATTCTAATTCAAGTGACCACCATCACCAAATTACAATCAAACTCTTTATTAAAACAAAACTAAAATTGCTAGATATATAATTAAACATACCATAAAGTTATTAAATTAAAAAGACATAACATCAAGTATCCATAAAACCATAAATAGAAAAGATTTAGCCACACATGACTAAATCAAGAATAAGGTCTAAATTATAATCAAATTACAAATAAAACCTACAAAATATGAATTTTAATAGTTTCCAAGTGTTAATTAAACTCCAATTGCTCCAGAAAATTGCCTTCAAAGGTCCAAAAATCGATGTCCCAAATAATGAAGTCAATGGCCCTGTTTTAGGAAAAAATAGAAACTGCCTCTAAACGAATGTTCACGTTTCCATGGCCCATGGAATTTTACACCGAAGAAAACATTGCCCGTGGAAAATCACAAAGTATAACGCTCAAATTGGTCGGGGCTTTAAAGTAGATTGTTGGAATGGATCCAAAACCATGGCCCATGGAAATTTCATGCTTTAATTTGCACGACCGTGGATGTCTCTACTGAGGGCTTTGCTCAATTTCTCGCAACTTCTTCAAACAAGCTCCAAAAGTCTAGAAAGCTTGTCTACGACTTCTAGTCACCCCTTAATGAGATCCCACCTCCAAAAGTCTCTGAAATATCATAGAAATGTGCAAGTGAAATAATATCATGAAATATCCCGAAAACATGTAAAATGCATGATTTTAAGCCTAAATGCAATGCAAGGATATGGAATAAAAGTGCAAAAATAGGTGCATAAAATGCACTTAACAAGTATTATCTATGCCATATATACACTTGTTGTTATATGGACTTATGAAATGTTTTTGCATTGCATGAAATATATTTTTGAACATGATTTGTATTGAACAAAATTATTTGGATTGGAAAATCGTTTAAGCATCCTTATTGTGCATTACATATTGGATGAGATTTGAGAGTGTCCGAGATAAAGGAATAAATTCCTGCAAGCACGAAGGATCAAGTCTCTAGGAGTTGAAGGGAGGTCCTTTTTTAGTCGGAAGGAAGCAATTTCCCGGACTGTAAGCTATAAGCTTAGGTATGAAATGTACAAATCCATTCCATGACGGTTATGGTAATGATCACATGATTCAATAAATTCACTTAAAGTATTAGTTCTTTTTATATGATCTTGTGGTCATAAATTGAGTCAATAAAAACAGATTAAGTTGCAGGTAGCGTCAATCTGAGGGAAGGCAAAACTAGTTGTCCTTTGGAATGAAAAGGGATTAGTGTGAGTAGAAACTTGTATTGGGTTTAAATGTATGTACATTTGCATGGTTAAATTTTTTTAGTACACATTATCTACACTTTTAACCAAGTCATTCTTATTTGTTGAAAATGTTTTTAAAGTATTTTGGAAATTAATACTAAGGAATGGGTTATTTCCATTATCAAATTCCATTCTAATGTCTAATTCTGGTATTATTCACTAGGCTCCCAAAGCTTAGCATTATTATTTTAACATATACTAGCAGATGAAGATGAAATACATGGTTAGAGAATGTTTGGGATTTTTAGAAGGCCTTAACTTGTAATGGTTCAATTGAAATTTTGTATTGATATTGAAATCACATCGTATTTTAAAAACTATAAACTTTTGAACTTAAACTATTAAAATGAGTTTCAGGACCTAATGTTGCATTGCCCATACGATGGGTGTTTCATATAAATACCTGATGTTGTTGTAAATCATTATAACACAACATATCCTAGCCAAATTTTCTTCAAAATTGAACATTATGCGTCCTAGTACAACATATCAGTTTTCTTGTTTTTACCAAACTTCTCGTAGAAATTCATGAGCAAATGATGACAAAAAATGTCATGATATATGTTTGGGGATATCTATCCAATAGATAGGTTAATAAAATTAGCCCTATCAGATATGGTGGTTAAATGCTCTAAGCCATCAATGCATTTGCATTTTTTTTAAAACCATATACAAGATTTTCCACTCCATGACTTGCACATTCCATAGAAAATTGGCAAGATATGGTTGTACCCACCTATTACAACCACTAGTAGCATAGTGTCTATGCATTTTGCATTTGTATTGATCAATCGTCACACTTATTCATGAATAAAAGTTATTGGTGTTAGGATGAAATTATCATGATGGAAATATTCACCTACATATGGGAACGGTAATGAAGCTTATCATGTAGCCAATTGTGAGAAATAAGTATTCAAACCGGTTATCAATGTCTATCAACATGTGTTTTGGTATTGATATTCACATTCCTTAAATTGAAAGAATACATCGAAAGGTTGTAAAATGAACCTTATATGCCCCCTGGAAATTTATAGCACATAATACTTTGATAGACATGCTTGCGAGTAATAAATGTAAACTCTGAACTTGAAATTTAAATCATGGATGATTTCATTTTATCCTATATATCATGTTGTGGTAATTAGTCATTACATCTTTTAATAAATAAATTTAATAAATGACATAACACCTTTTTTTGTAGCACCCCCAAATTTTCAAACTTTTTTAAAGCTATGGTTATAAAATCATTTCAGGGATTAACCCATATTTAACAAAAATCTCGATCCCACAAAAACATTAGAAATAAAAACATTAGGTGTTACCATTAAGCATCATACAAACCATAGCAAGCAAATACGCATTACATCAACACATTTAATAAGGAACCTAACAAGCTACACTCCGTTCACTATCGCTTAACTTCTAACTTCCATCTATCATCTTTTCTCTTTGAGTATAACTTGAGATACATGGCATTAAAAAGAGATATGTAAGGCAATAATGTCTCGTGAGATACGTAGGTTTGTGACCTAAACATTTTTCACATTTCTATAAAAAACACTTCATTAAGAAAAACATATTTCAAAAGAACAATTTACTACATTGTAACATCTTAACCCTAAGTATGAAGAGTTATTGCATTTTAGCCATTGTGCATGAGAAAACTTGCAAAATGGCCCATAGTGGCATTTTTGTAATTTCTGGGTCGAACTCACATACGTTGGGTGTACATAGCATACGCAAGGAGTAAGTGCAAGATTACCAAGCCCTAATTTTTAGGGTTCAGACCCTATTTAAACATCTATAAGTGCCCAACATACCTTCTTTCATCAACCTCCAACTCACCTTCGTCCCTAAACAAACCCTAATCCACTTTTGAGCACTCTTGAGCTTTGTGCAGTGTTCTAAAAGGCGCGCCATGGCGCGCGCCAAGGCGCGCCATGGCGTGAGGCGTGGCTTCGCCGTTACGAAAAGCTTCATAACGTTGTTGTTAGACGTAACGCGTGGCAAGGCGTGATATGGCGCGCCATGGCGCATTATGGCATATTATCGCGCGTATTTTTTCGTTTGAGACACAGTTTTTTTCGCTTCGTTATGTTTTTTCAAATCGGAGATACAAGTATTGTGGTTTTTGTTAACTTTTTGTTATTAGTTATTGATCTAACACTTCTAATAAGTAATTATATTTAATATAAATTTATATTTATGTGGTAATATAATTTTAAATTAATACAAAATCACCGCCTTACATCACGCCTTGAAAAACGCAGTGGCTCGCCATGGCTCGTTAAGCTTGAGGCTTGGCCTTGCCGCCACGCCACGCCTCACGCCATTTAGAACCTTGGCTTTGTTTGAGTGTTTTGGTTACCTTGAAGGAGAGAGGAAGAAGAGAAGATCATCCTGGAGGAGTAGGAATCTTTGGATCCAGAATCTCATCACCATTTGGCATCACTTGGAGGTAAAAAGCTTTGAACTTGATGAAGCTATGCATAGATCTATGTTAGCCATGAAGTTTGTGTCCTTTTGATCCCATTAATTGGGTATTTTGAGTATGAGCTACTCCAATCCATTTAAGTTGTCCTTGCAGACGTTTTGAGATGTTTAGAAGCATAAAAATGTGGTCTTGATCATTTCTTCCCTTCCATGTGTGAGTTACAAGGTATTAATGGGTAAAGTAGTTAAGGTTTTTAGTGTTTAACACTTTTTGGCCATGCAAGACCATAAAGTTGGAAACTGTATGGTCAAAGACAACATTTGGGGCTTAGATATAACTTTAGATGTAAGGATTTGATGTATTAAGCTCTTAATGAGAGATGGGGATGAACAAGTGCGTACCATGGGCGTACCAAATAGTATGTTGCGCGTACACAATCAAAGTCCCGACTGCTAGGTCAAGCAGAGTACGCCCCGCATACATATGAATACTCCCAGAATACTCTGCTGGTTCGAATCGGCTGGTTTGTTGACTTTGACCTTTGACCAAGTTTGACCTAAGGGTATTTTAGGTCATTTGAGTGGTATTTGAGATCGGTCATTATTTGGTGTTTAGGTGACTAGTTGAGTTGTCATTCAGGGCCGTGTTTTGTAAAATATCTTTTCAGATTGAGAGGTGAGTTTTCCTCACTGTACTTGTAGGTTGAAGGCACCAATGCCGACCGACTAGATTATTTATCTTGGTTATAGGATAGTGTTATACTAGTATGTGATTGAGTAGTAGATCTGTATGGTTATTTGTATTTGTTGGTTTTGTGTTTATGTTTTTTTGTTAGATATGTCAAAATATTTATAGGGTTTTGAGCATTCTAACACTCCTAAGGTGTACATGCAACCCTAGAAACCTTGGATCTATGTTTTACTATGATACATGCAAAATTTGATTTCCAAGGGTTATATCCTATCTAGCATACATGGGGAACTTTTAAACATAAAAATAAGCAAGAAAACATACCTTGTAGTAGTTTGAATTCCTTGAAAACCTTGTAAGCCTAGCACCTCAAGTGTGATGCCTCAAATGTCACACACAACACCATATGCACTTATAATAACTTAGAGAGAAATGAAGAACACTTAGAAATTGGCTAGGCCTCACTTGTATATCTTAGTGGCCGATTTTGGTGAAGAACATGAAGCTTATATAGTGTGTTACAATTAGGGTTACACCATGTAAACCCTAATTGTCATGAGTTTTCATTTCCATGACCTATGGGTTCTATAAACACCATGGAGCATCCATGGAGCATCCTATGGATTTTAGCCCAACTTGATAATCCAAGAAGCATTAGTCTACTATAAAAGTATGGATGATTTACACAATCAACCCATATATTTAATTAGTCTCCTTTTAATCACTTAATTAATTTCAAATTAATTCTTGATCAATACTAACTAAATAATATTATTAATATATTAGAACTTATAATATATTAATAAACCTTAAGTGTTATTTCGCTCATTTTAGTCTATCCAAATGCATGATGCCATGCAACCCAAATGGACCGTGCTAATCGGATCAAGTACATTCCAAGAATAGTTATGAACTTAGACACCTAATCCAACAGTTTCCCACTTAGATAAGTCTAATAACTATAACTGCAAGAATGACTTGAAGAACCGATCAGCAGTCGTAGCTCTTTCAAGGTGTCGCAGAACTGAGATGATGATGATACGCCATTTAAGATAAGTGAGCATATAATCCTCTGTTCTAGATATCAGCCGGACAAATACATGGAACAATGTCTTACTTATTGTGCAGTAGTTTGTTTCCCGGTTTCCGATTTTTTTGACATAGAAATTAATTGAACACATCAACTTAGTTCTGACCGGGCCCGGTACATGGGTCAACACAAAATCATCGAGGGGCCCAGATATCGCTTCTAATCCAAGAAGGAACATATAAACTTTGACTCATATGCTTGTTCTACGACTTGTTGAATCATACACAAAGGCACATTTTATAACATCGAGTTACCAATGCGTTTTCGTATAATTAATGTATAACCAACTCATAGGCACTAAGTCATATCTCTTGGTTTGAAGACTTATATGATATTATTGTCTCACGATCACTCGAGATAAATTCCATGAAGTGATACCAGTGAGCGTGGGTTGAGTCCAATACTCAGAACTTATGAGCACTCATGAGTGTTGTAGCTATGTCCAACATCTTAGACCTCTACAAGCGAACCCATGACAGTCTTAATTCATATCTACTTCCAACATATGACCGACTGTGGAGAATTTGAATAATATGAAATAACATAACATAATTATTTTGGAAGTCAAAACATGCAAAATGAAATGATAGTAAACAATTGACAAAAGATAGCAACACTTTACTCATAAATAAATACAACTTTTATTCATCATCAAATGTCAATTACACTTTACACATTTCAAAGCTATCTAACTACTCAAACTAATATCATCCTTCAGCCCTATACGCCTTGCATGTTGGAGATGATTAACCATGCCCAGTCCCTTCGTGAGGGGATTTTCTGTGTTCTCATCCAATGATACCCTCTTTGCCATGAGTAGTCCTTCTTCTATTCTATGTCTGATGAAATGGTATTTTCTGTCAATGTGCCTAGATCTCCCGTGATCTCTTGGTTCTTTCGCCAAAGCAACCGCACTTTTACTGTCACAGAAAATTTCCATTGGCTCTTTTATAGCTGGTACAACTCCAAGGTCTCCGATGAAGTTCTTTAGCCATATCGCCTCTTTTGCTGCCTCGGTTGCTGCTATGTACTCTGATTCACAAGTTGAATCAGGTACTGTCTCCTGCTTGGAACTTTTCCAAGTAATCGCTCCTCCATTTAGGATAAAGACCCAGCCTGACTGAGAGCAGAAATTATCCTATCAGTTTGAAAGCTAGCATCACTATATCCTTCCACTCTCAAGTCATCACTGCCTCCGAGGGTAAGGACCCAGTCCTTAGTCCTCTGCAAATACTTGAGAATGTTCTTTACCGCTGTCCAGTGTGCCTTGCCAGGGTTCCCTTGATATCTACTGACCATGATCAAAGCAAAGGCCACATCAGGGCGAGTACAAGTCATAGCATACATGATCGAGCCCACATCAGAAGCATATGGTATCTGACTCATCTCAGCTATCTCAGCCTCTGTACTCGGACTCTGAGTTTTACTCGGTCTGGCGTTACGCTGGATCGATAACTCTTCTTTCTTGGAAATCTACACGCTGAATCCATTCAACACCTTCTCCCAGTAGGTACTCTAACTAAGTCCAATTAGTCTTTTACTCCTGTCTCACAGAATCCTTATCCCTAGGATATAGGCAGCTTCTCCAAGGTCCTTCATTGCGAAACACTTCCCAAGCCAGGACTTAACTTCCTGCAGAGTTGGGATGTCATTTCCTATGAGTAGTATGTCATCCACATATAGTACCAAAAAACTGACTATACTCCTACTAGCCTTGACATATACACAAGATTCATCTTCACTCCTCAAAAAGCCAAACTCTTTGACTTTCTCACCGAAGCAAAGATTCCATCTGCGAGGTGCTTGCTTTAATCCATAAATGGATTTCTGAAGCTTACACTGTAACAACGTAAATTTCAAACAAAATTTTCACTTTTAAAAAATGTAATTTCACTCATAAAGATCCTTAATTCTCAATGTATCACATAACAAATCCATAAAATCAAATCACAAGATGAAAATGTATGAAACTCCAATAGTGTGTACTGATCATGTCGGCGCCTTCTCGCGATCCTCACTGGTTCCTGAAACACATATCACAAACACTGTAAGCACAAGGCTTAGTGAGTTCCCCAAAATACCACATATAACACATATTAGCCACTCGAGGCTATAACTCTATGGACCCTCCGGTCCTAACTCTGTGGACCCTCTAGTCCTAACTCTGTGAACCTTCCGGTTCTAACTCTGTAAACTCTGGAACATACACAACATGAATCACATAGAAATAATGCAGTGTATCACAATCACATAAATAGCATACAAGATACTCTGTCATATAAATATAATTACCACTCTAGGTAAAGTATAGTAAGAAGACTCACCTCGGGTAACTCGGTAAATCTCGAACTCGGTAAAAATATGGTCTAGCCTCCGCCTAATCATATGGAATAAGTACTCTAATCAATACAACTCTCAAGGCTAGACTAATCCCTCTCTTAGCACTCTCAGAAGGGTAAAAGACCATTTTACCCCTCTCATGGCTCAAAGACCCAAACATTGACCAAACCCTAAAAGTCAACAAAAGTCAACTCTCCGGGTTACGCTGCGCGTACCAAACCTATACGTTGGGCGTACCCGGTAACCTCACAGAATCGGGGAACGCGACCCCCTACGCTGCGCGTACTGGGATTACGCCCCGCGTAAATCCCAATGTCATGCTCATGTGCTTTTGGGGTCTTAAACGGTTAAGACACACATCCAACTCTCAGATCTTACTACCCCTAAGCCTCTTAACCCATAAAGTTGGTGACTTTAAGCCTTTGCATGGCTGTGAGAGTCACCAACACCCAAAACATTCCACTTCCAACACTTTAAAGCCCATAACTCAAACATGACTTCGTAATGACGACCAAGTTGGGATTTTTATGGATCAACAACACACATAACACTGAAATGGGACATATCTAGGTCCATGGAGCCCCTTTCGCTCATAAAGTCTCCACCTTTGGGACTTAAACCCTAGAAATGGACCATAAAACACCAAACCAAAATAAAGAGGAAAGTTCTGAGATTTTTACCTCTAAGTGAAGCTCCTCCCCCAGAAGAACTCAGATCGAAGCTTGAACTCCAAACCTTAGCCTCCACAAGCACCCCTCCTTCTTCTTCACTAACACACAAAGGCACTTTTAGCTCAAAACACTCACACACAAGCTTTAGGACGAAGGAAATGCTCTCTTAGGGTCTCACTCTCTGAAATGGTGGCTGAGGATAAGACCTTAGCATTCCTTTTATAGTGCACAAGCCACAAATTAGGGTTTGCATCTGGGCCCGCTACGCCCAGCGTAACCCTGGGTACGCGCAGCGTACCTAGGCGAGTCCGCGTCCAACTTAAGCGCATGAGTACACACAACGTACTCTTCAGTTCGGCCAGCATACTCATTTGCCTTAATACATCATTTAAGCGCTTAACTTGACAATCTTTGAAAAGAGAAGGGTTTAAGAGACACACCTGAAATTTGGGATGTTACAATTCTCCCCCACTAGAACCCAACTTCGCCCTCGAAGTCTCATGCCGCAAACAACTCCGGATGCTGCTCCTGCATCTCTGTCTCCGGCTCCCAAGTCAGCTTGGACCCTCTCCAATGTTGCCACTGGACCTGAACCAGAGGCACCTCCTTGTTCCTCAAAAGCTTGATCTTCCGGTCTAAGATCGTAATCGATCTCTCAACATAATTTAGTCTCGCGTCCACCTTGATATCCTCCAACAGCACCACTGCCGACTCACCGGCTATACACTTCCTCAGCCGAGACACGTGGAAGGTATCATGAATCTGACTCAACTCTGCAGGCAGCTCCAAACGATATGCTACCCTGCCCACCCTCGCGGTCACCCTGAACGGACCAATGTACCGGGGCCCCAGCTTGACCCTCTTCATGAATCGGATCACTCCTTTCCAAGGAGATACCTTCAGGAGTATAAAGTCTCCCACTTGGAACTCAAGATCGGACTGTCGCCTATCCGCATAACTCTTTTGGAGACTCTGAGCTATCAACAACCTCTGTCTAACCTGCTGTATCTGCTCTGTCGTTTTAAGCACTAACTCGGTGTTACCCAACACTTGTTGCCCGACCTCGCCCCAGCAGATGGGACTCTGACACCTCCTCCCATACAATAACTCAAAGGGAGGCATACCGATACTCGAATGGTGGCTATTGTTATAAGAAAACTCAGCCAACAATAGATACGTGTCCCAACTTCCTTCGAAGTCCAACATATATGCCCTAAGCATGTCCTCAAGCGTCTGAATCATCCGCTCGCTCTGACCGTCCGTCTAGGGTTGGTATATGGTACTGAAATGCAGCCTCATATCCAACTCCTCGTGGAATTTCTTCCAGAACCTGGAAGTGAAATGCACATCTCGGTCCGACACGATCGAGATCGGTACTCCATGCCGCGATACCACCTCTCTCACATACAACTCTGCCAGCCTCTCCGCAGAAGAGCTCTCACTGATAGCAAGAAAATGAGCGCTCTTCGTCAGCCGGTCAACGATCACCCAAATTGCATCGACACCTCCCGTAGTCATCGGCAATTTGGTGATAAAATCCATGGAAATCTGATCCCACTTCCACTACGGAATCTCAAGTGGCTGCAGCTTGCCATGCGGTCGCTGGTGCTCGGCCTTAACCCTGCGACAGGTCAAACACCTCTCTACAAACCACGCCACATCCAAATACATCTTAGTGGCCCCGGGATGGATCTAAAACCTCTATTTATGCGCCTCCTCCATCAAAATGGTACGTTCCCCGCCCTCAAATGGCACCCAAATCCGGCCCTGGAAGGTCATAAGCCCTCGGCTATCAGAAATGAACTCAGATACTTGCCCGATCACCCGTTCGCTCTTGCGGTTCTCCGGTCTCATGGCCTCTACCTGGGCCTCCCGAATGGTGTCCAACACCGGATTCATCACCGTTAACCTTATACAAACATCCCGTATCGGGGCACTCTCCGCCCTACGAATCAAGGCATCGGCTACAACGTTATCCTTGACCAGGTGGTACAGGATCTTGCACTCATAATCCTTTACCACATCCAACCATCTCCTGTGGCGCATGTTCAGGTTGGGCTGATCCATCAGATACTTCAAGCTCTTGGGTTCGTGTATATGGTACACCGAACCCCATACAAATAGTGACACCAAATCTTGAGGGCGAACACCACAACGCCCAACTCTAGATCGTGAGTAGGACACCTCGTCTCATGAGGTTTCAGCTGCCTCGATGCGTATGCTTTCACATGCCCTCTCTGCATCAACACCTCACCCAATCCTGATATCGACGCGTCACAATATACCACAAAATCCTCCATCCCCTCTAGAAGGGCTAACACTGGGGCTTCGCATAATCTCTGGTGAAGTGTCTCGAATGAGGTCTGCTGCTCTGGGCCCCAACTGAAAGCCATGCCCTTACGGGTCAACCTGGTGAGAGGAACAACAATCCTGGAGAAATCCTTGATAAATCTCAAATAATAACCGGCCAACCCTAGAAAAATCTTGATCTATGAAGGGGATCTCGGCACCTCCCAACTCATCACAGCCTCAATCTTGGCCGGATCGACCAATATCCCATTCTGGTTGACGAGGTGTCCTAGGAACTGGACCTCTCGTAACCAGAAATCGTATTGGAGAATTTGGCATAAAGCCTCTCCGATCTCAGAACTACGAGGATCTCCCTCAAATGCTCCTCATGCTGCTCTCTTGATCTCGAATACACCAATATATCATCAATGAACACGATCAACGAACGATCCAACATCGGCCTGCACACCCTGTTCATGAGATCCATGAACACCGCCGGTGCATTGGTGAGCCCGAAAGGCATCACCACGAACTAGTAATGCCCATAACGAGTCCTGAATGTTGTCTTCTGGATATCCTACTCACACACTCTCATCTGATGATATCCAAACCTCAGAGCAATCTTGGAAAACCAAGACGCTCCCTGGAACTGATTGAACAAATTGCCGATCCTCGGTAAGGGGTAACGGTTCTTGACCGTTAGCTTGTTCAACTCCCGGTAATCTATGCACACCCGGTGTGAACCATCCTTTTTCTTGACATAAAGGATCGGCGCTCCCCACGACGAGCTACTCGGCCGAATAAAACCCTTCCCTAGCAGCTCCTGCAGCAGTGAGGATAACTCCTGCATCTCTGGTGGCGCAAGGCGATAGGGCGCTTTGGCGATAGGCGCTGATCCTAGAACCAAATAGATACGAAACTCTACATGCCTCTCGGGAGGCACTCCTGGCAACTCTACCTGCATGGTTGTGTTTAACTTTCCCATCCTTCACATCTTGCTGGTACTTTGGGTAGTTTCGCTTCCAGTGTGACTATTCATAGAAATAGGAGCATTCCGCCTCTTTAGGATTAGTAGAAGGAGTGACGAAACCTTTCTTGGTTCCACTTGAAGAGGAGCCATTAAGGGTCTTCCCTTTGGTGCCCTTCGAAGGGCTCTTCCTCTTCTTTCCTTTGCCTTTCCTGATTGCCAAGACAGCGCCGTGGTAGGAGTAGGAGTGGTAACAACCGACTTACCTTTAAGACCACTTTCTGTGGTCTTCAAAAGTCCTTGAAGTTTGCTGAGTGTAACTTCCTCCTTGTTCATGTGGTATGTTATACGGAATTTATCATAACATGAAGGTAAGGAGTGCAAAACGATGTCTATTGCCAACTCCTTGGGGAAGTTCACATTCAGTTTCAGCAAATGGTCCACATACCTTTGCATTTTCTGCATGTGGCCCGTGATGGGTTCACCATCCTTCATCCAGGTTGTTATCATGGAAGAGATGATTTCATATCACTGTTGATGTGCACTCTGATGGTAGCTGTCCATCAAATCCTGGTGCATCTCAAAAGGATAGTAGTCCTCATAGGACTTTGGGAGCTCAGTTGTCATAGTGGCCAACATGATGCATGCCACTTTGGTAGCATCTCTTTCATGTGCCTGATATTCAGCGATCTCCTCAGGAGTAGCAGATGGCTTGAGTTCCTTACGCTCCTTGTCGAGGACATATTATGTGTCCTCATACCGAGTGACCATCGTAATGTTCATGATCCAATCCATAAAGTTGGATTCATCAAAGATGACTCTCCCACAAAGGTTCATGAGAGAGAAGGAGACGGTAGGGTTAGAGCCAGAAGCAGCATTGTTAGAAGACATCTGAAAAGAAGAAAGACAAGTTTAGATTAGATATAAAGATAGTCCTTAATAAAAAAAACCCAAATGTAATATTAAGGCTAAGACCCAACACAATATTTTATAACTTATAAGAGGGATGCCGTAATCCAAGCTATAAAATATTTGAAGGTAGGTGAATGACGATTCACCAATTTCCACCATGAAAAACGAAATAAATTATGAGGTTTTAATTGGTTTTTGAAACTCCTAGATTCTTTGAGATTAATTGAACTTTTCAATGGCATGTTTCAATCTTGAGTGTGCCCTTCAGGTTTTGTGATTGGGATGCCAAGGATCACAAAGCAAGGTGTGAAGTAACCATGCCAATTACTTGGTACCCTTAATATTTACCCCTCAATCGATGTGCCAGTTAACCACACGCGCTCCACTGATACTATGATAAATATTAAGTTACCCTTTGCCTACCTTGTTAAGTCCAGGTTAGTGTGCCGGTTAACCACACACGCTCCACTAACGACTTAATCAAAGTGCAAAGTGTAATTTCATGGGTTAGCACCTTATTCACATTTTCCTAAAGTAACTAAGATTGGGAATTTATAAAAAAACATTTAGTTACTTTATATTCATTCTACTTTAAATGAAGATTTAAAGTCCTTGTCTTACTCGTTCGGCTAACGACCCTCCACCGATCAAGGAAGCAGTGGGTGAGAGTGGACACCCATTAAGCTGCCATTTTATAGGCAGCAACCTTATACCCCCCCCCCCTTTATAGACCAGCTTCGTGAATGAGGCCTACTAACGGTAAAACGACTTTTTATTATACATATATAATAATTATTAAACTTATAATATTATAAAGTATAAGGGTTGGATTTTAACTTTTAAAATTCTAGGGGTTGGAACTAAAGTTTTTAAAGTGACTTTACATGTTCCAAAACTTGAGAGCAAGTTTTGTAACTTTACAAAACTTTTCATTTCATAACTTATGAGTTAATGGTTTAATAAAATGAGTGATTTTTCATTTTATGTAACCTTTAAAAGTGTGACTTTTGGTAATCCATAACTTGAGGACAAATTATGGATTCCATTAAAACACATAATGATCATGAATTAAACATTAAACAATTTTAACAAGTAATTCCTATGATCTATCAAGAACTCATAAGAACATGAATATTCCTATCAAAATTTCAAGAACATATGAACACATATAAACATGAAATTTTGATATTAGCCATTGTAAATGGATTAGAACAACCATTACACCATCTGAAACAAGTTTTAGAACACCAAAATAGTTTAGGGTAATGTTTCTAGTCCATTTCCAGCAGCAAAAGTCGAAAATCTGCAGTCAGAGGCTCCTACTCATTGAGTGCATGAACCTACTCGACGAGTAGGATGAATTTGTGCTTGGACTCGTCGAGTCCCCCCATGGACCCGGCGATTGCACTGTTCAGACAACAATTTCAGCTTTTTTCACAATTTTGCATCAAATATCATGCAAACAAGCCTAGGCTCTGATACCACTATAGGGTTTTGAGCATTCTAACACTCCTAAGGTGTACATGCAACCCTAGAAACCTTAGATCTATGTTTTACTATGATACATTCAAAGTTTGATTTCCAAGGTTTATATCCTATCGAGCATACATGGGGAACTTTTAAACATAAAATTAAGCAAGAAAACATACCTTGTAGTAGTTTGGATTCCTTGAAAACCTTGTGAGCCTAGCACCTCAAGTGTGATGCCTCAAATGTCTCACACAACACCAAATGCACTTGGAATAACTTAGAGAGAAATGAAGAACACATAGAAATCGGCTAGCCCTCACTTGTATATCTTAGTGGCCGATTTTGGTGAAGAACATGATGCTTATATACTGTGTTCCAATTAGGGTTACACCATGTAAACCCTAATTGTCATGACTTTTCATTTCTATGACCCATGAGGTCTATAAACACCATGGAGCATCCGTAGAGAATCCTATCGGTTTTATCCCAACTTGATAATCCATGAAGCATTAGTCCCCTATACAAGTATGGATGATTTACATAATCATCCCATATATTTAATTAGTCTCCTTTTTATCACCTAATTAATTCCAAATTAATTCTTGATCAATACTAATTAAATAATATGATTAACCGGATCCTTTTGGAGGTGAAGGGGCAGATCGTTCCCCGGTCTCTCTTGGCAATAGTTTACCTTTCTAATGTTCTGCCTTGATGAGTGGGAGAGGTAGCCGAATTAGGATATCACTACTGGCACGGACTGCACAGGAAGTTGCGATCCTAAAATGAACTAGAAAAATGAACCGCCCATTACCAAATTAGACTCCTAGTTTAATTAACGTCGGCTTATCTGTCAGTCGTGTTGGGTTTTCCGCTCAGTTGAAAACTATGAAACAAGTCTGCGGTAGTTCAAAACTGGAATTGGCACAATTACGTTTATTAGAAGTGGACAATCGAGTGGTTGTACCAGCCAAAAGTCATCTACGTATCGCCGGACCGCCCCTGCCGACGAATAATAGGTACCACCACTCCAAGCAGAGTTAGTGAGCCGTGTAATAGGCGACCATTTCGCGCGGTTCGGGGGGCACTTGAGTCAGCCGTCGGCGCCCGACAGCGTCTTAACCCCTATCCAATTTTTGGGCCAATTCCAACTTCATACTACCAAAAAATGAGATTCTTGCCGAATCCGAGTTTGCTGTCCAACCATTACCAAACTAATACCTATTCCGTTTAGTACTTCAGGTGCTTCTGTTGCATATAATGTAAATCTAGTAGCGGATCAATTCCAACGAGCCTTTCAAACTAGTACTTTTTGTAATCGACTCTATAGCTTCTTCAATAAACGTTGGTTCTTCGATCAAGTTTTTCATGACTTTCTAGTCAGATCGTTCCTGCGTTTCGGATATGAAGTTTCATTTGAAGCTTGAGACAAAGGTGCTATTGAGATATTGGGCCCTTATGGTATCTTGTACACATTTCGACGGCGAATTATCCGAAGAGGATCATTTAACCGTAGCAAGAGCGCGAATAATTGAGCGTTTATTATCACAACCTTTTTTTGTAGCAGAAGTATTTACGGGTTCTCCGGGAAAATATGTTGGTTTAGCAGAAACAATTAGTGGCTTTCAATTAATCCTTTCCGGAGAATTAGATGGTCTTCCTGAACAGGCTTTTTATTTGGTAGGTAACATCGATCAAGCTACGGCGAAGGCTATGAACTTAGAAATGGAGAGCAATTTGAAGAAATGACCTTAAATCTTTGTGTACTGACCCCTAATCGAATAGTTTGGGATTCAAAAGTGAAAGAAATCATTTTATCTACTAATAGTGGACAAATTGGTGTATTACCAAAGCTGCTTCACTTCTCCCCCTGTCATGTAGTGGCTCTCTCTCCTTCCGCTGATAGAGGAGTTAGCTAGTTTGCATTCCTCTATCTTCATCTCTAATACTAATAAGCGACAATCACCAACTTCATCATTGCCTTCTTGTGACACATCGATTGTGTTCCCACCCAATTCACTATTTTAGAGCTCTATCCCTTTCTGGGTCTAGTTTTCCTCTCACCCGGAAGGTGGCTAACTCCTTGGTCTTATGAGCCGCAATTCTAATGGAAACACAATTCATTGGATTCAAGCCCTTTTTGAAAGAAGTCCTCTAACTAGATTAGCAAAGTAGGTAGCATCGCTCAATTGATTCTATAACTCACCATAGCAAGGTAAGCAGCTCTGTCTGAGTCGTTACTAACAACCGAGAAGCCAGTCTCTCAGCTGATAGCTCATCGGATCATGCAGCACCTGATCAGGTCATAGAAAGAAGGAAGTCCAAACTCAAAGCCAGTGTCTGAGCCAGCTGTCCTTAGTAAACTGGAAGCCAGATAAGGAAGTCTGGTCTAGCTCTCGAAAGTGGAAAAGGGAATACCCCCTTCTATTCAATATCTCTATGGGGTAAAGAAGGTTCGAAAATAAGTAAGAAAAACCTTAGTTTGGTAACTTTATTAAAAATGAAGAAGAATCCACGTCCTTCTTTTTTTTTCAAATAATAAAGTATATAAAATTGATGAGAATGTAAGAAATATGATACAACCCTTTCTTTCTATTCCGCATTTTGGCAATACCAAGACGTATTCGTATCCTTATGAATCGGATAATACTATGTTATTTCCAATACTTATATTGATTTTATTTACTTTGTTCGTTGGATTCTTAGGAATTCCTTTCAATCAAGACATTGATATATTATCCAAATGCAGATAAACTACCCACCTTGATGGGTTTTGAGCATTCTAACACTTCCTAAGTGTACATGCAACCCTAATAACCTTGAATCTATGTTTTATCTATATACATGCAAATTTCTTTTTCAAGGTTATTTCCTAACTAGCATGGCATGGGGAATAAATAAAATATAAAACTAGTAGAAATACATACCTTGATGTTGCTTGGATTCCTTCAAGACTTTGTGAGCCTAGCACCCCAAATGTTGTGCCTCAAATGCTTCACACAACACCACAAAACTTGGAATAACTTGAGAGAATACTTCTAGCACTCAAAATCAGTTATGCCCTCTCTAGTAACACTAGGTCACGATTTTACTAGCCAAAGGGTTCCTTTTATAGTGGTGTCACAATTAGGGTTTCATTAAGAAGACCCATAATTGTCATGAATCTTCATTTCTCATGACCCATGGGTTTGTAACTCCCATGGACTATCCATGGAGCTCCAAATCGTTACATCCATAACTCATAAACCATGGATCATTAATCCACCATAAAAGAATTGATGATTGTCATAATCAACCCTATATATTTAATTAGTCTCACTTTGATCACCAAATTAATACTAGATTAATACTTGATCAATACTAATTAAATAACACTATTATTAATATATTAGAACCTATAATATATTAATAATCATAAGTGCCATATTCTCTCATTTAGTCTATCCGAGTATTGCAATGCCATGCAACCCAAATGGACCATGCCGGGTCGGATCAAGTACATACCAAATAAAGTTATGGACTTAGACACTATATCCAACAGTCTCCCACTTGGATAAGTCTAATAACTATATTTGCAAATATGACTTCAAAATCTGACTAGCAATCGTAGCTCTTTCAAAGTCTCTCGAAACTGAGATGATGATGATACGCCATTTAAGATAAGTGATCATACAATCCTCTGCTCTCATGATATCAGCCGGACAAACACATGGAACATGGTCTTACTTATTGTCGAGCATTTGTTTGTCGATCTCCGATTTGTTTCGACATAAAACTAAATTGAACACATCAATTAGGTTCTGACTAGGCCCGGTACATAGGTCAAAACCAAATCATCGAGGGGCCCAGATATCGCTTCTATTTCTAGAAGGAACAGATAAACTTCGACTGATATGCTTGTACTAACTACTTGTTGAATTACTCACAAAGGCACGTTTTATAACATCGAGTTATCAATGTGTTTTTGTACAATCAATGAAAAACCAACTCATAGTCAACAACTCATATCTCTAGGTTTGAAGATTTATCTGATATTACCGTCTCACGATCACTCGAGATAAATTCCATGAAGTGATGCAAGTGAGCGTAGGTTGAATCCAATACTCAGCCCTTATGAGTACTCACGAATGTTGTAGCAACCAGTGCATTGTCTAAAGCACTTTAGACAAATCATACAAGCCAAATTCATGACAGTCTTGAATCAATACTTACTTCCAAAGTTTGACCGACTGTGGATGGTTTGAATAATAACATGGTTATTCTGGAATTAAAAGCATGCAAAATTGAAACATAGTAAACAATCAACACAAGATAGTAACACCTTACTCATAAATAAATAACAACTTTTATTTATCACCAAATGTCAATTACATTTTATAAGTTTTAGGAATCTAATTATTGAAACTAATATCATCCTTCAGCCCAATGCGCCTTGCATGTTGTAAATGCTTAACCCTGATCAGTCCCTTCGTGAGGGGATCTTCCGGGTTCTCATCTGATGATACCCTCTTTGCTACGAGGATTCCTTCTTCTATTCTATGTCTGATGAAATGGTATTTTCTGTCAATGTGCCTAGATCTCCCGTGATATCTTGGTTCTTTCGCCAAAGCAACTGCACTTTCACTGTCACAGAAAATTTCCATTGGCTCCTTTATAACTGGTACAACTCCAAGGTCTCCGATGAAGTTCTTTAGCCATATCGCCTCTTTTGCTGCCTCGCTTGCTGCTATGTACTTTGATTCACAAGTTGAATCAGCTACTGTCTCCTGCTTGGAACTTTTCCAAGTAATCGCTCCTCCATTTAGGATAAAGACCCAGCCTGACTGAGAGCGGAAATTATCCCTATCAGTTTGAAAGCTAGCATCACTATATCCTTCCACTCTCAAGTCATCACTGCCTCCGAGGGTAAGGACCCAGTCCTTAGTCCTCTGCAAATACTTGAGAATGTTTTTTACCGCTGTCCAGTGTGCCTTGCCAGGGTTCCCTTGATATCTACTGACCATGATCAAAGCAAAGGCCACATCAGGGCGAGTACAAGTCGTAGCATACATGATCGAGCCCACAGCGGAAGCATATGGTATCTGACTCATCTCAGTTATCTCAGCCTCTGTACTCGGACTCTGAGTCTTACTTAGCTTGGCATTACTCTGGATTGGTAACTCTCCTTTCTTGGAATCTTGCATACTGAACCTCTTCAGTACCTTATCCATATAAGTACTTTGACTAAGTCCAATTAGTCTCTTACTCCTATCTCTCAATATCCTTTCCCTAGGATATAGGCAGCTTCCCCAAGGTCTTTCATAGCAAAACACTTTCCAAGCCAGGCCTTAACCTCCTGCAAAGTTGGGATGTCGTTTCCTATGAGAAGTATGTCATCCACATACAACACCAAGAAGCTAACTATGCTCCCACTAGCCCTGACATACACACAAGACTCATCCTCACTCCTAGAAAAGCCAAACTCTTTGACTTTCTCATCAAAGCAAAGATTCCACCTGTGAGATGCTTGTTTCAATCCGTAAATGGATTTTTCAAGCTTACACACTCTATTAGGGTATTTTGGATCGACAAAACCCTCTGGCTGAGCCATGTAAACATCCTCAGCCAACTTCCCATTAAGGAAAGCGATTTTGACATCCATTTGCCATATTTCATAGTCATGAAATGCAGCTATGGCTAACAACACTCTAATAGACTTAATCTTAGCTACTGGTGAGAAGGTCTCATCATAGTCAACTCCCGGAGTTTAAGTAAAGCCCTTCGCAACCATTCGCGCTTTATAAGTGTGTACTTTCCCATCCATGTCGGTCTTCTTCTTGAAGATCCATTTGCACCCAACTGTCTTATGACCTGGTACATTGTCAACCAAGTTCCAAACTTGATTGTCATACATGGACGGAATCTCATTGTCCATAGCCTCCTTCCATTTCGCAGACTCAGGGCCTGCCATGGCTTCTTTATAATTATTAGGTTCATCCAAATCTATCAGTGTACTATCACTGATAAATGTATCACCTTCAGTGGTGATGTGATAACCATAATAAAATTCAGGTGTGTTCCTCACCCTAGTGGAATGTCTTGGAGGTACAGACTCATCTATCGGCTCAACAGGAGTTTCCTCCTCAGGTTGGTTGATAGCATTTGAGGTTCCTTCACCACTTGACTCGTGAAGCTCTTCAAGGTCAATTTGCCTCCCACTGTCCCCTTGGCTTATGAATTCTCTCTCACGAAAGACTCCTCTTCTTGCTACAAAGACCACATTATCATTGGGTCTGTAGAAGAGGTAACCAAAGGATCTCTGTGGGTAGCTGATGAAAATACACCTCTCGCTTCGGGGCTCAAGCTTGTCATGAGTCTCACGCCTCACAAAAGCTTCACAACCCCAAATCTTGATGTGGTCCAAATTGGGCACTTTCCCAGTCCACATCTCGTGAGGTGTTTTGGCAACCTTTTTAGTATGGACTAGATTAAGGATATGGGTGGCAGTCTCTAAGGCATACCCCCAGAACGAGATTGGTAACGAAGCTTGACTCATCATGGAATGAACCATATCCAGCAAGGTTCGATTGCACCTCTCAGCTACACCATTCAACTGTGGTGTCCTGGGAGGTGTCAATTGTGAGACAATCCCACATTCCTTAAGATAGTCAAGGAACTCAATGCTAAGATACTCTCCTCCCCGATCAGATCAGAGCATCTTGATGTTCCTGCCCAATTGATTCTCAACTTCCTGCTTAAACTCTTTGAACTTTTCAAAGGTTTCTGACTTATGCTTGATTAAGTAAATATATCCATATCTACTGTAATCATCAGTAAAAGTCACATAATAACGATTAGCATCCCTTGTAGCAACTCTGAAGGGCCCACACACATCTGTGCGTACAAGGTCCAACAAACCTTCACCCCTATCACATGTACCTGTGAAGGGTGACTTTGTCATTTTTCCAAGTAAACAAGACTCGCAACTATCATCTGACTTGAGGTCAAATGATTCCAATACTCTAGCCTTTCGGAGTTGGCCTATGCGCTTCTTGTTAACATGTCCAAGACGACAATGCCACAAGGATGCTTTGTCCAAGCTATCAGAAGAATCAATATACAACACATTATCTCCTAAATTGTCTACAACATTCACAGCTTCATATACACCATCACAAGGTATTGCTTTAAAGTAAAATACATCATTGTAATAAACATTAATACCACCATTTTTATTATCAAATGAAAATGTAAAACCTTGTTTGTACAAGCCATGAAAAGAAATAATATTTCTCGCCATTTCGGGCGAGTAACAACACTTATTAAAATCTAACATTAACCCATTATTAAGCAATAAAGAATAAACTCCTATCTTGGTAACAGGTGATGCTTTCCTGTTGCCCATGACTAAGTTTATCTTCCCGTGCTCCACTTGCTCACTTCTTCTTAGTGCCTGCAAATCAGTACAAATGTGAATACCACACCGTGTATCAAGCACCCAAGAATTAGCATTAGATGAGTTGTTAGACAATATTGTGTAAATACCTGCATGGGTGGGTTTAACCTTCCCATCCTTTACATATTGCAGATATTTGGCGCAGCTTCGGTTGAAGTGTCCCTTATCCTGGAAATAGAAGCACTATGCTTCCTTTGGGTTTGAAGAAGGAGTAATGGGACCTTTCTTTGTCCCACTCGAAGAGGAACCATCAAGAGTCTTACCCTTGGTACCCTTCGAAGGGATTTTCCTCTTCTTACCCTTCCCTTGCCCAATTGAAAGAACAGGGGATGTTAAAGGAGTAGAAGTAGCAACCGCTTTACCCTTAAGGCCATTTTCAGCTGTCCTTAAGAGTCCTTGAAGTTTGCTAAGTGTGACTTCCTCCTTGTTCATATGATAAGTCATACGAAACTGATCATAACTTGGAGGTAAGGAATGGAGAATGATGTCAATCGCCAATTCCTCAGGGAAGTCAACATTGAGCTTTAGCAACCAGTCAACGAACCTCTGCATCTTCTGCAAGTGACCGGTGATGGGTTCACCATCCTTCATCCTTGCGGTTATCATGGAGGAAATGATTTCATACCTCTCTTGACGCGCGCTCTGATGGTACCTTTCCATCAGATCTAGGTGCATCTCATGGGGGTAGAAATCTTCATAAGATTTTTGGAGTTTCGGAGTCATTGTGGCCATCATGATGCATGACACCTTGGTGGCATCCTTTTCATGTGCAATGAACTCCGTAAGCTCTTCTGGAGTAGCAGTGGCTTCATTAACAACCTTAAGCTCCCTGTCAAGGACATATTCTTTGTCCTCATAGCGGGTAATCATCCTAATGTTTCTGATCCACTCATTAAAGTTGGATCCATTAAAGATGACGTTACCACACAAGTTCATTAGGGAAAAGGAGCCTGTAGGGTTTGAGCCAGCAGCGTTATTGGAAGACATCTGGAATAAAAGGAAGATAAGTTTCATTAGATTAAGAGTCCTTAATAAGTCACCCAAATGAAATATTAAGGCTAGGATCCAACAAACTATTTATAAGTGGAAGAGGGATGTCGTAATCCACACTATAAAATATTTGAAGGTAGGTAAATGACGATTTACCAATTTCCACCATAAGAACGAAATATTTTATTATTAGGTTTTATTGGTTTTGAAACTCCTAGATCTTTTGAGATACATTGAACCTTTCAATGGCATGTTTGAATCTCGCATGTGCCCTCTCAAGTTTGTGACTGGGATGCCGAAGATCACAAACAAGGTGTGAATAACCATACAAATTGACTTGGTACCCTTAACAATATTACCTAATCGATGTGCTGGTTAACCACACACGCTCCACCGATCTATAATAAAGTCAAGTTACCCTTTGCCACTCTTACTAGTCCATGTTAGTGTGCCGGTTAACCACAAACGCTCCACTAACGACTTGGTAAGGTACAAAGTGTAATTTTATGGGCTAGCACCAAATTCACATTTTCCTAAAGTAACTAAGATTGGGATTTTATAATGTATAGTTACTTTATAATTCATTATACTTTTAATGAGAATTTAAAGTCATATCCTACCCGTTCGGCTAACGACCCTCCACCGATTAAGGAAGCGGTGGGTGAGAGTGGACACCCATTAAGTCACCATTTTATAGGCAACAACCTTATACCCCCCTTATAGACCGACTTCGTGAATGAGGCCTACTAACGGTAAGAATGACATATTCTTATACATATCTATATAATAAAATTATAATAATAGTATAAGTGTTGATTTTTAAACTTTTTAAAAATCTAAGGTTTAGTTTGGAATTAAAGTATTAGAGTGTAAGACTTTTCAAATTCCAAAACTTGAGGCCAAGAATTGAAACTATTCCAAGTCTCTTCAGTTTGTAACTTATGAGTTTTAATGGTTCATAAAAATGAAGACTCTTCATTTTATGAAACATTTTTAGTTCTTTAATCACAATTTAAAGAAGTGACTTTTGGTTATCCATAACTTGAGGACAAGTTATGAACTCCATCATTGTCATTAAGATCATGAATTAAACACACATGGAGGTTACACATAATTCCTATGATCTTCTAAAAAACTCATAAGAACACAAATTCATATCAAGCAATTTCAAGAATCATATTAACATATACAATACTTGAAAATTGATAAAAAGCCATGGAAAATGGGTTAACATAATCATTATCATTTTGAAAAACAGATTTTACAAGTCCAAAACAGATTGGGATAATGATTTTAATCCATTTCTAGCAACAAAACACGAAAAGACTGCCCAACACGCACCTACTAGTCGAGTGCATGATCCTACTCGACGAGTAGGATGAATTTGTTCATGGACTCGGCGAGTCCTCCCCATGAAATCGGCGAGTCCAGTCGACAGTGAGCAAAATTTTCGATTTTCAAGCAGTTTTGCATCAAGTATACAGAAAACAATCCTAGGCTCTGATACCACTGATGGGTTTTGAGCATTCTAACACTTCCTAAGTGTCCATGCAACCCTAATAACCTTGAATCTATGTTTTCTCTATATACATGCAAATTTCTTTTTCAAGGTTATTTCCTAACTAGCATGGCATGGCGAATAAATAAAATATAAAACTAGTAGAAATACATACCTTGATGTTGCTTGTATTCCTTCAAGACTTTGTGAGCCTATCACCCCAAATTTTGTGCCTCAAATGCTTCACACAACACCACAAAACTTGGAATAACTTGAGAGAATACTTCTAGCACTCAAAATCGGTTATGCCCTCTCTAGTAACACTAGGTCACGATTTTGCTAGCCAAAGGGTTCCTTTTATAGTGGTGTCACAATTAGGGTTTCATTAAGAAGACCCATAATTGTCATGACTCTTCATTTCTCATTACCCATGGGTTTGTAACTCCCATGGACTATCCATGGAGCTCCAAATGGTTACATCCATAACCCAGAAACCATGGATCATTAATCCACCATAAAAGAATTGATGATTGTCATAATCAACCTTATATATTTAATTAGTCTCACTTTGATCACCAAATTAATACTAGATTAATACTTGATCAATACTAATTAAATAACACTATTATTAATATATTAGAACCTATAATATATTAATAATCATAATTGCCATATTCTCTCATTTAGTCTATCCGAGTATTGCAATGCCATGCAACCCAAATAGACCATGCTGGTCGGATCAAGTACATACCAAATAAAGTTATCGACTTAGACACTATATCCAACACACCTCGCAGTGTCCCGTCCCCCCCCCCCCCGAATGATCGGTGCGGTGGTTAGGCATCCTTAGACGAAAGAGTGGTCTTTCAGGATTGGTCATTGTGTGTCACCACCTCCCACCTATCCTACACATTCGATCAAGGTTGTCACTGCGAAGCTATAGTAAAGGTGCACGGGGTCTTACCGTCTAGCCGTTGGTACTCCGCATCTTCACGGAGAATTCAATTTCACCGGGTCCATGTCGGAGACAGTGGGGCAGTCATTACACCATTCGTGCAGGTCGTTACTTATGCGACAAGGAATTTCGCTACCTTAGGATAGTTAGAGTTACTTCCGCCGTTTACCGGGGCTTCCATTCAAAGCTTATAACACTTCTCCTTCCGACTTTCCAGCACCGGGCAGGTGTCATACTCTATACATCGTGTTACCACTTAGCAGAGTCCTGTGTTTTTAATAAATAGTCGCTACCCCCTGGTATGTGTCGCTTTCCTAATCAAAATATAGGAGAGCACCCCTTCTCCCGAAGTTACGGGGTCATTTTGCCGAATTCCTTTGACACGGTTCTCTCAAGCGCCCTAGTATACTCTACTTGTTCACCTGTGTCGGTTTGGGGTACGGTCAGTTCACCGGGAGGATCTCCCTCCCATTTCGAAGTTTTCTCTTGGAAGTTTCTGATGGGTTTTGGTCAAAAGACATTCTATGTGCTCATGCAAACCCTAATGCTTGGATCTAGGTTTCTCTATTGTACATGCTTTTAATCCAAGACTTAAAACCCTAGATCTAATCAATATAACATATGAATTAGGGTTTAGATCATACCTTGATTGTTATATAGCAATAACAATCTCAATTCCTTCTTGTATTGACTTTAGAAAGCTTAGAGTCACAAATGTCACTCCTCTAATGGCTCACAAACACCAAGAGCAAAAGGATGAAGAGGAGAAGAGAAGGAGACACCCAAAAACCGTCCAAAACCCTAAGGAGTTACTTGCCCACGTTTTTGGTGCTCTATGGATCTTTAAATAGTGAGGCTATTAGGGTTATCAATGAAGGAAACCCTAATTTGGATGCTTAGGCCCTAAGCAACCCATGAACCCCTTTCTTAAAGGCCTTTGGCCAATTTCTAATGGGTTTCCCCATAGAATTTGTCCACCCCTTTAATATGGAGTCCATTAGCTCAATATTCAACTATCACATAATTGACAGTTCTAGTCCCTTAAGTTTAATTAATGTCTTTTAGCCACAAACTTAATTCTTAATTCTTGACTAATATTAATTAAACAATATGATTTCTCCTTTAATATATTATTCTCATAATATATTAATAAATCATAATTAATCCTTTCTCTCCATAATTCATCCTATCAAGTTGCTTTGGTGAAGGCAACCCAAAAGGACCATGCACCATCGGGTCAAGTAAATACCAAAATAGTTATGGACATAGACACTAATCCAACAGTCTCCCACTTAGATATGTCTAATAACTATTCTGCGTATGACTTCAGATCTTGATCTGCAATCGTAGCTTTCCAAAGCCTCTGTTAACTCTGATCTTATCAAATACGCGCGTCCTTAAATAAGGGATCATATATTCCTCTATTCTTGATATCGTATAGACTGAGACATGGATCTAAATCATTCTCTCTGTCTATGTGTAGTTTCCCGAATTCAGATTTATGACGACTGATAACAGACTATAATTGAACACATCAATTTAGTCCCGGCTTGGCCAAGCGCTTAGGTGTCATCACTAAATCATCGAGGGGCCCACATATATCGCTTTCATCCTACTTTCGATAAAAGGAACGGATAAACTTTGACTCAATGCTCGCTTTCATTCACTCACCAAATCACACACAACAATATGTTTTATAACACCAAATTACTGGTGCGTTTATATATTATCAATGTGCAACTGATTTGCAAGATACAACTCACACATCTCGGTTTCAAGAATATAAGATATTATCGTCTCACCAATCACTCGGGATACAATTCATGGAGTGATCCAAGTGAGCGTGGGTTTAATCCAATGCTCAAATCATATTCATAAGCACTCATGAATGTTGCAGCAAACAATTGCTTATGTCTAATTCACTTTAGACAACCCACACACCAATTCACGACAGTCTTCTTTCATATCTACTTCCAACATATGAACGACTGTGGCCCGTTCGAATAATTTGACTGTTCTCAACCAATTAAATTATTCAGGAAGTCAAAACATGCAAAGTGAAACACAAGAATAATACTATGCCCATATGGTCTCAAACCTTTGAGTATAAATAAAACACCTTTTATTTATCACCATATCGATTACTCATTATTTGTCGTTTCGGGTAATCAACTTCTTACTTGAATTATTACCACACTTGTCCCATGCTCTTAGCATGCACACAATGTTTACTTATGGTTCTTACTTCGTGAAATATATCAAATGAACACATTTCCAATCATACTCATTTCACAACTCCCAATCCTTATCATAAGTATAAGAATATCAAATTCTTGCCACTTATAGAATATGTTAGATTCTAACATTTTATGCAATGATTCTTTTGTGATGTCACTGCACTAATGTCACAATGACTATTGCCAATGAATTACAAAGCTCTCTATCGGAAATTGTTACAAGACAATTCCATAGATGTGATGTCTCTCACTCAAAGTACATTCCTTTGAACATCCTTCTTGCATAAAAGTTTCTAATCTAGACATTGATTCTCAATATCCAATTCCCAATATGGAAACCATTCCATACTTACCATATGACAACTCATTTTTAATAGAACCTTATCTATCCATAATTATGTCGATATGCTCCATCGAATACTATACTTCCAACTACTCACAAGTGACCAATCCTTGGCGAACTTTGGATTGTCCTTTGATAGTTGTTTAATTATCTTAGTCAAAACCGATTCTTGTCCTTTTCCCTCTAAATGTGCTAGACATTTGGGAAATTTTAGAATGGTCAAATTGTACAACATTTGCAATCGATCCTATACCGGAAGCGTATGGGACACGATGCATAATGTCTTACATAAAGATTTGATACTTTATCAATCTTCTGCCATAATATTTTATGTGCTACGTTCTTATAATTCGAAATATGAAGAGGAATGCCGTAATCATAATCGAAATTTAAGAACACACTATGTATCCTTGACTAAATTTATTAACATTCCACAACCTAAGCTTTTAGATTTGAAATGAAGCATAATATTCTCTCCCTTAATTATAGCAAAACAACTTTACATCCTTACTACTTTGCAAAGTATGACTCTTGTTTTCAATAATTAATATTGCTAACTTGCAATACTTGCCTCAATAATCATACAATCATAACATTTATGCTCCCACTATCATGATGATCATTATAAACATAACACTTATGCTCCCACTAGCTTTGACATGTATTCAGAAATAACTTAACTTTCAGAAAAACAATACCTATTGAATTTCTTAAGTTCATGTTTCTAATACCTAATGCTTTGATAATCCTTTATCTAAGCTTATACACCTTTCCTTTAGATAGCTCATATGTGTGTCTAAACAATTAATACTAATTGCCAAATCTCACAATTCGAATCATGGAAAGGATACCGTAACCATAATCGAATTCGAGTATACAATTTCACAATCACTATCTTCTTAAAATCTCTATTAGTGAAAGCATTTCCTCACAGTCATTTTCATGAAGGAGGGAAACTTATGACACTTAGATTTTAATGGTGTATGTGTTCCTATCCATGTGAATTTGTCAAAACCAAGGTTTGCGACAAATTCAAACTCATATGGACCGAGCTTTCTCAATCTTGATTTCTTACCTTATGGTAACACGGCTGCCCACCATGTCTTCCAAGCAGCTTACCCTTTCCTATCAATGTACTTTTCATTGATCAAGGTCCTTGCCTTCTATGCATTCAAATGAGAACTCATAGGGCTCACATGCATAACTAACTCAATTGGAACGATACAGAAAACAAGATAATGTCAACACGATAGGTTGTAAACCTCAACTCGTGTGCTAGTGATGATTGATAAGGTTTATTTTTTATTTGTTCTTGAAACCTTTCAAGACCATTAAGACTCCCACTGACTCCTTGACATATAAGATTCTTTTGTCAATGAACATTTCTTGACAAACGAATATTCAAGAGTTAGTGTAGTTTTTATCAAGACAAAGCATTTCATAAAATTCGTCCTAGTTGGTCTTTGTCTTATCCAAGACATCACAACTTTCCAATTTCAAATGTACGAAAATAAGAAAATCCTTTTTCCAAATTCTACACTTGATGAATGTTATAAACCTTCTTGAGACTTGTCACTCAATGTCAAAATCTTAACTCTACGACTTGTTTTTGGAACGAAGTATGATTGACTTCTTGATTTAACCATTTCTTCAATTCCCGATTCCTCTTTCTTAGACATACAATTGCACAAAGATTCATTTAGAGGATCAACTGAGATATGGTTCTTAATCATTAATACCTATCATAAAGCATAAAAGGTACTCTCCCTTCTTCTTAGAATAGAGAAACTTTTATCTTTCTGCCTACTTGATTCTTCTTATTCGTTCTGCTATTGATTAAACCTTTTCAATCAATTCAGAATTACACTTAATCTTGTAAGTATAATCATATTTACTAAACCTTTAGTAAACCAAGACGAATGTCTTGTTACTCTTGTGGTGGACTTGATCAACACACAACTTTGTGTACTCGATCTCCTAGTCCTTTACTTGACACTTGTCAACGAATTAGTCTAATTGAAATTTGGGCGATGAGAAACTCTCCCTATTTAGCAAATTCTCGACATTTCACAATTATCATAATTAAGAATCACATCCATTTGTTGTAGAAATATGCAAACATCAACTTTTCATAACGATTTCATTGCAAGGAAATAAATAAATAAATGAGTCAAACCAAAATTTATTTTATTCATAAAAGCAGCAGAAAACATTTGTCCTTACAATGCAAAATCAACTGAAAACTATGTAGCCAAAAGAAAATTTTCTAACAACTCTATCATAACTTTCTAAGCTCAAAATCTAATCTTCAAATCCATGCGATCGAGATCCATTTCTTCGTGATTAGACTCATCTTGCTCTTTCATGAAGCTTCCTCTCTTTTCACTGATCCTGCAAAACATTCAAATGCAATCTTATCACATCATATATTAAGAATCAACGAATAGAAACTCAATGAAGTTAGATAGTGGATTTTACCTGAAGTACAACCATACTCATTGACTCTCCCATCTTCTGGACTCTTCAGGCTCTTAGGGCAGACTTGTATCCAATGCCATTTCTCTTGGCAGCAAACGCAGGTCGGTTCTCCTAGAATGTCCTCGGAAGCATGGTTGGTTGACTTTCCCAACAAATATGCTCCATTGCTTTGCGAAATCATTTCTGATTCAGCAGCAATGAGCATGTAAGTTAGGTCAATGAGGTTTGAGTCATGATCCATCATATAATACTTTCTTTTGAACTCATTATATGATTCAGGGAGTGACTGTAGAACCCAGCCTATAGCCAACTCATCAGGGAATAACGCACCCAACATTATCAGCCTATCGATGTGTGATTTCATTCCTAGAACGTGGGCACACACGGGTTTAGCATCTTCATGTTTCATTACCAATAGGGCTTTTGTGACATTGAACCTTTCAATTCTTCGATCTTGTGGGTTAGGGAGAACAACGGGAGGAGGAGGAGGAGGAAGTGAAGCATGATTTCTTGTTCCTCGATCGAATCGTGGAATATCATCTTCATGTGGAATGCTTGTTCCACTGGATTTGGGAAGACCATAGTTGTCGAACTTTGACATCTACAAAACGGGAGAAAACGAATTCAAGTTAGTTGATTTATTGAGTCCTTTGTAAATCACCCAAATGATATACTAAGGCTAGGACCCAACACAATATTCCACAACTCGGGAGAGGGATGCCGTAACCCTAATTGCAGAACATTTGAAGGTAAGTGAATGACGATTCACTAATTTTCCACCATGAAAAACAAAAAATAGATTAACTTTTAAATGTATTGAAAACTCCTAGATTCTATGAGATTCATTGAACTTTTCAATGGCTTGTTTAAATCTCGATATGCCCCTCTAGTTTGTGACTGGGATGCCGAGGATCACAAAGCGGGTGTGAATAACCATGCAAATCTACATGGTGCCCTCACATGTTACGGTCACCTATTCGATGTGCTGGTAAACCACACACGCTCCACCAAACTATGACAAACATTGAGTCACCCTTTGCTACCTTTGTTTAGAACCATTTAGTGTGCCGGTTAACCACACACGCTCCACTAACGTCTTTGCAAGGGCACAAAGTGTAATTTCATGGAATTGCATCAATTCACTTTTGCCTAAAGTAACAAAGATTGGGAATTTTTATGAAAGCATTTAGTTACTTTTATACTTCATTATACTTATAATGGAAGGTTTCTGTCCTATCCTACCCTTTCAGCTAACGACCCTCCACTAGTCAAGAGTGCGGTGGGTATGAGTGGATACCCATTCAATCACCATTTTATAGGCAATTTCCTTAAACACCCCTTATAGACCAGCTTCGTGAATGAGGCCTACTAACGGTAAGACTTGACATTTTACTCATACATATATAATATTAGACTTTTAATGTTATATATAGTATAGGGTGTATTTTACACTTTTAAAATACTATGTGGTCAAATTTAACAATTATACTTTTAATTCAATTAATTTGTAAACAAAAACGTTTATAGATTTATTAAACATCTTTTAATTATACACATTAATTAAAAATAAAACCATAAGGGTGTGATATGAACTTTTCAAAACAATACTAGGGTTTTAGAATTGAACTTTCCTAAATTAAACCTTTTAATCAACTTTTAAATTCCAAAATTTGAGGGCAAGTTTTGAATCATTTCAAAACATTAGGGTTTAGAATTTAAATATTTCAAAATCAAACTTTTTAATCAAACTTTTTAATCAAAAATTTAAATTCCAAAACTTGAGGGTGAGTTTTGAAACTTTTTCAAAACATTAGGGTTTTAAATATTTAAATTTCAAAACAAAACTATTAAGTTCAAATTTAAACTATAAAACCTAAAGGGGAAAAATTAAAACTTTTCACAAGATAATTCAAATCTAAATTACAAATAATCAAATTTTATCTAATAAAACAAGAGATTATCTAAATTTTGACAATTATCTTCTATTTAGGTAAGGATAATCACCAAATATTGATAAAATTCGGATTTTATAACAAAAACATATTTAAGGTAGTTATCCAAAGCCAAAACAGGAAGAAAATCGCGAAAACGAGCTGTCAGACGTTTAGACTTGTCGAGTCTGGACCTGGACTCGTCGAGTACACCTGACTCGGCGAGTGCACCAAGTGACTCGGCAAG
>NC_136410.1:147670733-148058233 GCF_051521515.1 Lactuca serriola | reverse complement strand
TTCACAAATTGCAAATACTAATTTGTTAAGAATTAATCGGATTGAAGATATAGCGTCATCATTGGCTGGAATCGAAATATCTGCGAGATCGGGGTCACAATTTGTATCGATTAAACAAATTGTTGGAATTCCCAACGTGATACATTCTTGAAGGGCCGTATATTCTTCGTGCTGATCAACAATGATTACAATATCGGGTAACCCTGTCATATATTTAATCCCGCCCAGATATGTTTGCAAATGAGATAATTGTCTTTTCAACATAGCCTCATCTCTTTTCGGAAGACGGTCGAGCCCCCCTGTTTTTTTTTTGGTTCTCAAGTCTCTAAACTTATGAAGTCTTGTTTCTGTAGTGGACCAATTCGTTAACATACCACCGAGCCATTTTTTATTAACATAATGACATCGAGCCCTTATTGCAGCCCATGCTACTGAATCAGCTTCTTTATTTTTAGTGCCAACAATTAAGAATTGTTTTCCTCTGCTTGCTGCATCAAAAACCAAATCACAAGCTTCTGATAAAAAATGAGCAGTTCTAGTAAGATTTGTAATATGAATACCTTTACGTTTTGCAGAGATATAAGGTGCCATTTTAGGATTCCATTTCCTAGTACCATGGCCAAAATGAACTCCTGCTTCCATCATCTCTTCTAAATTAATGTTCCAATATCTTCTTGTCATTTCTCCCCACACTGCCTCCCCCTTTTGAAAAAAAAAAAGAGGTACCATGAAATAAATAATTGTTCCGATGGAACCTTCTTTAATACCATAAATTGGCGTAGATACACAGCCCAAGCCATTATTCTTTTCTATTTGTTATTTTTTTTATTACTATTACCAAATCAAATGACTGGACCAACAGATCCTTTATAAAAGATAAAAGAAAGGGGTGAATCTGCTCTTAGAGATCATTAAATCCTAAAAAAATGATTGTTCTTATGTATCATGGAAATTATTTGAAAGGCAAGAATCAAATAATTTTCTGTAGTAGAACAAAATATCTTTCATTTCCCCCTCTAATAGATTCTTTTTTTGGAGTTCAAAGGCAATGTTGTTAGGAATGTTGTTAGGTTCGCTTCAAGGTGTTTTGAAGCCGCGACCAACAGGTATCATCCCCCCCCAGAACAATGTTTTCTTTCAGGCCTTTCAACCAATTGATACGGCCCAGGAGAGCTGCTTTTACTAAAACTCTAGCAGTTTCTTGAAAACTAGCTTCGGATATGAAACTTTGAGTATTCATAGATGCTCTTGTTATTCCCAATAAGACAGCTTGGTAACAGATCGCTTCTTCAAAAGCGCGTCCCATTCGTTCCGCTCGCAACAATCCAATTAGTTCTCCGGGCGAAAAAACATTAGACATTTCATCTTCTGAAACCAAAACTTTTGATGTTATTTGACGTACAATAATTTCTATATGCCTATTATGTATCTGCACCCCCTGGGAGCGATAAACCTTTTGGACCTTATTAACCAAAGAGATACGACTTTGCACGATAGTTAGTTCAGCACCAATCAAGAATGCCCAAGGAATTCCAAGAATTCTTGTTATAGATTTGTTCCAACCCTCAATCCTCTTTTCGAGATTCATCGATATTGAATCAATCGAACGCACTTCTAACACCTGTTCCACTTTTGGAAGACTTTGCATTATATCACCAGATCTTGATTTTTCATATATAAATGTAACTAATGTATCGCCTTCGTGAAGGATTTCCCCATAATGTCCATGAACAGTTGCTCCTGGAGTAGCCAAATAAGGCTTAGCTGATCGTATTACCACAGAGTCAACTTGAACAATTAGAACTTGAACCGATTTTAAATGCGGTCCTTTTTTTTGCTATACATACATTTTCACAAAGAAACTGCCCAAGACTAACGATTGGAGATGTCTCTTCACAATAATTGCAATGGAGAAAATACCAATTCAAATGGAATGGATTCAAAATGATGTTACTGCATGAATAGGGATTATAAATTTGACCATTTTCATCCAGTAAATAATATTTAAGTATTTGAAAAATCTGTTTGAAATTGTCAAGTTGCAAATAGTTAGTTACCAAGATCTGATTATGGGTTATTAAATGGGAAAATAAATCAAAATTATAAATTGGAAAACCTGTTCCTAACGGGCCCAACCAATTCCTAATTGGAATTAGGGGGTTCTTTTTTATTGATTCTTTTATCACATTAGGAGATTTTACATCGTTCAATGGGCCTATTCGAAAACAATTGGATAATGACAAAATTATCAAAGATTGAGATTCCTTATTTCGATTCAACAACGTATGGATAGTTCCTTGATTTGGATTAAGGGATTCTTTAATCCTTGACTTGGAATAGGAATAAATGGAAGAAAATGGATTGACATTAGCGCGATCTGATCCATTCTCAGAGATCAATCCTGAACCCGACAGATCGTTCCTTTTTCCAGTATAAGAAATAGGTGACTTAGCTAAGGCGATTCTTAGAAAATATCTAAGCAAACCATTTGTCCTTATTTCAACAAAGGAAGCACATGCCTTTTCGATTTTTTTGTCTTAGTCCCAATTCAACACTAAAGGAGTCTGAACTAATTGAATACTTGTGTCCCAAATTTCAAGAACTGGGTCGTAATAAAGGATATAATTGACAACTCGAAGTTGTAGATTATCACTTTCCTGCAAGAGATCCGGCGGGAAAAGTCTTCCTAAATTTATACCATTCGTTTTTTTATATGGGACTACAGGTTGAACCAAAACAAAATACTTTTTTCATACCTGGAAAGTTTCATTCGTTGGATATAGAGCCAATTTTTCAATTTTTTGTATTCTTTGGAATTTGGTTTTCCCCCTCCTGGCGGTATCAATCGGAATGCCTTATTTGTCTTTCCAGGAAAATGGTATCTCCAGAAAAGATTATCAGTTTCATTTTTTCTGCTTTTTTCTTCACTCGGACCAATCCGCCTACCCGACTTCTTCTGTTGAAAGTCATTTGTGTATCTGCCCCAATAATACTATTGTGCCGTACCATTATGGAAGAAGATTCGGACAAAATGTGGACTTCCACGGGAATAAAAAAATGGATTTACTTCCTTTTGGTATTTTGGCCAAAATACCTTGACTCCTCGATACTCAATCAAATTCTCTTCGTTGACGATTGAATTTAGTTCTCGAGTCTCATATTTAGTAAGTCGCGAGCTCTTTCTTATAAATCGAGGATCATCGAAATAAGCAAGAATAGTATTTCTACGGAGAATACCATTTCTGGGTATTTCCATTAAGATACCTGAAGAAGGTATTAGTTGGTTCTCGCCTTCTTGAATCGATTCGAGTGGGATGATGAATCTATTTATGCGCCTCTTTGCCAATAAATCAGAATTACCGTCGAGAATGGCCAGATATCTGAGATTAGAATGATCCGTACATGTCATTCGATTCAGTTCTGAATAATCAGGAATCCTATCTCCTTTTTGATTTTTACGAGAAAAATACGAACTAAAAAATTTGTTTCTCACTTGATTATTAGTTGCTGAGGGGTTAGCAATATATCTTGGCTTGACAGAAAGAGAATAAGCGTTCATTTGATCTTGATCCTTGTGGATCGAACAAAGGCCTAGACTGTATCTCTAGGGCTCCCCTAATAATATCCATAAATGACTTGTTTTTGGTAAGAGATGAATATTACCATATGTAAATTCAGGTGCATGGTACACATCAGTATTCCAGTGCATTTCGCCTTCTGAGTCAGATACATTTGTGTATTGATAAGACCATTCACTATTTCTTGAAGCTCGATCTCTCCCCCGGATGAACCATATAGCCAAGAGAAACCATGAACCAGAATAGAAGAGCTTGCCCCACCCATGAGTAAATATTTGATAGTAGCCTCATTAGACCGTACATCTTTCTTGGTATATCCAGATAATAGGTATGAGCATAAACTGAAACATTCTGGAGCTACAAAGATAGTTATTAAACCGTTAGCACCACATAAAAACATTCCTCCTATAGTAGCTGTTAATACGAATAAGAGAAACTCTGTTAAGAAGTCCTCACTTACCTTATAGTAAAATATCTGACAACAGATGCGGATTTTGTAGCAAATGCCGCTATTACGTAACACATTGAGTTGGGCAGCTTTCCTTGAGCAGATAGGACACTGCGCCATCAACAGACATACTCGCGAAGAAAGCACCTACCCTGGTGGAACTTAACTGCCTCGATGTATTAGAACTTATAATATATTAATAAACCTTAAGTGTTATTTCTCTCATTATAGTCTATCCAAATGCATGATACCATGCAACCCAAATGGACCATGCTAATCGGGTCAAGTACATTCCAGAAATAGTTATGAACTTAGATAACTAATCCAACAATATTGTGGTTGGGTTGAGGCAATCCTGCTTTGTGTTGAAGGTCAAGACACCTGGGGCGGTCCAAATAGGTTGTAGGCTCTACAAAGTGGTCCAGTCATGCCGAAATCCCATAGAGCAGTTCAAATAGGTTGTAGGTACTATGAGGCGATCCAGTCAGGCTGCAGGCCCATAAAGCGGTCCAGATAGGCAGTAGGACCTGTGATGCAGTCCAGTCAAGATTAAGGCTCATATTTGCATGTTTAGTTTGTTATGTAGTGTGTTGGTACTTTGGGGGAACTCACTAAGCTTTGGATTACAATTTTAGTTTTTTGTTTCAGGTACTTTTGAGGATCGTGGGAAAGTGAAGGCCTAATCATGCACATTTTCTTATTTTCATGATATGGATTTTTGGGACACTCTGATATGACTTACTTTTGGAAACAATGACTCTTACTGTAAAAAATGATGGTTAATGGTTGATTTTAAAATTTTCAAAATTTTATGATTTTTGGAGTGTTACAAGTTGGTATCAGAGCCTTGGTTTGAGAGAATTAGATAAACATTCGTGTGAATCCAGACTCAAACTAGGAAACTACAAAGTTTTTAAAATGGTTTCAAAATTGTTTTCAAAACTACCCAAGGAAGGATGAAATGCATACGATCAGCTGGAGCAAGAAATTATACCCCCAAGTTACCCATACTGTTATTTGATGTTATGTTTACGGTAGAACATCATGTTAGTGGTAGGTTAGGGATCTTCAGGAACTGAATTATTAAATTTCATGATATGTGATGCCTAATAGCCTGGGATTACTTCTTGTATGGAATTGACATTATTACTATAGTTTCTTAGTGTATGCATCATAGTTGTACATAACTAAGATTCTATAGTCTAAAAATGTTTAGTTTGGCCTTATTTCATGTTCTTGTTTGATGAAGGGCTTAGGGTAGAATCAAGTATTTGACTGTCTATAGGATCTAGTATTATGTATGATTAAAATACATGAGTGTTGCAGGGTTGGTGGAAGTTTTATGGATATGTTTATGTATACATCCGGCCAGTTGAGGAGTGTCTTAACATTCTCTAGGGAGTGAGGATAGGATGTATGAGTATCTTAGTATGAGTTGTTAGGGTTGTTGTGATGATCTTCTGAAACAAATATGAGTAGGTGTGGAAGGTATTATGGGCCCGTACTACCGGAAACACGGGACCCATACGTGTAACAAGGAAGTTACAATCCCTAGGGTTTCGTTATTTAGAGTATCTCGTATGGTATGAAATGCGTCTTGTCTGATATTTTATGGTTTATTTTCTGTATGGTGCTCATAAGGGGATCATGTTTAGAAGCCAGAGTGGGCGGCCAAGATAGGCTAGAGTTGATTGAGGATTGGATTCAGAAGTTGATTTCTGATGAGGTGGTTACTATTGTCCGGGGATCGATTCCAAATTGATTGAGCTTTTCGACGATCGTTATGCTGCACTTTATGAGTCTATTGTTGTTGCAGCTACCATCCCTGTTGTAGCCAATGGGGTTCATGGAGAGAGAGTCGTTCAGTACCGGGACTTCGATAATACGAAGCCTCTAGTGTTTGATGGGGTTCCGGATCCGATCATCGCAATAAGGTGGTTATCTGATCTTGATGTATGTTTTTTTACATGCTCATGACCTGCCAACCAGAAGTTCAAGTGCGCCTTTAACCTTCTGTGTTCAGGAGTGAAGGACGGGTGGAGATTGGTGACTGGTTAGTACACTCCTGACCAGAGGAATGTTGTGACATGGGAGCAGTTTTCTATGATGTTTTGCATGAGATATCTTCCATTAGTGGAGAGGGAGAGGCTTGCCCAGGAGTATTTGGATATGAGGGAGGGGATTGAGTCGGTGACCGAGATCACCAAGATGTTTACTAAGAGAGCTCTATTTTGTGCTAAGTTGCTACATCTAAGCAAGCTCAGATGAACCAGTACTTGAGCATTCTCAACATGGACATCCGCTAGTTTGTGGCCACTCAACGTTATGGTACACTTGTGGCGTTACAGGAGGTCGCGAGGAGGCAGGAGATTAAGATGGAGCTCCAGGAGAGGGAGTGAAGGTAGGCTCTGATGCAGACGCAGCCTGCATCGAAGCGGTTCAAGGTCATTGATGTGAGATCTGGGTGTCAAAGGGGCCGCACTTGTGGTAAGTGCGGTAAGGTTCATGGTGGTTCTTGTCGGTCTTCTTTTGGGTGCCACAAATGTGGCAAGGAGGGGCATTATGCCAAGGACATTCACCAGCAGGTCCCAATACCGAGCACCATGATCTGTTATCATTGTGAGCAGGTTGGTCATATTAAGGCCAACTTTCCCTTGCTCACCGCGGGACCAACGCAGGCTCCAACACCAGACACATTAAGGATCATAGATGGACACCAGAGTAGGATGGAGCCCCCGAAGGCTCGAGGTCGTGCTTCTTAGCTCACAGCACAGGAGGCCACGGCGGCGCCAAACGTTGTTATTGGTATGTTTCCACTTATCATTCTGTCAATTATTTTATGGTATGCTTATTTTTATGCTTCTGATAGGTACATTTTTAGTGAATTCTTTGCCTGCTCTTGTGTTATTCAACTCAGGTGCGAGTCGGTCCTTTGTATCTTAGTCTTTTAGTAGGGTTTTTGATATGACCCTTTGTTGAGTTGGAGTGTCCGTTACGGGTTTTTGTCACCAATGAACATGGGATTTATGCATCAAGTGTTTTCGGGATTGTATTTTGGAGATTTTGGGGTTGCCTTACTCGATTGACCTAATCCCTATCCCCATAGGAGACATGTGTGTGATTGTAGGGATGGACTGGCTGAGTAGATTCAGGGCTACGTTGGATTGTGAGGGTCAGCAGGTGATAGTTCGAACCCCAAGGGAGAATTGGTTATTTATGGAGAGGGCACCAGATTGGGATTGACCTTTTGTTATGTTTCCCGAGCTTGGCAGTGTATTTAGCAAGGTGTATGGGTTATCTTGCTTATGTAGTTGATGCCCGCGTTGGGAAGTAGGTTTCAGTTTCGGATGTGTCAGTTGTCAGAGAATTTGTTGATGTGTTCTCGGAGGAGTTGCCTGGTGTGCCTCTAAAGGGGTAGGTCGAGTTCAGGATTGATTTGGTCCCTGGTGCGACTCCAATTTATAAGGCGTCGTACTGATTGGCACTGCCTGGGATGCAGAAGTTATCCTCTCAGCTTCAGGAGCTGTTGGGCAAACAGTTTATTGGACCGAGCATTTCACCATGGGGAGCACCTATTTTTTTTCAAGAAGAATGAGGGTTCATATTGGATGTGCATTGATTACCAGGAGTTGAGCAAGTTGACAGTGAAGAATTGTTATCCCCTTCCATGGATTGATGACCTTTTCGATCAGTTGCAGGGTGTGTATTGGTTCTCCAAGATCGACTTGAGGTCAGGATATCATTAAATGATGGTTAGAGAAAAATATGTGGAGAAGACCGCATTTCGGACTCGCAATGGTCATTCCGAGTTTGTGGTGATGCCATTTGGGCTCACCAAGGTACCTATGGCTTTTATGGATTTGATGAATCGGGTATGCAGGTCGATGCTCAATCGATCATTTATTATTTTGATTGATGATATCTTGGTGTATTCCAAGACAAGGGAGCAGCATGAGGAACAACTTCGCGAGCTTCCGGGAGTGTTGAGGCAATAACGATTGTATGCCAAGTTCTTGAAGTATGAGTTTTGGTTACGGGAGGTCCATTTCTTGGGACATCTTGTTAACCGAAATTGGATTCTTGTCGATCCGGCCAAGTTTGAGGCCGTGATGCAGTGGGAGGTTTCGAAGTCTCCCTCGGAGATCAAGAATCTCTTGGGGTTAGCAAGATATTATTAGAGATTTATTTTGGATTTCTCCTAGATTGCAGTACCCCTCACTCGTCTGATGAGGAAGGGCATAGATTTCTATTGGGGCTCTGAGCAACAGGTGACATTCGAGACTCTGAGACGAAAATTGTGTGAGGCCCCAGCGTTGACCCTCCCTGAGGGTGTTGAGGATTTCATGGTGTTTTGTGATGCATCCATCATAGGTTTGGGCGCATTGCTTATGCATCATGGGAAAGTTATTGCTTTTGTTTCTCAGCAGCTGAAGCGGCATGAGGTCTGTAATCCTACTCATGATTTGGAGTTGAGGGCAATAGTGTTTGCTTTCAAGATTTGGCAACACTACTTGTATGGGGTTCAGTGTACTATTCACACGAATCACAAGAGTTTGTGATATCTTATGGATTAGCCAAATATGAACATGAGAAAGCGTAGGTGACTTGATATGGGCAAGGATTATTATTGTGAGATTCTGTATCATCCCGAGAAAGCCAATGTGGTGCCTGATGCTTTGAGCCACAAGACAGCTAGTTATGTGACTGGAGGTCTTTGAATGAGGATTTCGATGGATTCATTATTGTTGGATCTGATTAGGGAGGCTCAAGCCGAGTGAGTCAAGAAGGAAAATTAGAAACAGGAGAGACTCAGGGTGAGATTGACAGGTTTTCTACTGACAGTAGGGGGTTATTGACCCAATATGGACGTGTTTGTGGCCAGATTTTGGTGGGTTCAGACAGATTGTGCAGGAGGAGGCATACGAGTCTTGGTTTTCGATACACCATAGAGCTGTTTTCTGTCATATATCTTCTTAGACTGAGAGGTGAGTTTTTCTCACTGTACTCGTGGGTCGAAGGAACCAACGCCGACCTACTAGATTATTTATCCTAGTTATAGGATAGTGTTATGCTAGTATGTGATTGAGTAGTAGATCTGTATGGTTATCTGTATTTGTTGGTTTTGTGTTTATGTTTGTTTGTTACATATGTAGACATATTGTGGTTGGGTTGAGGCGGTCCTGCTTTATGCTGAATCCCAAGACACCCCGAGCGGTCCGGATAGGTTGTAGGCGCTGCGAGGTGGTCTAGTCAGGTCGAACGGCCATAGAGCTGTCTAGATAGCCTGTAGGCCTTGTAAGGTGGTCCATTCAGGCCGAAGGCTCATATTTGCATGTTTTGTTTGTTATGTAGTGTGTTGGTACTTTGGGGGAACTTACTAATCTTTGGCTTACAGTTTTATTTTATTGTTTCAGGTACTTCTAATGATCGTGGGAAAGCAAAGGCTTGATCGTGCACATCTTCATATTTTCATGATATGGATTTTGGGACACTCTGATATGACTTACTTTTGGAAACAATGGCTCTTTTTGTAAACAATGATGGTTAATGGTTGATTTTAAAATTTTTAAGTTTTTTATGATTTTTGGAGTGTTACATACATATTCCATTCCATATCAAAACATTTCGTAGGCATAACATAATTCAAAAGCCATTTCTTTTCACATTCCATTCCATTCTTTCATTAAGAGCAAATTCTGGTATTAAACCATTGTCATTTTTATACTTAGGGTCTACACCTAATCAAGAGACCACTCCAAAGTCTAAACCATGGTGGAAAGAACACAATCAATCCACTAGGGCATCATTAACATTAGGATATCTACTTTGCGAAGGGAAGGTACCACCTCAGTAGATTCCTATAGGCTCCTTTTGTGACATCATATATCGGAGAATTGATTTGTGTCTTTTTACTTTCATTATAGCTTTCACATTCAAACATTATCAATACTTACATTTTTATTTATATTAGCATAGATCACTAGAAATATATACTTTGAAAATACATATTCACATATCAAAAACACTCATTCTTCCAAAACATTGTTTGCTTTCAAAACAATTCTTGCTTTTTAGGCATTCTTTCAAAACATTCCTTTCAAAAGTATTAAAAAATTTCATTTCAAAAAGTTTCATATACCAAAGCATTGGTATTTCATTATTATAAATCATTTTTCCATGTACCCCAAAGTGGGAAAATGGCAACACATACTCACCTCAATCAAAAGAATATTGGCTAGTCCTCTTGTAGTTTCTTTCCTTAGAGCAACACTCTCAAACACCACCTATATAACATGTATAAAAGTCAATACATGACAAAAATACCCCTCATAGGTTCCATTACAAATTTTTATTGCTTCAACTCATTCCTTATGTAAAAATATGAATGAAGGAGAAAACCATGCATAAATCTGAGTCTGTGTGCAAAAGTTATGAGGAAAATACTAAAGTTTAGATTTTGGTTTAGCTAAAAATTTTTACCACTGAACGCGGGTCGCATTCCTGACCATGCAAGTCGCGTCCCCAGGCAGCCGAAACACACCCCAAACCCCGCTTATTGAGGTTTACAGTTTCTTGGATGGTTTTGGTCTTTTAGGTAACCAGTTGTAACACCTTTACAGGTTTCCTAGAACTACTAGAGGAAGTTTTATCATGTAAAAACATTTAACTTAATTCATTAAGTCCTTAATCCAAATGCTAAGTTTATAATGCTTACAAACACTCAAACGAAAGGGTTAAGAGCTTAAGTTTCTCAAAAACACTTCAACCAATATGACTTATTCCCAAATCATTTAATACATCATTGGGTGTTGTTAAGTGTTTAATAGTACATAAATCTCATGCTAAGTCCTTAATGAGGTTATGGAATGTCCAATTCCATTCCAACCTTCCTATTTTGCCCTTATTAGCACAAACTCCATGGATTCTCCTAATAATTAACACTTATTATTTTGCATCCAAATCATCCTAATACCATCTATTCATTGTTGTGAACTTCATTTGCTAAAAAAAATACCATAATACATAAAATCCATTGGTGTAATCATATATTCCCAATTTTATATTCGAGTTATGATTCTCTCATCATCAATGTTTTTGTGCATCCTTATTGGATTCCGTGCATCAAAACTCCATTAGGTCATTGAATCTAATAAAGGAAATGCTAATCACCCCCATAATCCAACTTTAAGTTTTCAAATATTCATGAACGATTTTACCCATTCCAATTTTTAATCACTTACTGCAACATGGGATTGCTAATTCCATTGCATATTTTCTAAATTTCTAAATTACCCTTTTGGCTAGAAATCCCATGGATTCACCAAGTAATCAAGTGACACTTTGTATTATAGCATTCTAATTATCCCAAGAGTGTCCCTACATGTTTATGGAGTTCATTTACTCCCTAAATATCAAGTCTAACTAGGTTTGTATGGTTTTTCACCATATTTCACCAAAATCAATACAAATCCATGTTTATACTTAATTCTACCATCATGGATGAATTTGAGCATTCAAATTGGATTTATTGCTATTAAATATTATATAGGTTATAGAATCCAATCCAATTTCATCATTAATTACAATATCCACAACTTGGGTTTTCTAGGGTTCATGTGGGTATTCACCCAAATCATTAAATCCACTAATATAGTGATTGGATTGAGATTGGAATCATCAAAACTACTCAAGGGAGATTATTAACCCAAACCCTAACCATTATAAGAAACTAAATTTGACATTGGGGTTTTCTCCAAACCTTGAATTCGAAATTTAGAGTTAGGAGAGAAGAGATTATACCCAACAAACTTTTGATTCATCTTTCCTTTGTTTGGATGCTCATATATTGTCTTGGATCAAGCCTTAGGTGCAAAAATGGAAGAAAATCACCATGAGAGAGATCATTTCTCCGCTTACATGTTTTTATGAATGAGAGGAAATGATTGCATCTTATTTCCCCCAACATTTTTATATTTGGTCCCCCTAGTTTACATCTTTTGTCAAATTTAGCATTACTTTATTTATTTTCACATTTTCCTGAAAGGTTATCATAACAAATCCTCCACCATCCATTAAATAACTTTGGTAGTCCCTTCCATTAATTAAGTTAACCCTTGGGTCAACGTATTTGCCAACTTGGCAATTTTGGCCCTTTAACTTTTAAAAAGTTATTATTTTTACTTCTAACTTTCTAAACTTCATATCAACTAATGATATGATTATTCCTTGATGATTTAACTATATAAATCATCTCTCATTTAGTTACTTTATTAATTTAATAACATAATCTTAAATTTTAGGATATTACATTTTCGTTTGGCTAAGTGTTGATTGGGTGTAATTATGTTTCTAAACAAGGATGACTGTTAACAAATTTCTAAATCTGGAAAAGACCATACATGGAACTAAGGTATCCCCAATGCACCATAATATATTTTAATAATATATATCGCCTTAAACTCATCTTATATAGATCTTTTCATTTTCATCTTAAATCCCTCTTCATAACACTACAATCTTTGAGATAGTTTACGAACTTTTCGATTATAACATTTGTAAGTTTTTATATGATGTTTCTTTGAGAAAAAATGATTTATTACATTTAAAAAGAGGTTTGGAGATAAATGGGGATTATTTATATATATATATATATATATATATATATATATATATATATATATATATATATATAATGTACAAGGAAAGAATGTCTTAGTAATAAATATAGCTACATGTAGCATCATTAGTACTTACATACTTAGGATTCCATGAAGAAACCTAGAGACATTGCCCCTATTCACATCAGAATCGGGGCTAATCATCGCTCTTGTGTACTTGCACCTGATGGAAAATACGAAGTGGTACTATTACAGAAAATGATTGATCTCAAGCCCGTCCTTAATCCTAATTAATCCCAAATTAGGTGGTGTAAGCTTAATCCAAATAAAGTGTTTAGCTTCATATATGACGAATTGATCTTGGAAGGATTCCATCTGTTGTTGCACTCAGGCATAAAGGTATTGAAACATCCGGGATTTATAAGGTACTATTTTTATTTATATAAGGTTAATAGTTTTATAAGGTTTGCGCTTAGATCTTTGGGCCCTTGTAATTGGGCTGAGGAAGCACCATACGCAAGGTATACCTTGCCATGTACGCCCAACATACTCAAGATACTGGAACGCGGAAGCCATGCAGGTACACCCAACGTATCATAATCGGAGTACGTGCAGCATACGTATGCAGGTTCTAAAACCCTAAATTTTAGGGTTTGATCCCCATATAAAGGACCTTATGCCTTTGTTCTAGCCTCACTCTCACCCTTAGACAGCCACCATGAAAACTCTAACTCATATTTGCGTGTTCTTGTGATTTGGAAGCCACTTGAGAGCATTTTTATTGTTGTTTTGGTACTTAGAAGAGAAAGGAGTTTGAAGAAGGAGCAAGGATTCAAAGGGGGGTTGTAGATCTAGGAGATTAGCACCATTTCTGACTCATTTGAGGTATCAAGCTTCAAAGTTGATCATTGCGTGTTTAGATTTGATTTTGGGGTGTTTTAGGTCACTTCTGGACTCCATTGTTGAGGTTGCTTGAATCTTGACAGTTTTAGAACATAAGATATGTCCTTTTGGACTCTTAGAAGCACTTAGAGTAATAAAAATCAGACCTTGATGGTTAAGCCACAACCATATAAGTGTTTGAAGGTCGCAAAGTTGGGTTAATGACCAAAAATCATGTTTTAACCCCAACCATGCATGCAAGCACATAAAGTTTGTGACTTTATGGAATAGGATGACTTAAAGGACCTGGATCTACATTATGGACATGAGGACTTAATGGGTTAAGTCACAAATGAAGCCCCTAGTATGCTATGCGTATTGGGTCAACTTCCCGTTTTGGTCTAGGACAGTGTATGCTGGGCGTACGTGCCAGGTACGCCGCGCGTACGCATGCAGAGTGGTGAACTTGGGATTTTGGGCCTTAGAAGTCTGGGCCTAGATAGTTGGGCCCCATGGCCCCCCGTGGAACAGAGTTTCTGGGCCTAGAACTGAGACGTAGAGTATTGGGCCTTTTGTGCCATATTGGTCCACTCGAGATTATTTATTTTGGGCTTGTGAAAAGGCCCATTTGAATAGTGGGGTCCAATTTCGAAAACTAGGCCATTAGTGGGCCTTTAGTGGGCTGGGAAAGATAAGATGGAAATGGGAATTGGGTATGGTCCAAATTAGATCAAGGGGTAAAATGGACATTTTACCCTAACAAGTATTCTGGATTTTGACTAAGAGTTGTTATGATAATGATAGCCGGAGAGTTATCGGAGCAGCCGTTAGAGATTCCTTCCACTGATATTCGACATTCAGCTTTACGAGGTGAGTTACCTTACAGTAGAAGTGGGTCTAAGGCACCAAGGCCGACCCACTAGTAAGTGTTATAGTAGAGATGATTGTCTTTGTGATAATTATCTGGTATGTTGCTATCTGTTATGTGATATGTGATAGGAGGGATAGGATAGACCCCAGTATCAGTCGATAGGGCCGAAGGGGTCTGTCAGCACCCAGATAAGGTAGATAGTATATGATTGTATATATTTATGCACTAGGATTCTATGTGGTAGAGTAGGGGGTGAAATAGTCCCCGGTGTCGGTCAAAAGGACCGACGGGGTAAGCCAGCACCCTGATATGGTAGGCAAGGTACTGGTCGAAAGGGACGAAGGGGTATGCAGCCACCCTGATATGCTAGGCTAGGTACCGGTCAATAGGACGAAGGGGTAGGCCAACACCCTGATATGCTAGGCAGTTACCGGTTGAAAGAGACCGAAAGGGGTAGATTAGTATCCGGATATGATAGACAGTGTGTATGTTATATGGTATGATGGGGGAAGTCACTAAGCTTTGTGGTTACCATTTTTAGTTTTGGTTTTTGGTCCTTCTTTTTTGAAGGGAAAGGAGTCGGCAGGGTAACAATGCATCACACACATGATTTTCTGCACATGAGATTCTTGGGATTTTTACTCTGACAATATTACTATTTGATGATATGGTTTTGAGACATGTGATCTATGGTTTTTATGAAATGAGATAACTTGATGATGTTTTTCTATAAAATGTTTTATGAATCGTTATATTAAAAATGAAAACTTTTGTCTGTATTTTTGGGATGTTTCAAGTTGGTATCATAGCTCTGGTTTAAGGGATTCAGACACACTCTCAGGTGTGTCTGGACTCAAATATGGGGTTTGAAAGATTTTCACAAAGAAAAGAGTTTTCTAAAAGTTAAAATAAAGAATTTTGAGAAAGAACAAGGTGTGTGATGCGTGCAATCGGCCGAACTCAAGTAAGTTTTCCCCAAGATACCCATACATGTTATGTTATGTTATGATATGATATGATTATGAGAACTGCATGCTATATTAGGGTTGAGGATCTAGGAGAGATGCCTTATATGCCTATTGTATGTGTATGAGAATTGGATGCTAGATTAAGGCTAAGGATCTAGGAAGATGCCTTATGTTCCTGTTATATGTGCCTATTAAATTTCATGCTAGAACCAATTAATCAGTGATATGATGGACAGAATCGGATATGCTTGGTTTTGTTACTTAATGCTCGAATGTTGCTTACTTTGTGCTTTTAGGAGCTCTAGTTATCCTTAACTAACTAGTAAATTAATACGTTAAGTTGCATATTGCGAGGACTAAATAATTTCAGAAGGTTAGGTCTAGCCCTATTTCACAGCTCTTGTTTGAGTCCAACCGTTATAGGGTAGGACCACTCATTCGAAGAATTATTTGGTCTTAGTGATATGTAATGGTATTCATGAGCTAGTTAGGTAAAGGTAACCAAAATTCCTTATGCAGCTGATGGCGGAGAGCAGGTCAGAGTGTTACCCTAGGGTAAGCCTAGGATGAGATTAGAGCAGTGGGTAGTAGTAGTAGAAGGGACTTGGTGAAGTCAAGGAAATCCATGAGGAAAGTATAGATAGATGTAAAAGGTAGTATGGGCCCGTACTACTGAAAGCAGACGATCCGTACTAGAGTCAAGGACGGCTGAGATAGAACCAAGGAAATTGTAGAGAGTGTGATATCTTCTCGAGATTATATATGACCTTGATGATTATATGTTTTGTTTCAGAATGGTGGTGACACGTCACGGAGTAGGAGGTTCAGGGTCTGGGTCGGGATCAGGTTCAGGTTTGGGTGCGGGTTTCGACCCAATTGATGACGGACTACGCGAGTTCATCGCGTCTAAGCTCACGAGAGGCATCCTTGAGGCAACCACATTTATATTCGGGTCGGTCAAGGAAGGGATCATTGAGCTGATGGAGGATCACCTTAGGGCATTCAAGAGTGGCATGGCATCTGGCCAGACAGGGACACGCACACTCTCCTTCAAGGACTTTCGGGGATGTAGTGCACCAGAATTTCATGGGGTGAAGGACCCCATTGTGGCTAAGAGGTGGATTGCAGACATCGAGTCTGCCCAGTAGACGAGCTTCTACCCTGAGGGGTCTAAGGTATGGTATGCTGCAGGGTGCTTGAGAGACAGAGCTAGGGACTGGTGGGAGGCGGTCGGTGATTCGTTGGGAGCCCCAGCCATTGAGGCTATGACTTGGTCAGATTTTGTGACCAAGTTTAGGCTGAGTTTGCGCTAGCTGTGGAGATTCAGCAATTGGCCACGGAGTTTCTTGACATGGGACAGACGTCTAGGTTAGTGGCGGAGATTATTGCCAAGTTCAGGGAGAGGGCCTTGCTAATACCTCAGTATCCGGGGACAAGGAGTGTTGAGAGAAAAACTTGGAGACACACTTGAACAAACATTAGAACAAGTATATTGCGGAATAGTTCATCTCAAAGGATCTAAAAGCTCAACAATAATATAGTTAGATAGTTAGATAGTTAGTTGCGGAAAGTAAAGAAATATAAATGACAGCAATTGTTATATCAAGAATACACTTAAGCTGATTCATAACAAGGAATGCATTCACTCCGAGTTAATAAGGAAGATCAAACTTAGTGATTAAGTCTTAAAGACTTGCTCCGGAGAGAGGTTATAGTCTGATATGTTTCAGTAACAATTTATAGTAAGAAGAGTAAAAAGATAGAGAAATGAAGAAGATAACTTGGAGAAATATATTCAGAATAATTCATAAGTCATCAGTGATCGAGTGATAAGAGAGATGTTTTAATACAAGAGAATAAGTCTCTACTTATGGAGACTCTGAACTATTCTGAACTACAACTCTATAAGCAGCCGTGCAAGGCATACTGGATAATAGAGTGTATTACATAAAGACAAGTAAAGTAATCTAGATAAGTGGACTGTGAAGGCCAAAGACGGATTGCGGTTGCTAAAGAAGAACTGACTCCGGATGCTGAAATGGCTACGGGTGCTGAACGGTTGCGGTAGGGAGATTGTTGCGGTAGCTGAGTTCAAGAGGGTCACTTTTATGTTTCAACAATTTCCCCCTAAGTGACCTCTTTAACTCCGGTTCAGTTATCAAGTTTGAGGAACTTGATCAGAATCCACCAGAACTTCCTGACATTTTCCAGCCAAGTGATTCTTTTAGAAATTTCAAATTTGACTTCTGCAGTAGTATGCTTCGATCTTTCAACTGCGATCTTGCAGATGTCAAGTTGTTTCTTGGGCAGGCGGTGCATGGCACTCATAGGAATGAAATATTTGACGTTGTCAGTCTTCCGTTTGAATATGATTCCAAGTTCAGGAAAGTTTGTTGCGCCTAGTGATCTTTCTTCGAAGCCTTCGGTAGGCATTGGCACAGGTTCAAGTGGAGGGAGATCAAACTTCTTGATGGTGGTGGGGTAGATATCTGCATCTATCTTGGCAAAGTCATAGACTGTATCCCTCAGAAAAGATTTGGCTTTTTCAAGCGCTATTTGCATCTTAGGGTGCTTTTCTGCCTTGTTCTGGAACACCCTGACAATAAGAAAGATTTCTTCCGGATTCATGCTAGGGAAGTCTGCCTGAGTGCGGATGTAGTCATGCTCTCTTCTGGTAAGGGTATACTGAACGAAATCAGCCTTCATGAACTTTTGCATTTTGTAGTTCTTGACTGCGGATGGTCTATTGTTAGACCAAATGTTCTCAATGGAGGAGCCATGCTTAGCATAAAAACGGTTAAGCCTTTCAAACTCCATTGGTAGACTTTTGTGATCTGGGAGGCTGCAGTCAAATGACTCAAATACTGCAAAATATTTGGCATTGGGAGAGATTGGAATATCCCAATATCCATCAGAAGAGGGTTCAGGATATGTGAGGTGTGGAGTGTAGTCTTCATCCAGTAGCCTGCGGAGCGGATTGACCCATGAGTTTATCAAGGACTCATCTATCATAGTGTCAAATCCGCATTCTCTCCAGATAAGTTCAGCAAGCTTGGCCGCCTTCCAATCATGCTTTCTCTGAGCTGTGGCAGGGGAGTCTATGGAGCTTGCGGATGACATGTTTTCCTCAAGACTTTTTGAGGTGAGGGGGAGTCTCAGGATTTTTGGGAGCATCTTTTGGTGGTGAGGAAGGAGGAGATGGGGTATGTTGAGATGGTGGTGGTGAGGGGATTTTTTCAGTGCTGATGGGGGGACTCTGATGAATGGAAGTATTAGAGTGATGGACTTCTTTATCTTCACTTCCCCCTCTTGAGGAATGCAACGGAGGTGCTTCCTCAAGCCATTGCTTAAGTCCATCCACCTTGGCACAGACTTCTTGAAATTGAGCCTTTATGGTCTCGGCCAATTGGGAATTGTTTGGAGTGGAGGAGTTGAATAGCAGCTTGTGTATGTCCTTGGTAAGATGGAGGATCTCAGGGCCATGGAAATTGGAGGTAAGGGATTTCTGCAGTCGGTTGATGGTTGCATGAATAACAGAGATAGTGGACTCATAAGCATTATGAGTCTCATCTATCACTTTCTGAGATTGTGTAGCTTGATCCGCAATGGCTGCTTGAAGATCCTGTTTGATTGCGATCACCTCAGTAATGAGGCGTTCTGTGGCAGCCATGAAGTCCTTATGGTCAGCCCTGCGGTTGTTGTCAAGGGACCGGATCCCCATTTCTACCTTGAGAGAGATGCTCTCAGCAGCCATACGCTCTCTTGTCTCCAGTCATTCAATTCGCTCAATCAATAACTGCGGTCCTGGAGCGTCTTCTGATTGAGGTTAAGTAGGTTTAACCGCAGCCAAAATTTGATCTACTTTGGCTTGAAGACGCATAAACTCCTTCCGGGTGACAACATCCTTCTTCTTCTTCTTCTTCTTCTTCTTCTTCTATTTTTTAGGCTTGGAAGTTAAATGTTGAGAACCACTAGACTCTTCTTCTTCTTCAAACATCATTCGGCCGTCGTCTGAAGGATTTGGTTTGTTGACCTCTTGGATGTCGTCATCATCAAGACCGAAGGTAGGGGCTGAGCTGAGTTCAATTGCAAGCCCTTCGTCTTGAGATGGGTTGACTGTGGGAGATGGAATAGGAGTTGGAGTAGGAGGAACTTTGGAGGTAACTGCGGCTGTGCCTGAAGCTTGAGCTTTCAACATAGTTTCTGCCATTTGATCCATCCAGTTTTGAACCTTTTGGATTGTGGTAACGGTATGGGCATTGCTGATGGCATTTGCCCAATACTTGGCCACGGACAGGATCTCCTGTTCTTTTTGTTGCTGTTGTTTGATCTGTTGCTCCTTACGGGCTTGGAAGGCCCTTCGAAAGGCAGCATATTTCTTGATTTCGGCATTAGTAGTTGGTTGATACCGACTCCAGGAATCACTTGAGTCATCTCCGTCAATTCTTTGGGTTCTCACCAAGGTGTCCCTTGGGTTCACGGATCCTTGCACATGCGTGCTCACCGTGCCTAAACCACCTGTAAAGGATGGAAGCATAGTAGGATTTCCTGGGCTTCCTCGGTCTCCTTGACCCGTGGTCAAGTCTGGCCTCGGCCTAGTTCTGGCATGGGCGATAGAAGTGCCCTGCGGATGGATTGGTGTTTGAAGTGTTTGGGATATGTTCAAAAGGATGGATTCTAATTCCTCGGAAGAAAAAACATGTAGTCGGGAAGCCCTGGAGACCTTAGGGCGATGTGTAGATTTATTTGCTTGAGATATAACTGGGGGGGTTGTGTCCATGTTCAGATGATGATGATGATGATGAAACAATCTCACATGATGAGCTTGAGTGGTATTTGATTGTGGTATTGAATGGATGTGCGGACATCCCAAGGACTACCAGAGCCTTTTGAAAGGCTTTAGTATCGGTCCGGTCACACATATGGCTAGAGGTTTCGGTTGTTTTTCTTTTCTTGAGGATAGATATTGGTTGTCTATCTTCCTCAGAGCCACTGCTCGATACAGTGGTGGGTTTGGTTTTGTGTTTCTTTGAGGGTGCGGTTTGTTTTGGAGCAGCCTTCTTAGGTGTGCTATGTTTCTTCTTGGATGCCACCGTTTTTCTCCTTTGAGAAAGGTTAGATAGTGTAGTAGCAGAGGGGACTGCGGTACCCTCAGGGATAATGGTTGCGGATGGAAGAGGTGGGGTAGAAGGATATGGGGCAATACCCTCCGTAGCCTCTATGTGGTCTGAGACATCAGCAGTCTCAAGACCAAGCAAAGTAAGAATGTGGGTGGGAAGCCTGCAGATAGGTCCAAATAAAGTTTGATCAGAAGAGGGATTGTACCTTTTTAGATCCTTAGTGACAAAGAAGTTGATGCCACTGCCCATGTCAATGCCAGCATCCGTATGTAAGTCTGAGATGCATAGTGACCAAAATCAAGCAAATGTGAGCTTTGTTGGGTTCTCCTTTGGGTGTTCTTTGGGGATATATTGAAGGAAATCGTCCCAAAGAATCTGGCCATAGTTGACATTGTGGCCTGTGTAGATGCGCCACACCAATTCAAGCAGCTTCAAACCCATGTTGTCAATGCCTCCGGTTCTGTCGGATAAGCAGCGAATGACGAAGAGGCACACAAACTGCCAAACCGTAGGCAGTTGGTTCTTCTTAAACTCACCAATCCCTCAGATTGATTTCTGATACCCCATCTGGTAGAGTGCGGTGGTGATGTCAGATAATGATGGTGTGAAAATCTTGATGGATGGGTGAATCAGAAGATTAATGGCGGACAAGAACTTCTCTTTGGTCAGGATGACCAAAGAATCATTGATGAGGTTGAGATGCACTTCTTGATGGTTCTCTAGTGGGCGATATGCAGAAAAAGCACATTTGAAGAGTGTGGAAACGGGAACGACGTCTGTAAAAGCATCAAATGGACCAAACAGAATATGGTTCTTGAGAAACTTGATCATGAGCTTGGTTGGGGCATTGTATGACGGGTGATCTTCAAAAATTGCTCTGAAATTGCTTGAAGCTATTGTTGGAGAGTCAGAACCAGTTGGATGCATAGAACTTGAAGCCTTGGACTTTTTCTTAGATGCACCTGATTTCGCCATTGTGAGAGAAGAAAATGGAGTTCTTGAGAGTTATGGGGGTTTTGAGAGTTGAGAGAGAACAATCGATAATCATAGATCGTAAAGGATAATTGGGGAAGAAGACGGGTTTATAAAGGGGGGTGAAATTTTTTTAACCCTAGGTAAAAGAATAGAATAGGGTAAGAAGTCGAATGGGGTTTTTGGGGGGAATCAATGATTTTTGGATTAAATCTCAGCCATACGAAAGTAAAAACGGGTTTAAAAAGATTTTGGGAGATTTCCAAAAGGGGTTTGCATTTAATGTATGATCAGACGCATATCAATACGTCAGGTAATCGGGGGGGGATGAGAGAGAAAGTTGGAACTGATGGGACGTGGGAGGGAGAGGAAAGGACAAATTAAGGATGAGTATATTGGAAAATCGTTCTTTTTGTCATCATCCCTAAAATAGGTCTGATACGGGAATTATTCAGAAAGATAAAGTGACAGTTTCTAAGGGGAATGTTTTATTTTATTTAATGAAGGATCATTAAATAGCACACAAAGATTCGAGAGTTGATTGTTGGAAGATATTAAGATGGTCGCAGATGGAGGCGTCATTGCGGTTGAGAATCTTCATTGCGGATGAAAAGGTATTGCGATTGAGAGTCGTCATTGCGGATGAAAAAGTATTGCGGTTGAGAGTCATCATCGCGGATGCACAAAGGAAAGACGGTAGAGAGAAACTGAGAGGAAAATACTTGTACAAAAATTAGTAATAACAAACCATTAGGACCCATGAGAGATACGTATGACATATGGTTGTGGTACCTAGACTGCGGGACCAAAACCATCTATCATATGTAATTCTCAGTTAGAACCGCAATGGAGACCAATGATGGTCTGCGGTAGCTAACACTTCAGAAAGAATTGTGGGACTGGATTCATCATTCCCAACATTTGTAAGAATGCATTGAGTTTTGTAGATTCAAGTGCTTTTGTAAAGACATCAGCAATCTCTTCATGAGTAGGAACAAACATGAGTTCAATATTACCTTTCAGAATATGATCTTTGATGAAATGATACCGTAACTCGATATGTTTTGTCTTGGAGTGCTGAATAGGATTATGAGAGATTGCTATAGCACTTTCAGAGTCAGAGTAAATTGGTATCCGCAGCATTTTGTACCCGTAGTCTAGAAATTGTGTCTTCATCCAAAGAACTTGGGAACAACAGCTGGCTGCGGCCACATACTCGGCTTCTGCAATAGATAAAGATACACAAGTTTGTTTTTGTGAAGACCAGCTGACAAATCTTCCTCCTAAGAATTGGCATCTACCAAATGTACTTTTTCGATCGAGCTTGCATCCGGCATGATCAGCATCTGTGAAGGCTTGTAGGCTGAAGTCATTGCCTACAGGATACCATAGACCAAGAGATTTGCTTCCTTTCAGGTACCAAAGGATATGTTTGGTTGCGGTCATGTGCGACACTTTTGGATCAGCCTGGTACCTTGCACACACTCCCGTTGCGAAGACAATGTCAGGTCTGCTTGCTGTGAGGTACATCAACGAACCAATGATACCTCTATAAGTCTTGTGATCCACCGATTCACCAGAGGGATCGGCAGAGATCTTATAACTGAAGGCCATAGGGACCTTAGCAGAAGAACAGTTGTCCATTGAGTATTTCTTCAGAAGTTCAGCAGTTTATTTCTCTTGATGAATGAATATTCCTTGTGATACTTGTTTTACTTGAAGACCTAGAAAGAAGTTAATTTCTCTATTCATGCTCATTTTGAACTTGTTGGTCATGAGCTTAGCAAATTCATCCACCAACCCTTGATCAGATGACCCGAAGATGATATCATCCACATATATTTGTACCATCATAAGGTGGTCACCATTTGCTTTTCTGAATAGTGTGGGATCAATCACTCCTCTCTTGTACCCGGATGAGACAAGGAATTCAGAGAGTGTCTCATACCAAGCTCTTGGAGCTTGTTTCAAACCGTAGACTGCTTTTTCAAGCTTGTAGCAGTGGTCTGGAAATTCAACATTTTCAAATCCTAGAGGTTTCTGAAGATAAACCTCTTATTTTAGTTCTCCATTGAGAAAGGCACTTTTAATGTCCATCTGGTGTACCTTGATGTTTTTGTGAGTTGCGTATGCTAGAAAGATTCGGATGGCTTCCATGTGTGCTACCGGAGCATATGTTTCATCGTAGTCAATGCCTTCCAGTTGACTATACCCCTTGGCAACAAGCTTTGCCTTGTTTCTGATGACTGCGCCAGATTCATCTATCTTGTTCTTGAAAACCCATCTTGTACCAACAAAAGTATGACCTTGTGGGAGGGGAACAAGTTGCCACACTTTGTTTCTTTCAAATTCTTCTAGTTCTTCTTGCATTGCGGCTATCCAGTCCGGTTCAAGCAATGCTTCTTTGATCGTTCTGGGTTCTACCGAGGACATAAATGTTGCATAGTGGCAGTGATCAGATAAGTCCTTGGAAGACCGAGTCTGGATACCTGCGGATGGATTGCCAATAATTTGGCCTGGAGGGTGATCTTTCGTCCATACATGAAGACGTGGGAGCAGATGATCAGTAGCTGCAGTAGAAGGGATATCTTGGATGTCAGAGGAATCTGCGGTTGGAGATGACAGTTCCCCTTGGATTTGAGAACCTCCTGCTGAATCATCTTGATCTATTGGAGCAGAATTTTCATGAGTAACCGGGAGAGGTTGAGGTTCCCCCGGGATTGCAGATGGGAGTTCCTCTGGAACCTGAGAAAGTTCCCCCTGGACTGCAGATGGGAGAGTAACAATCCTTGGATTGGTTCTAGTGTTAATATTTTCTATGAATTCATCATCCGAATCTGAAAATGTGTTTGATGGTAATGCTTCTCTGCGGGCAGGAATTTGAGCAACATCAAGTGCTAGAACTTCAATGGTTGCGACTAGATCCGGAGTAGAGCTTTCCCCTTCAACCGGAGAGGTGGAAGTATTGAGAGATACTACTTCTGATAGAGATGGTCCAGATACATCAGCATGTTGTTGTTGAGCTGCGGGTGACACCAGAACTTCGGATAGTTTCGCCGTTTCAACAGGATCAAAATGATCGTCATAATTGACTTCAACTAGATTTAAAGGTCCTGAAGAGGCAGGAATGTCACATTCCATGATTGCAGTGGTGTTAGTGGACGGAGGGGCATTTCGGATGTGAGAATCATCAAATTTCACATCAAAGCTTTCAACGATCAGCCTTGTACGTCTGATGAGCACACGATACGCAACTGTCACACCCCAAAACCGGAACGGCGGAAACGTTCTGGGGTGGATAAAGTCATGTCAAGTATCACAACACATGCATTATAGTAATCAAAGTACAACAAAACATTGCATTAATAGTAATAGTTTTACAAGGTTTACATTTCAACATAATAAAGTGTACAAACAAATATAATAAGAACAGCATGGTACTAGGCTATCTTCATCAACAGCTCCGGGGATGTACCTGTCTAATTGCTGACCTGAGATTACAAGTTATTTGAAAAGCGAGTATCAGCATTTTTACAAATGCTGGTGAGTTCATAAGTATTAGATGACATATCAATCAAATAACTTTCATAAGTAGTAGTTTAAGTGTTTTCTGTGTATTAGTGTTCTTTCCAGAAAATCCTATATTTTCTTTAATAAAAGCAGCCTTCTACCAAGGCTGGTCAATGCTATGTGATAAAAAGTAGTTTTCCCTAGATTGCAATCATTATCAAAAATATCGAATCTGATTATTGAGGAAAGCAAACGACATCAGGGAATAACATATGCCTCAGCAGTGAAGAGTGCTGACTAAGGCAATGAATCATAGACTATAGGAGAACATCGAACTAACGACACGCCTGGTTCAGTCTAACGAGTAGAGACTCAGACCCCAGAAGGTACCAAATGAAAGATACAGCTGGTAAGGTCTAAAACCGTGAAAGACATACCCCAGACAGTATCAAATGAAAGATACGTCTTGTAAGGTCAAAACAAAGATAACAGACCTCAGACAGTATCAAATGAAAGATACGTCTTGTAAGGTCAAAACAGTGTGACTCTGAAAAGGAGTTGCCAGCATACAGTGTAAATTGTCGGTGAAATACCGTTACCTTAAGGCCAAAGAATTATAAGGTAACCCGAGATACTCGTAACCATACTGACTAGAGTTCCAGACGCCCTACAAGCGTCCATATAATGTGACATTTGTCACCCATTGGCTTGGTAGGCCGGGACTGTAGCTAGCAGTCATGGTGCGGGGTTGTCAATCCTATATAGATCTATACACACAATGTCCGCTCTCTCTACAGGAGACTCTGGTTACCAACTAGACGACGGAGAAGGCCGTGTCCTGAAGATGCATCCCAAATAGTGGGTATAGACTTCCAAATAGTGGGTGGTGTGTAAGTGCTGAGCTAGGGGTAGAGACTCCCCAATAGTGGTTTTCTAATGTAAGTGTAGACTAGAGGTAGAGACTCTTAACTGAACTGACTAGAGAATTTCCTATATGTCCATACTCATATACATAATATATAACTAATGAATCAAACGACCTTCGGATGGCCATCTGATCCCACCAGACCACATCTCAACGAAGAAAAGGAAATAGGGCGGACAAGCCTTCCTAAGTCCCTCAATCATTACTTATATGTATCTATATACGCATAGACATACATCTAACTATGGCTGGGTGTGTATTAAGTGGAGACATATCATTATGGTGTGAATTCATACAGTGTAGATAGATCGAGTCGCGAAGTATATGCGTACCCGATATAAGTGATATAGAGACGATAACAGGTATAAGCGATATAGAGGCGATAACAGGTATAAGCGATATAGAGACGATAACAGGTATAAGCGATGTAGAGATGATAACAGGTATAAGCGATAAAGAGACGATAACCGGTATAAGCGATATAGAGACGATAACCGGTATAAGCGATATAGAGACGATAACGTGCATCAACGCATCACGAAGTGTAAGCGTTATCGAGTAGGAGTTTAAAATATATGAAAGTGAAGCTGCAGTACCTAAACAGCAAAAGTATAAGTCGTGAAAGGATACTTTGATGAAAAATCTTCATACTTGGGAAAAATCACAGTTGGTATTCTTTTGTAAAATATGTTTAAAAAGCCTTGGAAATCCTTCATAAACCAGTTTAGAATGAGTTTGGATAAATCAGTATAAGTAAAAGTTTTGAAACAAGTAAAAATCATTATAGTGTCCTACTCGGTAAAACAGTGTAAAGTGTGGTAAAATCTTGTGCATGCGGGTTATCAATCACATGTGATTGATATGATAACTGGCATGTTTAACTTGTAATCCCCCCCCCCTATAAAAACATTTAAAAGCATTTAAAAGGTTCATTCAGGGGTATGAACTCACCTGGTGTAAGTAGGTCCGACGAAGGTGTCGTTTGGGCGTCCGGTGTCACACAAGGACTTGAACACACACAATGATCTATTTTAACATATGATAACATATGTTCACATACAATTAGCATATAATATACTAATTAAACAACTATACGCGCTCAAAGGAGCGGAAAACACTTTGGCTAAGTGTTTGGGTGTCCCGGGTAGCGTCTAAGGGTGTGTATGGCTAAGGAATGGAGTTTACTCTCCAAGATTAAGCCCCCAAAGTTGAGTTTACGGCCCAGGGACATCTCACCATGCGTTTACGGCCGTAAACTCATGGTGATGGGTTCTAGGGTGTTTAAGGTTTCTACTTGCATCATGGAATTATTCTAAACACTTTTCATAAAAGGCATGAGTGGGTTTGATGCTTCTAAGGGCACTAACTTGGAGTTTATGGCCTAGGGACACTTCCTAAGGGAGTTTACGGCCGTAAACTCTCACCCTTAGTGTTTTGTGAAGTTTCAAGCCCCTATTACCTTTCTAGCAATTTCTAATGAAGTGTGATGCTATTTTGGGGGATTAAATCTAACATTTGCATGTGTTTTGGGGAGTTTACGGCCTAGACACTTGCTTGGGCCGTAAACTCCTTTTACCCCTCCATTTCATGTGTTTAAGCCCTTAAATCCTTCCTAGCATTATATAGAAATAGTCTAAGGTCATTTGAGGGACAAAAACCAACATTTTGGCTTGGTTTGGGGAGTTTACGGCCTTGGTATAGACCTGGGCTGTAAAATCCTTTTTATCCTTCATTTTGATGTGTTTAAGTGGTTTAAACCCAAAATACCAAGTCCCTAATTTAAGTGTGAAGCCTAAGGGTGGTTTGGGAGTGTTTTGGAGGCATTTAAACAAGGTTTTGAGGGGTTTACGGCCTAAGCTTGTGCTTGGGCCTTAAACTCTCTTTTACCCCCTAATTCCATGAGTTTTGATGTTTAAACACTCCTAGGCTAGATCCCTAATTAGTTTCCAAGCTTAAGGGCAAGTTTAAAGGCATGTTTGGCACCATTTTAGGGGTTTACGGCCCTAGAGTGTTCCTAGGCCGTAAACTCCTTATTCCATGCCTTCTTGGACGGTTTTTGGGCTATAATTACAGCTAGTAATGTTTAGAACAAACTAGGGTAAGCGGACTTACAATTTGGAGGCGTTTGGTTGCGGATTCGGGGCGAAAACGGGTCTAGTGAGAGAGTATAGAGAGAGAGTGTAAAAAGTCTCTAATGGACTCCACTCACCCTTATATAGGGTTCCGGGTCGGGGCTCAGTGGAATTCTACCCAATACTGCCGTTAAACGGGGCTTTTGGTCGCACCCGATTTAGTGGTCGTAACAATAAAACTTAACATTTTCCAGATGAATGGAAATGTGTGTCCTGTGTTATTATTTCCTTTTATCACGACTTAACGGCATGTTAAAGGTAACCAAATGGAATGTTTATTAAATTGACGCCCTCTTATTAACGGAACTTTTATACAGTGGAATATTCCGTTAACGGTAACGAGGAAATGTAACGGGACGACTTGGGTTGTCACAGCAACCTTGTTAGTGGAATAACCAAGGAAGATACCTTCGTCAGACTTTGGTGCAAACTTGTTGAGTTGGTCTCTGTTGTTGATCACGAAGCATCTACATCCAAAAATATGAAAGAAGAGAACATTTGGTTTGCGGTTGTTGAGACCCTCATATGGTGTTTTATTGAGGCGTTTGCACACGATACTTCGGTTTTGAACAAAGCATGCGGGTGCTACTACTTCAGCCCAAAAGTAGAGAGGAAGTTAGGCGAAGTTAAGCATGGAATCTGGCTGCTTCTACTGGTGTGCGGTTCCTTCTTTCTACTACACCATTTTGTTGCGATGTATAGGGTGCTGAGAAGTTGTGAGAGATGCCTTTGGAAACTAGGAAATTGTTGAGAAGATGATTAGTGAACTCGATTCCATTATCACTGCGGATGCGTCTAACTGGAAGCTTGATCTGAAGTTCAATTTCTTTGATGAAGTTGATGAAGATCTGCGGTGTCTCTGATTTGAGTCTAAGAAAGAAGACCCATGTGAAGCGTGTATAGTCATCAACAATAACTAGTATATACTTTTTGTGGTGGAGACTGGCTACGGTTGAGGGACCGCAGAGATCAATGTGTAACAGTTCCAATCAGAGGGTGACTTGCTTTTGATTGTTTGCCGCATTCACAAGCTGTATAGAGAGTGTCGTTGCTGAATTTGAGACTAGGGAGACCACGAACTAGTTCTCCAGTGACTAGGTTGTTGATGTACCAGAAGTTGAGATGAGCTAGCTTGTGGTGCCATAGCCAGCTGACTTCGGATGCAGCTTTGGATAGGAAGCACAGCTGTGGTCTGCCAATGATTAGAGAGACATCCAAAGGGTACATGGTGCCTTCGGATCGAGATTTGATCAGACATGAGCTGCTATCACTTGTCATTACGTAACAAAACTGATCATCAAATTCAACACGATGTCCTGCTTTACATAGTTGGACAACACTGATGAGATTGTGTTTAAGGTTTTCTACATAAGCAACCTTCTGAATGGAAAAATTCCCCGTAGTGAGAACACCGTAACCTCGGATGACACCGTTTGCATTGTTGTCAAACGTGACATTTCCACCATTGCATATAGGCCTGAAATCTTGAAGGTACTCTAACCTTCCGGTCATGTGCAAGGAGCAGGCACTGTCAATTAACCATTCTTCTTCTTGTTCCTCCTTGCACAAAGCCTGAGAATTACACGGTTAGTTTAGGCATCCAAACAAGTTTGGAGCCAGGGACAATTGATGTATTTTTGAATGATGCATAGCCCGAGGTTGCATGGACAGGTCTCTTGTCAACTTTTAGACCTAGTCTTGGGTGTTTGTTCAGATTTGGATTGTTGTGAGTTTTGGAAAGAATACAAGGTTTCTGACTTTGATTCGATTTGACATGAGATAAAACCTTTTGACAACTACACTGACATTTACAAAGAGAGAATTTTTCATTGAATCTGACATTTTGCTTGGTCAGCGGTCTATAGAGTGAATTGGACTTGGTACAGCTCCGAGGTGGGTAACTTCTGACATACATGTTGTTTGGTTTCTGAAAAGTTTGTTTTGAACGAGGTTTAGCATGTGTAAATCTTTGAGTCGCTTTAGGTGGATTTGGTAAGATACCCTTCCATTTTTTGAAAGTTTGATGTGATTTTAAAAGTGTTGGAGTGGGTAAAATTCCTTTCCAATTAGGGTCATTTGAGGAATAGACCTGAAAAACATAGTTTCTTACAAGTTTGACACCTTTTTGGGTTGTTTCAGAAGTAGTAGGAATGACTTTTGAAACTGGACTTCCCTTTTTGCTTGTTTCCATGAAAGAAGAGTTTTTTGAAATGTAGTTTGTGAAAACAAATTTTTCTGGACTCTTAGATTTTGGAATTCTCACATGTTTCTTATTTTTTGAAAGACTTTGTCTGTTTGTACCTCGAGATCTAATTTCTTCTTTGAAAGCCTTTTTTGCCAAAGATTTTGGTGAAGCGCAGTCATTGTTATTCGACTGTGGTTTCCTGGAATTTTTCGAATGATTTTGAAAACGTGGGCTTGACTCATCAGAACTTGAGGATTCTGGAATTTGAGAGCATTGACCTACTTCAAAAAAATTTATAGGTAACTCATGAAATATTGGCTGAAGAGTTGTGGTTCCTTGAACTGATGACTTTGGTAGAGATGATTTAACTACCGCAGAGTAGGTTTTAGATGGAACTTCGGTGGGACACTTTTGGGACATTTGTCTACACTGTGAGACACTGTGGTCTGAGGACAAAGATGGAAAGTCCTTTGAGATTTCGGGGCCTTCAACAACAATCTCTTCATGAATTATGGATGAAGTTCGAGAATTTGAATGGATGGTGCCACCGATAGGAATTTGATCACATGTGTGACCAGAAGCCTCAGGCACAATTTCCTCAATGACACAATTATTGCTTAAATTGTGTAGTCTACCAAAGTGAGTTTTAATATCTTCGAGAAAAGTCTTGTCATTGACAGGAAAATGAAATTCTCTATCAGGAGGAACATATAATCTGTCTTTGTTGAACCGGGGTGAGGAATCCATTGCGGTTGGATATCCATTAGACCAACCCCAATTATATGTATTGTCCACGGTTCCATTGTTTACCAAATTTTCAATAGCCTCACTTTCATTAAACAATTTTTCAATTAAGAGATTTAAGCGTACAATTTCTCTCTGAGCTAAATCTCTCTGGTTCAAAGTTATCTCTAATTGGGTTTCACTTAACATCCTAGCATCTTTCTCTAACTCTAGATCCTTCTCTAACATAGCCATCTTAAGTCTCTTGTTATCCAGTCGTCCTCTCACACAGAACATCTCTTGGGACACAATGTTCTTCTCATCTAAGGCTTTGTTATAGTCTGTAAGGACGGCAACACAAGTGTCATTAAGATCATCTATGTAGGGTTGATAGTCATGCATATTATAATTTAAAGTTTGGATCATGACGGCTGTCACGGCGGCTGTTATAGTTGCTTGAAATGTAGTGACGTCCATTTGTAGAACTGGTGTTTCTCTGATATGTTGGTTACTTCCTTGTTGCGTGATGATTTTGTTGTATGGTATGAAACAGGTTCGTAAGTAACTGTGGTCGTTGCTAGTTGTATCTTATATATATATATATATATATATATATATATATATATATATATATAGACACACACACACACACACACATATATATATATATATATATATATATATATATATATATATATGCATGCATATAGATTACATGTTTTGTTGTATGATTCCCAAACGTTTAGATCGTATCATCAAAATGTACTTATGGCAGTAAGTAGTAGGTATTGTACGAATGTTAAGTTATCAGAATGGAACATAGCCGTTAATACATTTAGTTGATTCGGGTTACATGGGTTCTTGGAGGGCGTACCTCTCTTGATTTACCACTACTAGTTGTGATGAAAGATGCAATAAACCTAAGGCGTAGTGTGAGTAGTGTAGTCAATAACTTACTTGGCTATACTAATCTATAATATTCCAAAATGGTGCACAAGGTGCCTAGCCATTTCACTCATTTTGCGAGTGGCCTCTTCCGCTCTCTACTATGCTAAGGCTTCCTTAGCCTCAGCTGCAAGAAGTTGTTGTCTCATGGTGGCCACTTCCTCCTTTAAGGAGTGTAGACGGTCTGTAATGCTCTCTTGCTCTGCTTGCTGGTTTAGTATAGCTCATGAATGATGTTCTTGCTCTTTGTGAAGGCATCGAATTCACATTGTCGCATTCCGGGCTTCGCCTCCAATCTCCATTACTTCATGTTGGAGAGCCTGAACCTGGGTGTCTAGACGGGTCACTTGTTGTATAATTGGATATAATGCTTGATTTGTGAGGGTGCTGGGGCCCGAAGTATGGTGCAGTGGGTGCATGCCTAATGCGGATCGTCGACCGCCTCTTCTAGTCTAGGCATGTAGTTGGGTTACCCTCTGTGGAGGTGCATCCTAGACAAAGGTAGATGTCAGCAATGAAGTTTTCCCTTGCATGGGCGATATTTTCTTACTAGGAATATTCATCCAAAGAGGACCCCTATTGGGTGCTTACGTACCTGGAAGGAAGGAGGTGAAAGGGTCTCTTGTCTGCTCCCGATAGGGTAAGGTTCGTTAATGATCTCTCCGGCGCCTTCCTCCTCGTCTGACTCCTTATCATAATCCTCCCCCTCGTAATCCACCTCTTGGTATTCTTCAGGACCATCTTCTGGGTTCTCCTCATGAACCTCTTCTGGCTCCTCCTTGATCCATCCGTTGACTGCCATGGCAGGGTAGTGGGGGTCTTCGTGGTGAAATTTAGCCATGTTGTCTGTGCGAGAATATAGGTATGAGAAATACGTAGAAGGTTTAAGTGTGTGGTTCTTATGGTATCCTAAAATACTCCTATAGTATTTTAAATGTTGTGTTTGATTCTGGGTATCTAAGTGTTGGTAAGTGTAGACTCGTCGTTTACTACGACTATTTCCCAACATATGCTAGTTATACCTCGGATAAATATAGTTGATCAGGCTATATTTATTCAAGGTCTAATTACATATCTCGAGACCAACTCGTATTTTTCAACTCATCATACTACTTTTATTGTGCTCTCGTTATGACACTTTCGTAACTTGTATGTACTTATACTTTACTTAAAATTTTATGATATTTTTAAAAAGTATATTTGTAGTTAGAGTGTTTCAGCGCCATTGTATTTATAGTTGTATATCTTGTATGGTTTGATATACTTAGTTCATTATGAATAATGCTCTGATACCAATTTGTCACACATCCCACCAGAACGACGGAAACGTCGGGAGGCAGATGGAGTGATTTCATGTATAATATCATAACAATTAAATATAAATGAAACATAGCAACACAAACATTCATAAATTGAGATTACAAGTATTACATTGTTTACAAATCTCTGTTTGTTCAAAAGTTGAATACAAATAACTAAAAACTAGAAACATGAAACGACGACGCCGACCCTCAAGAAGGGTTGAATACAAGTCTACTAGTTTCCTGAGAATACAAGTGATTTTGAAAAGTGTCAACAATTAAGTTGGTGAGTTCATAAGCATTTTGTGTGAGAAGGATTTGTAAAGTTTACATGTAAAATGATTTTGTATACTTCTAGAAAATCCGATATTTTCTTTAATATGAACTATAAATGTATATATTTCCTTTGTATCTTTTCCGTGTAAAATTATAATGTATGTTTCCAGAAAATCCAATATTTTCTTAAATATGAACTGTAGATGTATGTATTTTCTTTGTATATTTTCCTCGTAAAATGATAATGTATGTTTCCATAAAATTCAATATTTTCTTAAATAGGAACTGTAGTCTTAAACCCTAAGACAAAATAAATGTAAGAAATGTTGTACTGAAAAATAGTATGTAGTTTTATCTTTTTATAAAACTAATGAAGTGGAAGTTACTCCGTAAACCAAATCGTTTTGTTAATCCCTATGTGAGTTATTATAACCATACTTAATATGACTGATATGCCTGAACGACGTTCTTCAGACGTCGGAATTGGTAGACTTTTGTCACCCTAGACTTGTCGGTCTAACTGTAGCGAACAACTGAGGTGTGGGGTTACCAATCCCGTATAGATCTATACACAACTATCTCGCTCTCCCTTAAGGAGACTCTGGTTATAATTCAGGACTTAAGGTGTACGCTAGGTAGGTACGGTGAAGGAACGTCTCACAAGAGCATCAGCAAATTTACATGAACTATGACTCATTTTTCTTGTAAAATGAAATAATTATACCTTTGAAAAATTATATGGTTCTTCTGACCTGAAAGTGTGGTTTTGTGACTCCCAAACTATACTAAGTATAGTTTATCTTGTATGTTTTTTGAGACAATTTATACTATATTTTATATAAGTATAAAGTTGTTATCTTGTCTTGTGTAAAAATATGAAATCAAAACATGTTATCTTTGAGTTGTAACCCATCAAAATAGTAACTGACTATAATGTAACCATTTTTGCTAGAAAATCTATCTTTCAATAAAAGTTTCCAAAAACCTTATAGTTTTCCAAATCAAACTTTTCCTTATGATATTTGTAGCATATAATGAGTTATATTTTCTTAACTTAGCATATCAAAACTTATATATCACAAATATTGTATAAAAGGTAGTGAAAATCATATCTTATGCAAATAACATCTTATTTTTAACATAAAGATGAAAATATGTAAATATTTGTGTGATAAACAAAGTTTTACTTCTATCCCCCCCCCCCTAAAAACATGAAAAGCTTGAAAATATGGGGGTATGAACTCACTTTTAGTGGATCTGTGGGCTATTTGAGAAGATAGTGTGAAGGTTTCCAAGCCTAACACTTGAAGGCGTTGGTTGAACTTTCTTGACAAGAATGTTATCCTAAGAGTTTAACTTATAATAATATGTGTAAATGGGATGAACTTAACATAAAAGATGTATAGAATGCTAGGTAATCTCGAAATTACTTACCAAAATCTATGAACAATGTTTTGAGAAATAAATCCTTGGGGGCTTTGTGCTTAATCTTGAGAGAAATTAGTGTAGAATGAGGAAATGAAAATGGTGGGATTTATGGATACTTTCTGCCGTGTTTAAAGGGTGAAGGGTGATAAGATTACTTGGTTAACTGTTCGACATTTCTTGGATATATGTTGGTTTATTGTGTGGGATAATGTAAAATTTGCATGGGAAAGGGGTGAGATATCAAATCTAAATTTAACTACTCTTATCTTAGTCATAGAATAATATCCACTCGGAACTCAATAGAAATCATCCAAGGCTATGAGATTTCGGCCATACATGACCGAAATCACCCTGTTCCATGGGTGATTTCGGTCCTAGCTCCCTCACACTTTGAGTTTTCGGCATTGGTGGCTTATAGGGTGGTGATTTCGACCTAGGTGCCTTTCCTAATTGATTTTGGTCCAAGCATTGTTCAAAAAAAAAAAAGATTTCGGCCTTAATGGGCCTTAAACTTAGTGTTTTCGGTCATGGGTGATTCCATGAAGGGTTTTCGTTCCAAGGCTTGGGGTTTTGATTCCTAAAACCGAAATCCCTTATACCATGTATAATATTTGACTTTTGTTGAACCCTTTTACTCCTTAATGCCCTGTTGACTTGCATTGACTTTAAAGGTTTATTACCACATAGTTTTCAATTTTCAAAGTATAAATATATAATAACTTATATAAAACATGTCCATTATGACTTTCAATGTTCCATCGCATCGAAGTTATGTTGCGAAATCACTCATACACGGTTACAGTTTAGTACTTGCTTGATCCAAATTTTTCGAGTTGTCACAAAAACTATTTGTAACTTGTATTCGTTTTTGCTTGTGCCCGTGTTAGTTTCTTACTTATAGGGGTGTCTTGATTGTGCTCCATATAGAACGTCTCGAGACACCTTAAGAGAATAAAATACCTACTTGATTTTATTCTTACAACCCGTGACACATTTCCACACTGGACAATTCATTTCTTGCAACAAATTTATGTAGAGGGACATCATCTAGAAGATAAAGACGTGCAGCATCTAGACAAGCAACATATACAACTTCCATCTGGTATTTCATATTACTGTCGTCAGTTATCTTTATAATGTATTTAAAGTGAGAATGTTACAAAATAAATAGATATAATTATCTTCTAAACATAACTTTCTTGCAAACAAATCAAATAATCCAAAGAAGGTTTTTATCCAATGACAAAACCAAACCATAATTTATCGGCATTTGATATGATGTTCGATTAAAGCCAAGAAAGGTTTTTATCCAATAACAAATCTAAACCATAATTTATTGCATTTGATCTAATGTATTGATTAACTTCATGTTATCTTCGGTAGCCCTCTAATACCAAGAATTACTATGAATACATCAATGGATGAACTAATTTTGGATGAAAAAAATGTTTGTACCATAGAAGATATTGAAGATTACTATAAAGATTACAATATAATATTGTGAAACCTAATGAGAGAAAGACAAAACACTTATCATCACATGTTTCACTAAAATATACTTTTATTTTAAAAAAGAAAAATCCCAAATCATGGCATTGTTTGAAAATACATTCCTCATATGCCTATTTTCATGATTGCATAGGGTTGGTCAAACAATTTGTTCACATTACTTACCATATTAGTTTTGTTTTATGTAACAAAAGAACCATTTTAACAACTTATGGTTTAGAAAAACATTTTGTTGCTATACTCAACAAGTATTTAAAACTTTTAAGTTTATTTCAATTTTGTTATACCTAGTTTTACTAAACTTCTTTGGAATGAGAGTAACGAATACCTAAGGTATAAAACCACATCCATTCAAAAACCAACATGTATTATTATTCTCTAATGAAGAGATGCTCTGTTTTCAATAGCCTGAATGGTGGCTGTGGCTGTGGCCTCTGTGCTATCATTAATCACAGCCCACAATTCTCTCTCTTTGTCCCTGTTAACCTCCATCGCAGCCGTCTGCAACGTGTCTCCCTGAACACACATTCTGATAAAGCCTGCTCTCTCTCCTTCCTTCTTCCTACATCGAATATAAACTTCAGATACCTCTCTCTCTCTCTCTCTTCTTTCCTCCATAAAACCCCATTTTCATCGTCCCAAAACCCCACTTCACAACCATATTAAAATGCCATCAGATTCCTCCGACCAACGCCGAACATCCACCGCAAAGAACCACCAGGTCGGACTTGGTGCGCCGCCTTCGGAGCCTGAACACCTTCCTTGCCCACGATGTGATTCCACCAATACCAAGTTTTGTTACTACAACAACTATAACTTTTCTCAGCCGCGTCACTTCTGCAAGTCATGTCGCCGGTACTGGACACACGGCGGCGCTCTCCGGGACATCCCTGTCGGTGGTGGTACTCGGAAGAATGCTAAACGTGCACGTGTCTCCACCGCCACTTCTCATGACAACTCCTCCGTTTCCTCTGGTATAGAATACCACCACATTTCTGCCACCTCCACCACCACCGCCACCACATCCGTCGCCTCCGTCCCTATTTTGATGTCATTTGCCGGAGACCACGGTGGGTCCGGGAACTGTGGGAGCTTCACGTCGCTTTTGAGTAACACTCAAAGCCCGGGGCTTTATGGGCTTGATCAAGATTTGAGCTTTGGCCTTGGACGAACGATTTGGCCGTTTTCCAGTATTGGAGACGGCGTTGTTGCTGGTAACGCCGCCGCGGGAGGCGGTGGGAATACGTGGCAGATGGACAGTACAGACGGTGGTGGAGATTATTTGGTTTTCCCGGATCTTGCGATTTCCACACCAGGCAATGGCATGAAGTAGAATAGTAGATCAGTTCTAGTTATTAATAGGATATCTCTTATTTTCTGTTTCATATTATATTAATCATTCGAGCAAATGTTCTTCGTATGCAAATGTTGTGAAATTTTATCTACGATTGCGCTTAAAATCAACTAGCAGCCATGTAATAATAATGGTATAAAAATATAACAAATTAAAGACTATATGACATTAGACCAATAATGCCACAAAGGCCAAAGGCAATAAGCCATAAGCTTTAATGCTAGTTTCTAAGAGTATGTGTTGGATAGAGATGAATTATGCCATGTTTAAGTATGCCCATTTAAGAGAGAGACACGAAGAGATGGATGGTGTGAATTGTGTGACTTTTGAGTTTTGTGACTTGTCAATGTCTTACTGAGGTTCTAAAATGCTAGTTATTGAAATGTCTTTCGGTCGGTGGGTTTACGTTATTTTATTTTTTTAAACTGATGATATTACATTATTTTAAAATTTCTGAATTAAAAATTACATAAATGAGAGATACAAATATTTTGAAAGGGATTATGTCCATAATAGACAAACTTTTGGAGTGTTTTCTAAAATTTAGATATAAAAACCATCTTTCCACGTAAACACATGGAATCCATGTATAGTACCTTCGAAGACTCCATGGAATTTACTTAAGCTTCAATAAATCGATGCGGCAAAAAAAAAAAATTGATGAAGAACAATCTGGTGGAGCTGAAGAATAGTTCGGAAAGCTCCATCCGAGGAATGAACTTATACTTCAAAAAATCGATCTTTCAATTTTACGCATATTTCCTTCCTTAATTTAACCATATTGTCATTCTGTGGAGCATAAGTTCATTTATTAGAGATATTTCTGCAGAATATATGTCTATAGAAGTTTTTTTTATGTTTAAATTTTGGAAAACACCCTAAAATTTGTCTATTACAGCCATAACCAATAATCCCTATTTTAAAATTATCATAAAAAAGACAAAGACTAACTTCATTTGCCTCTTTCTAAAATTTAGCCAAAAATTAAAGTGTTACCAAAGTAGCCATTGTCATGATTTTCGTAGCGTAGACTTGCAAAAATCTCACTTTCATACGTGGAAATCTTATTTATTTTAAAGGTTTTCACTAGAACGACTAATCAAAGATAAGTAGATAACACAGTTTGTGCCCTTTATTTAAGGTAAAAATATGATTTTTTTTTTCTTTTTTTGTACATTAGATTTTTGCATAATACTCTGTATAAGAAAATGAAATAAAATTACTATAATCTATATCAAAGGGTAAGTGTTTATGTGTTTATCTAAAAAAGTTTATGATATTTGTTTCAATAGAAATCATCAGAAAGAATATCTTATTTTTGCTGATGATTTAACATTTTCACAGACAACAGCTACGTAAATATAAGGATGAACTACAAGCATGCCAAACCCCAACTAAAATTAACGTGCTCAATTGAGTAGTCTGATATGGTTAGCATAAATCTCTATCGGGAAACATAATCTTGAACACTGAGATTAACACTTTTCATGTCTCAGTTTCATTCGGATATCTTGTTAAACAAAGAAATATTCAATCTCTTATCTAATGACGGTCTCTTGTTTTTATTAAGAGTTTAGCAATTGCATTGGACGACAAACTCTTTGTTGATTATTTGAAATTAATAGACCTCATATAGTTGACGACTTGTCCAAATGAGAGACTGTTGAAAATAGTGTAAAATGTCATAACTATTAGTAATATTTCTAATAATAGCAGAGCCTCTTTTGTGTTATACTTAAGACCTACTTGAGCAATCAATTTCAAAAGGAAATAGGGAGAAATTAGTTTATTAGTTTTTCATCTCATGATAAATTAATTAGAAGCTTATTTAGAATTAATAAAAAATTAATTAATTGCAAGGACTGGATGTTAATTAATTAAAATATTTAATTAATTGGAACAGTTTATAGGGCGATTTCAGCAAAAAGGAGCAACTTTGGCACCAAGCTACTAGATACCTATAAATATGAAGCTAGAGATTAAACCCTAGCAGCCATTCCTTGCTACCAAATATGCATCCCATTATCCTCCTTACCTCCCACATTGGCGACGCAACACATTCCCATTAGGGTTTGTGTTTGGCAATTTTCTCCCATTGATTGGAACATTTTAGGAACATGACAAAAAACATTAAGTGAGTTGATTTTGTATGTGTTTTCCCAAAAATTGTCCTACTTTGATAAAATACTAAACAAATGTGTAGGTAATCAAAATTGAAGTAATTAGGTGGAACTTACAAGCAAAAAAAGCAAAAGGATCGCTTACAAACATGTGGAATTGAAGAATAAAACATCAAGATTGCAGCTTTAAAATAACAAATAAGGCGGAAAAAGACCGAAAAACTCACCAAAGAACATCTAAAATAGTGCAGGACGGTTTTTGTGATCCTAGAGGATAATTGTTGGGTGCAACACAAATCAACAAGGACGATTTTAACAGCCTTCTAGACGGTTTTGGATAGAGTGAAACATATTTTGCACAATGTCGGATATGAAGAAATCGTCCTTGACGATTTTACAATCGTGCTAAACGATTTTACTGTCGACATGATAAACACAAATCACGTATTTCATATAAAAATCCAGACTCAACTCTAATAAAAAATCTAACACCCCCCCCCCCCATCCCTTGCGATTTTTCCTAATATGGAGTGTTCCAAACACTTTCAAACCTACTCCAAACACGTTTGTGAGCACTCCAGTCCAGTTTCAAGGTCAGATTTCATCGAATTCATCATCAAGCAACGTTTGAAGATCATTCATCTGGTGAATCTTCACCAATTCCATTAATTTCCAAAAAAAATGTTACTTCTTCCCCAAGGTTTATTTGTTTCATACTTTGATAATCATTAGGCTATATTTGTATAATGATTTTAAGTTTGTTTAAGGATTCTTGTATGCAATTCATTGTTTTTCTTCAAGTTACTTGTTTTATGAATTTAATGGAAGACTAAACCATTAGGGTTATTAATGGGGATGATTAGGAAAGTTTAATGAACACACTTTACTATTACTTGATTCTAGTTAATTTCAATTGTTGTTTTATGCTTCATATGATGATCGTCGGGTGATAATAACTGAAATTGGATTGGATGAATTTGTTTGATGTCATAACAAAAATAATACATTGTCAATTCACCAATTGTTTCAAGTTCAAGTAGTTTAGGAACAAAGACACTTGGTTGAATCCACATGTATAATTCCAACTTGCGATATTGAATCTTAGTATTGTAATAGGTAGTTGTAAGACACTTTATTGCTAATTCAATAATTGTTGCTAATCTAATTAGATGTAGGGAGTAAGACAACTAGTTGATTGAACATATTGTATACCCAAAATTATGTGTTACAAGATTGAAAAAACCCAATTGTATATAAGTAATTGAATTAGGATTTCAAGGAATAAGGTGTGTGAATCTGAACTGTCCGACAACTGAACCGGAAGTATCTTAGTTTTCTCAATAAAAGTTTCTTTTTTATTTATCAAGTTTCAAGTATTATGCTTTGTCTTTGATTTAAATTAGTTTTATAGTAATTTCAAGTACTTGTTCTTTCTTTTTGACGATTCAAACACATAGTTTGACCATAAATTTCTTGTGGATTTGACCCTTACTTACCCTAGCTATCTAGTGAGTTTTGAGATTATAAATGATTGAGACAATGACTTAATGTAACACCCCAATTTTTTCAAAACTTTTTCAAAGCTATGGTTTTAAAATATTTTGGGAATTAACCCATATTTAATAAAAAAATCGGTCCACAAAAACATTTATAGTTAAGTCATTGGGTGTTACTATTAAGAATCAATAAAACCATTGCAAGTAAATAAGAATTACATCAATAAATTTAATAAGTAACTTAACAAGCTCCACTCCATTCACTATATTCAAAATTCTACTTCCATTTATCATCTTTCTCTTTGAATATGACTTGGGATACATGACATTGAAAAGAGATACGTAAGACAATAATGTCTTATGAGTTATATGGGTTTGTGACCCAAAACATTTCAAAGCATCTGCATGAAAATAAAATCATTTTTTTCATAACATAACATAGTTTGAGACCGTAAAACCTATTCAAGCATTTTCAAGGAAAACTCTTTTCATTCACATCGTAGATATCATTTCATATCTTATCATTTCATTTTAAATGACATCTTTCCACATTCTATTCTCTTTTATCATTAAGGGTTAATTCCGATATTAAACCGTAGCCACTATCATACTAATGGTACCCCTAAGTCTAGACCAAGGTGGGAAAACAAATCAAACCACCAAGGCATCATGCAAATCAATACTTCTACTTCACAAAGGGGAAGGTACCAACCCAATATATTCCTCTAGATCCCATTACAGGGACATCTATTATTGTCCTTACTTTCCATTTCTTATCATTACTTTCCATGCTTTACACATTTCATATGTTAGTATCAAAATACTTATTTCAAAAGTAAAACATCAATACTCCAAACTATAACGTCCCATTTTCACCACAAAATTATCATTTTTAATTAAGGTAAAACTTCACATTTATAGATTCCAAGTTACAAAAACCATTTGTTCCAAAATATATTTGTTTAAAAATCAGAGTAATATATTAAATGCAGAATCTCCATGGTTGCTGATGAATGTATACAGTCACTAATTTGTCTTCCCACAATCACCAATAGTACCTAAAAAACATTTAAATTCAAAATTGTAAGCCAAAGCTTAGCGAGTTCCCTAAAAATACCACACAACATAATATACATGAAATACATGCACACCACGAAGCCTAGATTGCCCCTGGGCCCACAACACGAGGACTGGATTGCCATGGGCCCACATCACGAATACTGGATTGCCCCCGGGCCCACAACATGAAGATTGGATTGCCTTTGGGCGCACAACACAAAGACTGGATTAAACTGTTCCCACAATATGAAGACTAGATTGCACTCGAGCCCACAAAACAAAGACTAAATTGCCCCTGGGTTTGTTGGCCTATAGCAAAAAGAAGGACCGCCTCAACCCACCCCAACACAATATGTCAACATTTGAAGCGAGTAAGTAATCAAGTAATCATATAATCACAAGCAACTATCTACCCTAGTCTGCCTGTCTAACAACTCACTACTGCATACCGAGCCTCATATAGTACTACGTCACTACTAGCCAATCTCCAATGAATGCATAACTATATGTAACCAGAAGTGAGATAGACATTCGAATAGGAGATCCCACTCTAGAGCCATAACCAAATGAGGAAAATGAAAGAAATCCTAGATCAAGAGTTCTCAGGATATCCTACGTAACTACATACAACCCCTAGGGTAGTCCACTAAATGATCACCAACCTACTAGTTCTCTAACTAGCATACTACTACTCTTATATCCTAACATACAAGGATATGCATTGTAATACATAGTATAGTGAGGAAACTCACCTGAAGCGGAGACCCAAGAAACACAACGATACACTTACTCTCTATACTGATTGGTTTCATGAACCGAATAGCACCAAAACATGGTAGAACCATAATCAATAAACCAATTCCTTCAAGTTTGACCCAAAGTCAAATTGGTCAAAATTCAACAATCAATGGTCCCCAAAAGTCAATGGTTAACAACTCAATGATTACCCACGACGTGGCATGCTCTTGGTCGCATTGTGGCCAACTAAAGACAAAACGTCCGGGGTTTCTAACATCACCATGTTGTGGCTATCCATTCGCCACATCGTGTTCATTGGCAGAATGCCATTTATTATTATAAAGAACTTAATCCCTGTAGATCAAGGTCCAAATTCTCAGATCTACTCTCTCACACTGACTTAATGGATAAAGTTTCCAACTGTATGAATTAGCACTCCATACCAAGGCTAAATCTAACATTCTATGTCCATTAAGTCCTTAATGAGGCTATATCTTGAGCATTAACACAAGATACACCAAACATGGTCTTTGTTCTTATTCCCCATAAGTCTAGTGACTTAGAAACTCCATCACAAGCCTTGGAGTTCTTCAAACTCAAAGAGCGTCCAAGGAAAGGACCAAAATAATACAAAAAGGACCCAAACTTGCATCAAGATGAACATAAATCAAGATGAGAGCTTTGAGGAAGTGTATTGTAGACCAGATGATAGTTGTACCGATGGAGGACATTCAGGTAGATGTGAGCCTGAATTATGTTAAGAGGCCAATCGTGATTGTGGATCGAAAGATCAAGGTTCTGAGGAACAAGGAGGTGCCCCTGGTTCAGGTGCAGTGGCAACATCGGAGAGGGTCCGAGCTAACTTGGGAGTCGGAGTCAGAGATGCGGGAGCAGCATCTGGGGTTGTTTACGACATGATACTTCGAGGGCGAAGTCTGGTTTTAGTGGGGGAGAATTGTAACATCCCGAAATTCAGGTATATTTATATGAACCTTCTTATTTTCCAAGTTGTCAAGTTTAGCCCTTAAAAGAAAGTTTTGGCAAATTAGTACGCTGGGCTTACTGAAGAGTACGCTGCGCGTACTCATGTGCTTAAGTTGGACGTGAACTCTCCTAGGTACGCTGGGCATACCCAGGGTTACGCTGGGTGTAGCCGACCCAGATGCAAAACCGTAATGTGACTTGAGGACTATAAAAGGAATGATATGGTCTTATCCTCAGCCACCATTTCACAGAGAAAGAAACCGTAAGAAAGCAATAGCATCGTTCCAAGCTTGTGTGTGTGTTTTTGAGCTAGAAAGTGTCTTGGTGTGGTAGTAGAGAAGAATAGGAAGTTCTTGTGGAGGCTAGAAGTTGGAATACAAGCTTGGATCCAAGTTCCACAGAGGGTGGAGCTTCACTTGGAGGTAAAAAGCTCAAAGCTTTGCTTATCATTTTTTTTGTGCTTGATGGACCAACTTTTAGGGTTTTTGGTCCTAAGATGGAGACTTTATGAGCAAATGGCCTCCAAAATCTTAGATCTGTCTTATTTCAGTGTAGTATGTGTTGTGGATTCATAAAAATCCAATCTTGGATGTTAAGATTAAGTCATGCATGGGATTAGGGCTTAATGGGGGAAAGATGTTATATGTTTGAAGTGGTTGGTGACCTTTATAGCCATGCAAAGCTTAAAGGTTTCTACTTTATGACTTAGGAGGCAGTAGAGAGCCTAGATCTGTGATTTGAGCCCATGACTTAACCTATTCAGACCAAAAAGGAAGAAAGGATGAATCTGGGACTTACGTTGGGCGTAATCCTAGTATGCGCTGCGTAAGGGCTTGAGACCCCGATTATGGATCGCCGGAGTACACCCCGTGTACATGAGCTGGTACGCATCGCGTACTGCCCCTTGTTGACTTTCGTTGACTTTTAGGGTTTTAGTCAACATTTGGACTTTTGGGTCAATAAGGGGTAAAAAGGGGTAAAATGGTCTTTTACCCTTCTGTAAGAATGTAGAAAGTGATTAATCTAGCCTTGAGAGCCATTATTTATTTAAGGATATTGTTTATGTGATTAGGCGGGGGCTAGATCAGTACATTCGTGTGCGAGATTATCCGGGTTACCCGAGGTGAGTCTTCTCACTATACTTTACCTAGAGTGGTAATTAGAGTTATGTGTCAGAGTATCTTGTATGCTTTTTGTATGATGTGATTTCTATGTGATTTGTGCTGTGTATGATATAGAGTTTACAGAGTTAGGACCAGAGGGTCCACAGAGTTAGGACCAGAGGGTCCACAGAGTTATGGGACTGGAGGGTCCCACTGAGACACACTGACCTGATGGTCATACATAGTTATAGCCTCGAATGGCTAATATGTGTTGTATGTGGTATTTTGGGGAACTCACTAAGCATTTATGCTTACAGTGTTATGTGTCATGTGTTTCACGTACTAGCGATGATCGCGGAAAAGCGCTGGCATGATCTGTACACTGGCAGAGGATTTATTTTATGATCTTGGGATATGCTTTTATAATGATGGCAATTGTTGAACATGAGATTTGAGAATATTAAATGAGTTTTATATTGTTGCAAAATGAAAAAAAAATTGTTTTAATTTTTTACGTTGTTACATCATTCATTATCCGGATCTCAGTCATAACTCCCATTACCTTTACCTCTATGGGTCAATCTCTTTGTTTAATTTTAATAGATAACATTCTCTCAATCTTCTCTTATTTGGTCAAAATTTTTTTGGAAACGGCGGATATTATGATAAAAAAGAAAGGGGCCACAACCTAAGAGAAATAAGGTAGGTCAAATAAAACAACTTACAATAAGTTAAAAGGAGAACAACACCAACTAGTCCAACTAAAATTATCAAAATCCCCCTTATATTTAATCCAATTGAACACCAAAGTGATGATGTTATCCGCCGTCTTGGAAGTAGAAGTATAAATATTGGTTATGATGACGTCGTTTCTAGCCTTCCAAATACACCAAAATACCCGTATATGATAGGAAGTAAAACATTGCGTTTTTTTAGGCAATGACCCCAATTGGAAGCAAACTTTATAACATCATTCAAACAATTGAAGAATTGAAGAATCGAACTGAAACACTGCACCATCTGAAAATCCAACCGAGAACTTCACAAGCCTACACGCAGTTAACAAGAAGATGATTAGTAGAATCATCACCATTAGGGAAAAGGCAAGAAGAAGTAGAGGGAGTGTTAATCCCTCTACGAGAAAGCACAACTGCTGAAGGGATATGATCCATAGAAGCGCGCCAAAGGAAGCTAATAACATTAAGTGGCACCAACTTGAACCAAACAGTAGGATTTTTCACACCAACTATAAGTTTGGAATCAATAAGGCACCTAAGATCATGGACATAAAAATTACCATGAATAGATAAATGGAGCTCCATTTGTCCAGCCCATCAGTTAGAACAAAAACATTGAGGATCTTGGTCAACTAGTCCAACTCGATCAACTCCAATGGATTTCTTGGCAGCTTCTTCCAAGCCTAATTGATACCCGAGACAGAAAACCTATCAGAAACATAGCATGTTTTCCTTTTTGTCGAGCTCGAAACTGTGAGGAAAACGATTAGCAAAACAACCACCACCATACCAGTCATCATACCAAAATAGAACGTTATAACCACATCCCACATTACATCTGAGAATATTTTTAATATCAATATCGACCTTATCAAGGACCTGCAAAGTACTTACAATATTTCGTCAAAATCTGGGAAGAGAAGTTTTTGCAAGCACAGAGGCAGGTTTTCGATTTATATTATGAACGCCCTGTATCACACAGCTCCAGATGGAGTTATTCTCCGTTTTGATTCTCCATATCCACTTAGTTAACAAGGATTAATTGAGGCTTTTAAGTGAACCCACCCCCAAACCGCTAATCTCGTTAGCTGCCATAACTATTTACCAAGCCACTTGGTTAACACTGATCCCAAAAACTTTTGATTTACGAAAATTAACCTTAACACCAGCAGAGGCTTGAAAACACTTGAGAATTTAGGTAATCGAAGGCTTTGTTAAAGTCAAATTTAAATAGAAATGCTTTCATTTTTTCTTTTTTAGCCCACGAGCACATTTCATTTATGATCATTGGGCCATCCAAAATATTGCGTCCTTCAATAAACCCCATTTGAACCTCGTCAATCACATATCCGGTGACCTTTTAGATACGTGAGGCAAGAGCTTTAGCGAGGATTTTTATAAGCAACCAATGAGGCTGATAGGCCAGAAATCACTAAGAGTGAGAGGGTCTTTGAGTTTGGGAATTAGAGTGATGAAGGAGGAGCTACAACATCTGCAAGACGACCACTAGATTCAAAATATTTGATTAGTTTCATGATTTCATACCGCAACTACAAGCCAAACACCTCGAGATCGACCTCTCCTTCTCTAGATGAGTACAGTTCTCGATCGCAACTTCACCTTTCGTCCCTTCCCCCTCGTTGCTCTTTGTTGAAGCCGCACCCACCAAAATCAGTTAAAGTTTAGAAGTCGATGTCTGTGGTTGGGTTTTAAATTAATTTTCCTAAATTAAAGGAAATAATAATTTAATTATCTAATTACCAAAATTAATTAATAGGTAATATTACAATTTTACCCCTATCTAGGTTTTTGAAATGATTAGCCCACAATTATTCATACATCCACACAATACTTAGTTAGAATACTTGAACATAGCGCGCGCACACACACACACACACACACACACTCTCTCTCTCTCTCTCTCTCTATATATATATATATATATATATATTACACAGGGGTCCCTACACCATATAAGAACAATAAACTAACACACCCCCTCGGTTTGAGCTTGGGGCTTCGAAATGCTTAAACAGTCCCAAAAATCCAAAAATAACTAAGTAGGAAGGCCCATAGTAAATATATCTACAGACTGGTGAGCCGATGGAACAAGTAAAACACGCACATGTCCAATGGTAATATGCTCCCTAACAAAATGTAAATCTATTCCCACATGCTTGGTACGTTCATGTTGAATAGGGTTAGAAGATAAATACATGGCACTAACATTATCGCAAAAGACAATCACAGCTTTAGATAATGGACAATATAACTTGAGTAAAAGATTCCAAAGCCAGGCAGCTTCAACGACAACATTAGCCACCCCACGATACTCAGCTTCATCGGATGAGCGAGAGACAACATGTTGACATTTGGATGACCAAGAGACGAGATTATCACCAAGATAAACACAAAACCCAAAGGTGGACCTACTAGAATGGGGACAACCAAGTCAATCAACGTTAGAGTAAGAGACCAAGCGATCAATAGATTAAGGACAAATTGACAAACCATGAGATAACATACCTTGAACATAGTGAAGGATACGTTTAAGAGCAAATAAGTATGGCTTACGTGGGTGATGAATGAACAAACATATTTTTCGAACAACATAGGTAATATCAGGACAAGTAAATGTGAGATATTGCAAAGCACCAACAAGCTTGCAATAGAGAGTGGGATCAGAGACAGGAATACCATCAATAGATAATTTGGACTTTGTGTCAGAAGGAGTGTTGCATGGATTGCATGTTGACATATCAACATGTGAGATAATTTCCTTTGCAAATTAGGTATGAGAGAGAAATAGACCAGTGGTAGACTGTGTTATAACAATAACAAAAAAGAAGGAGAGAGGGCCGAAATATGAAATAGAAAATTCGTAGGAGAGACGAGCAATGATATGAGTAATGAGAGCAGAGGAAGAGGCTGTGAGAATAATGTCATCAACATAGAGAAGAAGGAAGATGTGATCACATAGTGATTAGTGAAAAGGGAACAATCAAAACGACTGTTGGTGAAGTCGAGAGAAGTAATGAAAACAACAAAACGGTGATACTAAGCTTTGGGTGCCTGTTTGAGGCCATAAATAGCCATCGAAAACCAAGGTCACCTTTGCTGTCAAATTTGTAGCAAAAGAGCCATCGACAACCAACTACATTGGCTTGAAAGGAGGGGGAACAAGTTCCCTTGTATTATTGGAGCGAAGAGCTAACATTTCAGAATCCATGGCATTTTCCAGTTAGGATCACACAGAGCCTAAGCAGAAGAACGAGGAATAGGAGAGATATAAAAGATAACAAACAAGTTAAAAATCTGACGAGGGCGAAGGGAACTTGTACGAGACCGAGTAGTCATAGTGTGTGACCAAGGTGGATGAGGATGAGGTGGAGGGGTGGGAGTTGAGTAGGGGTGAAAGAGGTGGGAGAGTTGCTAGTAGGAAAGGAAGAAATACTAGAAGGAAAAGGGGAATAAGGGTCATTGGTAGCATCCATAGTAGGTATGGTTGGTAGCAAAGTAGGAGAGGGAAGAGTGATGTCATCAGTGAGAAAGGAATCATATTCTGAGGTGAGAGGTTTGGAATGAAAATCAGAATAAGGGAAGTGGGATTCATCAAAGATGACATGACGTGAGTTGATGACATGTTGGGAAGGAGATCCAGGAAAAGATATCTACAATGGTTAGAGGAAGGACACATTGGGTTTTCTAGGTTCTAAAATTACATATAAGGAAAAAACACTTAAACCCTTCAGTTGACATGCAACCTAGAAAGGATCTATGTTTTCTCTATTGGTAGTAATAAACTATGAATATCATGAACCCTAAGGGAAGCCTACAATAATTGAAATTTATATAGGGTTAGGGTTTACATACCTTTTTATTATTATACCAAATAATAAAATCAAATCCTCTTGAAGTTCCTTAGAAAGCAAGCACCAAAAGCTTGAGTGCCTCTAGTGGCTTGTACCCAAAACCCTAGTAACTAGAATACTTGAGGAGAAAGGAGAGGGAGAGTGATTTTTTGGCTCTTAGCTTGTGCAAGGTAGTGGACGAAAAAAAGGCCCTAAGGGGTCCTATTTATAGCTGATACAAGGAGCCTTGGAAACCTTAATTTGAATATAATATTAATATTTCAAATTAAGTAATTATCTAACTCTTTAACTATCCATAACGATTATTCTATAAACCCTAAGAGGCTCCCCCAAAACCGTCCCCTCCTAGGAAGGTTTTGAAACATCTCTTGTTCAACTATTAAACAATTCCAACTTAAGTCCTTAACTCTTAATTAATCCAACTAATCCCAAAATTAATTCCAATTAATTTCTGATTAATTTTTTATTAAATAATACCATTTCTAATTAATATATTAATCTCATAATATATTAACAAATTATTTATTACTATTTATTAATCACGTAATAAATCTCTCTCTCTCTCTCTCTCTCGCTCTCTCCAAAAGTCATTATATTCAGTAACCGGTTATGATGGCAACCCAAAAAGAATTCTGCTTCTAGTTCAAGAATATAAAAACTTAGTTAGTGGCTTAGACACCTTAATCCAACATTCTCCCACTTGGATAAGTCTATAACTACAATTGTAAGTATAGACCTTGAATTAAATAGCAAAGTGTGCTTTCCAAAGCCACTGCCAAACTCTGATTCAAATCAGTCATTGACCCTAAGATAAGTGAACAACTATACCTTCATTCTTCATGATATCGTATGGACATGAGACATGGATCTGAATCAATCTCATTGTCCAAGATTCTATTTCCTGATTTCCTGATTTGTAAAGACTTTATTAGACTACAAATTGAACACATCAATTAGTCATGATTGGGCCCAACACTATAATGTCAACATCAAATAATCGAGGGGCCAATGATATCGCTTTTACTATTAGGGAAAAAGGAACGAATAAACTTCGAATACATAACTGTAACTTTTACTTACCTAATCATATATGATACTACTTTTTATAACATCAAGTTACTAATGTGTTTACGTAACACCAATATACAACCGATTCGTAAATTACAACTTATGTATCTCTATCTGAAGAATAGTAGATATTATCATCTTAGAATTACCCGTGAATTGATCCATGAAGTAATCTGTAAGTGTGGGTTTATCCAATACTTAAAATCTCTATTTTCAAAGTACTCATGAATATTGTAGCAATTCCAATTGCAATGTCTTAACCTTAATCGATAATCTATAATCAGTTCATGACAGTCTTAATTCACTACTCAATTCCAAAAGTGTGAACGAATATGGAAGTTTGAATAATAAAATTACTCTTGAAGTGAACATGCAAAATGAAACACAAGAATAAGTTATTGAATAAGGCAGTAGAATAATCATAAATACTTCTTTATTATTCATTCACCAAAATCAATTATATTTATTTTGTTACAAGTTTCAAACTATCACCTAAGTACTAAAACTAACATCATCTCTTAGGCATATGCTCTTAGCATGTTGGTAGTGTTTGACTCCGCTCAGAGCCTTTGTGAAAGGATCTACAACATTATCTTTTGATGACACTCTCCTCACTAGAAGGTGTCCTTCTTCAACCCAATTTCGAATGTAATGGTACTTTCTGTCGATATGCTTGGATATACGATGATCCTTTGGTTATTTTGTCAAAGTAACTGCAGTTTCATTATCGCAGAAGAGTTCCATTGGTTCTTGAATAGTTGGAACGCCTCTGAGATCTCCGATAAAATTCTTCAGCAAAGCCGTTTCCTTTGATGATTCACTCGTTGCAATGAACTATGACTCACAGGTGGAATCAGCCACCGTGTCTTTCTTGGAACTTTTCCAAGTAACCACTCCCCCATTCAATAAGAACACCCAACTAGACTGCGAAAAAACGTTGCCTCAGTCTATTTGAAAGATGGTGCCACTGTAACCACTCACTCTTAACGTATCACTGCCGCCGGGAACTAGGAACATGTCTTTTGTTCTTCATAGATACTTAAGAATATTCTTTATCGCAATCCAATGGGCTCTGTCGGGATTTCCCTAAAATGTACTAACCATTCTTAAAGCATAAGAAATGTCAAGGCGAGTACTTGCATACATGATTGATCCTACAATCGAAGCATATGGGACTCGAATCATGTTAGCTATCTCTTCATCTATACTAGGACTTTGAGTCTTACTCAATTTAACAGTACTATGAATTGGAAATTCTCATTTATTTGAATTTTCCATACTAAAACGTTTCAGTATTATATCCAAATATGTACTCTGGCTAAGAACAATAAGGCGATTCTTTCTATCACGATGAATTCTGATTCCAAGAATATATGTCGCTTCCCTTAGATCCTTCATAGAGAAACACTTTCCAAGCAAATACTTAACTTCTTGCAAAGTTGTAATGTTGTTTCCTATAAGAAGTATGTCATCAACATACAAGACTAGGAAGGTTACTATACTCCCACTAGCTTTGAATTATACGCAAGACTCATCTTCGCTTTTAGAGAACCCAAATTCTTTAACTTTCTCATGGAAGGAAAGACTCTAGCTGCAAGATGCTTGTTTCAACCCATAAATGTACTTTTCAAGCTTACACACTCTAAGGAAACTTGGCATGTATAAAACCCTCTGGCTGACTCATGTAGACATCCTTACATAACTTCCCATTAATGAAAGCAGTTTTAATATCCATATGCCATATTTCATAATCATGAAATGCATCTATATCAAGCATTATCCTAATAGACTTTATCCATACTTGGTTATATGACATGGACTCAATCTCACTCTCTATTTCCTCCTTCCATTTAAATCATCAGGGCATATCGCCTCCTTGTAGTTAGCAGGTTCATCCAAATTTGCCAATGATCACTGACAAACCTATCACCATCCGTAGTTATATGGAAAGCATAGAACTCATGTGGCATGCTAACCTAACTGGATCGATGAAGAGGTAATGAGTTGTCAACTGGTTTAACTGGAATTCATTCCCCATGTTGAGTGTTAGTGTTGTATGAGGTTCCTTCATCGGACGGCTCTTGAATTTCTTCAAGATCAACAGCGCCCCCATTGTCCTCTTTGAATATGAGCTCTGTCGTGAAAGACTACTCATCGAGCTACAAAGATCACGTTCTCACTAGGTCTGTAGAACAAGTATCTAAAGGACTTATGTGGGTATCTAAAGAAATAACACTTCTCGACTTTGGGTTCACTAGGTCTACATAAACCCAGACCTTGATACGCGCGAGCGAGGGAGCTTTACCTGTCCACGTCTCATGAGGTGTTTTGGTAACCTTCTTTGTTGGAAAAAGATTCACGATATAGGTGGCTATCTCTAAGTCATTCCTCAAAAAATGAATAGGAAGAGAAGCTCGAATCATCATCGAACGAACCATATCAAGTAAGGTTCGATTATGCCTCTTAACCACACCATGTAATTATGGTGTTCTAGGAGGATTCAGTTGTGAAATAATTCCACATTCCTTAAGATAGTCATGCAACTAAATACTAAGATACTCACCACCTTTGTTAGATCTGAGCATCTTTATCTTCCCACCCAATTGATTTGTAACGCCTGCAAATTTGGGCTAGTAAATTTAGAGACAATAAGCGTCAAAAATTAATTTTTGATGGAAGATTATTTATACTAAATAATATTAACCATGTTATAATATATGTCACAAGGGTTCCGTACATATAAAGAACGCCGAAATCCGCGTTATAACCAAGAAATTATGACCTGTCGAAGTTCCGCAACAAAACCGACACGACACCGGGAATCGTAAAAAGTGAGTTTACAATAAAGTAATTTTTTGCCATAGTCATCTAAACGAAAGTTGTAGAGTACGTCTCCATCTACACATGGATATAAAGAACGTAAAATATAGAGCTCGTATGCAAAACTTATGATCTTCCCAAGATGTAGGTGTCCGAGAGCATGACAAGTGGCAGAAACCCTAATCTGTCGGGGCTCACAACGTGAGCATGTATTTTCACGATGTGAGGAGTCAAATGGACACTTTTCAAGGAAAGAGTGCATATGGAAAGTCTATGGAGTGATAATTTTAGGCCTCACGACATGAGCATGTATTCTGACGACGTGAGAAGTCAAACGGACACCTTCCGAAGCTAGAAACTTAGATGGAAAAGTTATGATGTGATGCAGCCAGGCCTCACGACGTGAGCATTGATTTCTCACGACATAAGAGTGCCCTGGACTGCCTATAAATAGCAAATCTGGCCCTTTAATACCTTACACCTAACCTTCTTTCTTTCTCTCGTTTGTTGAAGGCATTCCTTATCCCGAGCCTGACGATCACGAACTGCTGACCATTTATAGTTAGATTCTATCAAATGATGCTACTAAAGTGAGTTCATAGTTACTTTCATCTTACACATAGATATGAAGTATTTAACATAAATTACGTGTTATGTGTGCATATTATCTGTGTTCTTGATATCTATGTTAGATGAATGATTTATACATGTTTTAAATGATTTAAGCTATATATGTATTTTATATCTACAAAAATGTTAGGTAAAATATGGGTAGATGAAATAGTTGATGTGTGATAAAATGATGAGAGGCCTCGATGGTTATGATGATCTAGTCATCTAGCGGAGTATAAATGACGACCTTGGACTATTCTAGACAGTCCAGTGGAACGCTAGCAGGCCTGCTTCTCTGGATAGTGTAGGAACTCGATGAGTTGGTAGGTGCACTCAACGAGTTAGGTCAACATGGACTATTGATATTGCCTGTTTAGTTTGACTTTGACCATGGATGACCAAGTTTAACTTTTAGGGAATTTAGGGTATTTTGGGGGTATGATAGAAATGGTCACATGGTGGTTGTAGGCATTTGATTCAGGAGATGAGTTTTGGAGTTGGATTTTACCGGTTCATCACTACTTCTGAGGTGAGTGTTCCTCACCGTACTTGTTGGGTCGAAGGCACCAGGGCTGACCCTTTTAGATTGTTATCCTGATTATTGCATGATTTAGTATTATAGTGATCTCTTAGATCTGTATCTTGATTGACAGGATGATGTTATGTTTAGTGATCTATATGATCTGTTTGCTTGTCTGATTGACTGGTTATATGTTTAATTGTTATGTATATATCGACATGTTGTATATGGTTAGATTGAGGCGAACGTGCTTTGTGCTGAAGGCCAACTGACCCAGGGCGTCCTGAATAGACTGAAGGCCAGTGGGGCATACCAGTTAGGCCGAAGGCCTGAAGAACGTTCCAGATAGGTTGAAATCCCAATGCGGTGTACCAGTCATGTTGTAGGTTCTGTAAGCGGACCATATAGACTGTAGGTCGGTGGGGCATTCCAGTTAGACTGAAGGCTCTAAATGCATGTTGTTTGTGATATTATTCCAGTTTTTGTATTGTGATTGGTATTTTGGGGGAACTCACTAAGCTTTAGGCTTACAATTTTGGATTATGTTTCAGGTACCTCAGAGGATCGCGGGAAGGCGAAGGCGTGATCATGCACCTCCTCATATTTTGTTTCATGATTTCTAGGATTTTCTCTGATGTCAAACTTATTTTGAAAACAATATGTACACAATGATGGTTGTTGGATTTATGTAAAAGTTTTAAAATTTTCAAAGTTTTATGAATGTTACATTGGCAGTTGTGCCTAACCTTTGAACTACGTGTTCACCAGTTGTAATTTAAAAACCCTGACAGTTATGGACTTAGTTCATGTTAGATAAACCCTGGAAGTGATGGACTTTTTTCTCATTTCCTTTGGAAGATCCTTAGGAATGAATGAATTAAGGATAGATGATTCTTAGGGTAGATCCTTAAGAATAAAGAAGATAATGGGGATGGGTAGTTGGGTTTATTTTTTGATGATTAAACATAATAATTATATTATTGTGGGTTGAAAACCCTATGTACTCACCAGGTTTCCCAACCTGACCCACTCAGTCTATTTGTATAACATGTATCGATACGAAGACACATTACATTGAGAGATTAAAGGAGATGTAAATCACTAGTGTAAATGAATGTAAGGTCTGTTTATACTTTTTTTTGTATTAATGATGACATCCCAAAGTTTTAATATAAACAAATTACATTTCCTTGAAAATGCTTTGATAATATATTTATCATGTCTTCTGGGAACAAATTCCGCAATATTATTTTTACTCTGATTTTCAAATAAGCGTAAATAAAATTTTTAAAATGACCGTGAATTTGGGGATATCACAGTTGGTATCAGAGCATTATTTTAAGCGAACTAGGAATTTTAGGAAATGTCTAGACTTAAACTTAGAATGTTATGCGATGATCGTGAGGAGTGTGTCTATTATATTTTAGGTACTACACCTGAATTGACACAAGCACTAGCTTACTTTAGGATTAGATGCATAAATGGCTTGTATGTGATAAATGATTTATGCTATAGGATGCCTTATATGCTTTAGGATGTTATTATTTGATCAGATCTATGGTTTATTGCTGACCGGATCTGAAAATTTTATGTGTTCAAATTTCTAAACGTTTAATTACGGTATTAGAACTGCCATATAACTTTTCGGGTCTCCTTTGGTGTACAAAACGTCATGGTGGAGACAAACTAGGAAATATCCGAGGAAGATGACACCGTAACCCTAAGAATATGATGGGTCATGCGTCGGTCGTTGTGCATGCACCCGAATCTATCACAATGGCAAAAGTTCAGGCAATGATGTGAACCATGATTGACTGAGAAAATAGAGGAAATGGGATGGCTTACGATAGTGAATGATACTTATCAGAAGATATCGTAAGAGATGTATCTTGCCGTTAGAATGCGTCTATTAAATAACATATCTAGTATGAGAGAAGTACACTTTCGATTTGCAGAAATATTTTTTTTGTATAATCCATGAATATATCATATCATCTGGCATTTCTATCACAAACTGAGTTGAAGCATAATTGATGATTGAATATACGCGTGGAAGAAGTCCTAGTAGAGTCTATGGAAAACTATATGATTATTTGGACACATTTGTATGTGTTAAATTGTTTTGTGATTTTAGGAGATAAGAACTTGGGGATTGCAAGAAAATACTTGAGACGAGTATGAGTAGGTGCGAATGGTAGTAGAGTCCTACACTAGCGGAAGCACAGGACTCGCACTTGGATAGGGAAAGTCACAAGGTTACCAAGACGCTAGTAATTTATTCCGGTTTGTTCAAGTACGTCGCTACCATCGTTTCGATGATGACTAAGAAGATGATTGTTATTCCGAACCAAGTGGTCATATCAAATTGAGTCCGACTAAAACGATTATGTTACTTGGTTCAGAAAACCAAGATAATTGTAGCATCTGAATTAAGTTAGGAGATTGAAGTGAAAGAAAATTGAAGCAATCAATAGAAGTATCGTGCTCGTTATAAGAGCTTGTAGCTAGTTGTACTACATACTAGAATCTGATTATATGACATTAGCTCATGAAGGATGGTATCTTTCATTATGGAATTTAACTTTAAAAAACCTGAGTCTAAGAATTGCATCATACGATGAGAGGTCATTTGAGCATGACCCATCGGTCTGTTATGATAAATGAAGGAAAGAACGTATCTTAAGTCTTTTAAGAAGAAGAAGGATTCTTCAATAAGGATTGATTTTGTAACTTGAAGGTTACAATTGAAAGTCCAACGCGAGATAGAGAGCGGGTGTAAGATTAAGTACCGCCTGCAATCAAGAAGTCCAAGAGTTAGATACTCATTAGAAGGAACATAGAAGTTAATGTTATTACCTAGGATGAAGAGATAACGTATCGAGTCATTATTCAAGCCCTATTTCGTTGATAATTCTGGGATGTAATCATCCTAAGGGGGAGATAATTGTAACGCCCCCAGATTTAGGCTAGTCAATTTAGTTACAATAAGCATCAAAAATGACTTTTTGATGGAATATTATTTATAATAAATAATCTTAACCAAGTTATAGTATATGTCACAAGGGTTACGTACATATAAAGAATGTCGAAATCTGAGTTATAACGAAGAAGTTATGACATGTCGAAGTTTCGCGACAAAACTAACACGACACCGGGAATCATAAAAAGCGAGTTTATGATAAAGTAGTTTTTTGCCTTAGTGAATCAAACAAAAGTTGTAGAGTACGTCTCCACCTACGCGTGGATATAAAGAACGTCAAAAACGAAGCTTGTATGCAAAAGTTATGATCTTCCGAAGATATAGTTGTCTGAGAGCATGATGCGTGGTAGAAACCCTAATTTGTCAGGGCTCACGATGTGAGCATGTATTCTCACGATGTGAGGAGTCAAACATACACTTTTCAAGGCTAGAATGCAGATGGAAAGTCTACTGAGTGATAAGTTTAGGGATCACAAGGTGAACAAGTATTCTCACGACGTGAGAAGTCAAACAGACAACTTTCGAAGCTAGAAACGCAGATAGCAAAGCTACGAGGTGATGCAGCCAGGCCTCACAACGTGAGCATTGATTTCTCTGACCCTTTCATTTCTTACACTAAACCTTCTTTCTTTCTCTCGTTTGTTGAAGGCATTCCTTATCTTGAGTCCGACGATCATGAACCGCTGACCGTTTCTAGTTAGATTCTATCAAATCACGCTACTAAAGTGAGTTTATAGTTACTTTCATCTTACACATAGTGATAGGATTGATTCCTAGTTAGATTGAGTAGATTTAAACAAGTAATTAATAAGAACACGTCAAGTAGATCAAAATATGCTGAATGATTATAAGCCGCAACCTCAACTGAACTGGATGAAGAATTGCTACTGTAGACGTGTGTAGGGTTACAAGAATATTTCCAAAGTTACAAAACGCAGTGCATGCATGCACCTAAATTACTATAACCCTAATAATAAATGACAGGTGGATAGGCCTAACTCGTTTACAAAATGGACTAAATAAATAATCACGATGACGCAACACATATACCCAACAATCTCCCCCTTTGCATCAATTGAGGTGAGAGTTTATCAAGGTTGAGTTCGCTTATGCACTTCAAAAACTTTTGGAATGAAGCTCAGCAGAACCTTGCGAACCTAGATGTACCATAGAATCATATATGAGAAGCACTTCTTGTCGCCTTTGTTGTTACCCTTGTACTTGTTGACCATGTCCAAAACATGCTCCATGAAAGAAGTAGTGAGCAGATGCTTATCAGGGAGGAAGAAGCAAGCCTTATGAAAGTCTGCATCGTTTCGTTCTCGCATGTGAAATCCCATATACCAACATTCCTTGTGTATCTTCCTAGGCTTTAATTTCTCAAAATCTTCTGGGACTTCTTTAGGGAGAATAGAGGGCATCCTTCGCAGAACAACAACAATTTCCACATCCATGTTTCCTACCTCTTGAATATATGAAACTAGCATCTGTTTGAGGTGAGTAATAACAGGCTCATACTTCTGTCCGTCTCTCAGGAATAATTTGTAAAGCATGATCCAGTCATAAGGATTAAGGCAAGGCAGATCTGCAAGAGTGAACTCGCAGACCTGACTAGAAGAACCTCTCACAACCATGAACTTCACATTTGGAAAGTTGTCGGTTTCGATTGGACCAGTGACCTTCACTGTTGTAAGCTTGCTAGTACTCTATGTTTCGTATTGTGGTTTCATATGCGTGAGATAAAACGAGAAGAGTAAATGATCTGCTCCGCTATCTGTGAGTGGGACATTCTGAATTCTGAAGCTCGAATGATGCAACCGGTTCCATCCAATATTGACTTGACATATCCACAACTTCATTTTGAATTCGCTTCAGAGTCAACACTTGAAATAAAAGCTTTCGGATTTCCAGTGTGTGACCTGAGCTTCGCGTTCAGCTTTCTCTTTTTCTCCAGCCTCGCGAATTATTCTCTGATGCTCATCCATTTCAGCTTCACGTTCCTTTCTTCATTTCAGCTCATTCTCGTCATGCTCTTCATCTTCACTGTTGTTAATAAATGCGTGACATCCCCATTTTCACGGCCAGAAAAGACCGATTTTTGTTTATGCTTGTTTGAAAATCAGAGTAACATTTTACATAAAAGTGTTGCGGAATTTGTTCCCAGTAAAACATGATAAATACGCTATCAAAGCATTTATGAAGAAAAGTATTTTTATTCATTTTAAAACATTTGGGATGTCATCGTCAATACAGAAACATAAGCATAAACAGAACTTACATTCATTTACACTAGTGATCTACACCTCTTTAATCTCTTAGTGTAATGTGACGCCATATCAACACCTGTGATATAAATAAACTGAGTGGGTCAGGTTGGGAAACATAGTGAGTACATAGGGTTTTCAACCCACAATAATATAATCATTATGTTTAATCATCAAACAATGAAGCAACCCAATTACACATCCTAATTATCTTATTTACTCTTAAGGATCTACCGTAAACATTTGCTATTCCTCGTTCATTCATTCCTAAGGATTATCCTAAGGAATAGGCATGAAATCGATCGTTGCTAATGACACATCTATCAAGCACAACTACTAATATTATCACTTAGGCGCAGCTGCCAGAATTGTGACATTCTTTATGGGGCGCATCTACTGGTATAGTCCTTTAGGCACATCTGTTGAGGTTGTGAGGTTCTCTATTAAGCGCTTCTGCCGGTAGAGTCCTTTAGGCACATCTGCCAGGGTATCTCGCTTATTGACAGTATCGTTTTCGAGAGTGCACTCGCGATACAGGTCAATGGGTTTTTAGATTACACCGATGAACACATCGTTCACAACACCTACAGGTTGTGAGCCTGCTAGTGTTCCACTGGATTGTCTAGAATAGTCCGTGGTTGTAATCTACACTCTGCTAGATGACAGGGCCAACATTTGGGTACAAGGCTTCTCACATCGTCTACCTCTCACCGTCACCTCACGGGCTATTTCACCTCTCACCTCATCATCCGACTCATATTTCATCTACCCATGTTTTACCCAACATATTTTGTAGATACAATATATATATATATATATATATATATATATATATATATATATATATATATATATATATATACAGTTTAAATCATTTAAAACATGTATAAAAACGTTCATGAAGCATAGACAGCAAGTATTCAGATAATATGCACACATAGCACGTAGTAAAATACTTCATATCTATGTGTAAGATGAAAGGGACTATGCACTCACCTGATAAGGTGGTGACTTGGCACTCGGACAACACTTCGTTTTTGTTAAAACAATTTCCCTCGGACAAAACCTAGTATCATTACCACTAGAGTTTAGTCTAACGTTAACTGCGACTAATTAATAGTCTAGTTATTATTACTATTATATAAGTGTTAAGTAACACTCTTATATAACTCATAATAACAACCCAAATAACTATTTTAAGGTCCTAATAATGTTACAATATTAAAACTTAAGCTATACTAAAGATAAGGTAGGCATAACTCACTTACGACGGGTTTTCTCGAAAACCAGGCTTCGATGGAGTCGTGTTTCTGAGACGAAAAGCTCCTTTATCGAGGTTTCGGGAGTCTCGGGGCTTCCTTCGGGTGCTAGGGGGTTTACCTAGACTTTAGGGGGCTTAAGGGGAGCTAGATAGAAGTTCTAGAGATAGAGAGAGAAGTTGGAAGGTGTGAGGAATTGGTTTCACCCGGCACCTCTATTTATAGTAAGGCTGGGAACTCTACTCGTCGAGTAGGGGTACTTACTCATCGAGTCCATGTATAAGTGTCACCTTTTGGTGGCTTGCCTTGGGGAGAAAGCCTTGGCCCATATTCAGCCACGTCACCCCATTTCGCACAGCACCCTACCGACTTCTAAACCCCGTAACTTTCGCATAGAAGCTTAGTTTTCGACGTTCTTTATATCCACGCGTAGGTAAAAACAAGATCTACAACTTTCATTTAGACTCAATCGGCTAATTCTTGACCGATCTTAAATTTAACAGTATGAGGAGATTAGACTGTTAAATGACCCCGAAGAATTTGTAACTCCTTCATACTGACTCCGTTTTCGTCTGTCTTTTTACCGTTGAGTTCCTATTAATGAGATCTTCAACTCTCATTAAGGTTGCGTAAGCCAAAAACATCTTGAACTAAAATTTGAGTTTCGGGCCGTGCACTGCTATGCCAAATGTTAGAAAAATCCTAACTTCCTCATACGAAGTCAGATTTGGGTGTTTTTTTGTATGACGTCAGTTTAATGTATACTACAACTTTTGTTTAGATCACTAATCGTAAATTCACTATTTACGTCTCCCGGTGCCCTGCTGGTTTTGCCTTAAAACTTCAACAAGCCATAACTTCTTCGTTATAACTCGGATTTCGACGTTCTTTATATGTACGGAACCCTTGTAACATATACTATCACTCGGTTAAGATTATTCCTTCTAAATAATCTTGCATCAAAACTCATTTTGATGCTCATTGTCTCTAAATTAATTAGCCCGGATCTGTGGGCGTTACAATATGTGGTTCAGAGAATCAAGTTTGATGTAGCATCTGACTTAAGCCAGAATATCGAAGTGAAAGATAATCAAAGTGATCAATAGAAGTATAACGCTAGTTAAAGAAGCTGGTAGCCAAAAATGCTACATGTTAAAATGTGATTATATCACATTAGAACATGAAGGAAGATATATTCCTGTCCAGAATTTGACTCTAAGAGACCTGAGTCTGAACGTTGCAACATACGATGAGAGTTCATTAGGACGTGGCCCATCAGTCTATCGTGGAAATTAGATAAACTTAACTTAAGTTTCTTAAGAAGAAGAAGGAGTCTCTGATAAAGAGCAAGGTTGTGACATGAAGGTCATGATTAGTTGGACTCAATTTGGTATGAGCACTAGGTTCGGAATAACAATCATTGTCTTAGTCATTACTGAAACGATGGTAAAGACATACTTGAATAAAACGAAATCAATTACTAGCTCCTTAGTAACCTTGTGACTTTTCCTGATCCAAGCGTGAGTCCTGTGCTTCCGGTAGTATAGGCCTCTACTACCTTTCACACCTACTCATACTCATCCCAAGTATTATCTCGCAGTTCTGTTGGGTCAAAAATATGGTTTATACTTTTCTTTTCTAGGAAAATGTATTTTCGTGTGTTGGACCGTAAACAGCTTGGTGTGTACAGTCGTATACGTGTTTACGGTTGAGTTTATGGCCATGAATAGGTTTACGGCTATAAACCCATTTACGGCCCATATTCTCCGGCCCATGTTCTCCTTGTATATATATAGGTGTTAGGGGTGAGGAGTAGGGATTGATGAACGTGAGAAGAGAGAAACTAGAGAGACGGGAGATTAAGTGTGTGTATGTGAATCTCATGTAAAGGAGCGTCATTCTATTAATCAAAACATTGATATTCATATTATTCTTCTTTTCCTTCTCTTCTATTTGATCTAACATCATCCGTTTGATTGGGATTCCGCACCATCAAACGGATCTGATTGATACACAAGCAGATTAGGAACTTACAATTGGTATCAGAGCTTGGATTGTATCAGTCAATTTTGTCAGATCTACAGCTAATTCGATCTTATTTTCGAAATATTCTTGCGTTTTTGGATAGATCTCTGAAAAATAAGGGGGTTTGTTCATAGATTTAAAAAAAAAACGGGGTTTTGATCGAGTTTTAGAGCAAAAAGGGGAAAAAATCGGTGTTTTTGGTCGTAACCTACGAGGGGGTGGCGGCTAGGGTTTCCGGAGTTTACGGCCCGGGAGTTTACGGTCCGATATTTACGGCCCCGGAGCTTGCGGTCCGAGTTTGCGGCCAGTAGTGTTTCTGGCCTCGCAAGCAGCAACCTCGCTCAGCCTCGCTTCGCATTTAAAAAAATAAGAGGTGGATTTGGAGGTGCCGAGGTCCGAACTCAGGACCTCAGGGTCATAAACACAACACCTTATCCAACTCGGCTACCTGATCCCTTGTTACAATCTTTCGAAATTTAATTAATAACCCGTTATTCTCGGTTTCAAATTTCAAAATTTGACACTTTTAACCCAAAATTCAATTTCTTTTAGTTTTTTTTTAAAATTCCTTTTCATCCAATATATATATATATATATATATATATATATATATATATATATATATAAATAAAAAATAATAATAATTATAATAAAAAAATTAATAAATAAAATTATATTTTGATTTTTGACTTTATTTTTTTTTAACTTTTGACCTTAAATTTTGACTTTGACTTTCAAGTTGGACCTTTGACTTTAAACTTTGACTTTTTCGTTTAACTTTTAAATTTTCAAATTTAGCTTTTCGGTTTGTCTTCTAAGTTTGACTTTTGAGTTTAACTTTTTTAATTTGACTTTTAAGGTTTATAATCAAAGGGTTTGACTTTTAAGTTTGATTTTGGCTTCTAGTTGTGCTTTTTAATGGCTTTTAAGGTCTACGAGGGAGTTGAAAACATGAAAGAGAGTCGTCAGGATATGTTAAGACAAAATTTCAACATTTTCGATTATATCCCTGGAGAAACCCTCGAAACTCAGTTGTAGCGATTTACTACACTTACTACTGAGATGAATATAGCTGGGATCTTCTTGTCTAAATTTGAGATAAACAAAAAGCTACTGAATTCACTTCCGAAATCATGGGATATGAACGTGGCTTTCATCAAGATGACAAAAGATCTCAATCATCTTAGTCTTGCTGCTGTAATTGAAGACTTGACGCTTTGAAGTGTGGAAATACAATGAGTTCTGCAAACATCTCGGTCAATGAAGTTTCATGCTCTCAATCATGTGAAGCTACAATTAAACTTCTTCGTGCACAAATTGATTTATTAAAAAGAGAAGTTGAAGACTTGAGATATTAAGGATATCAACTCAGGAAAGGACAGAAACCCCTTAAGGCCCAGTTAGAAACTAAAATAAAGGACTTTAGAAAATTTCAGGAGGACTATAGTAATAAATGTGAAAATTATTACTATATCAAGAGACAGAATGCGGAGTTAATTACTGAGCTTGACACAGTAAAAGGAAAATTTGAAACTACAGATTTTGATTTTAGAAAATTTGATGTGTCAAGAAAAGTAGTTGCAAACATGATAGACTATTGTTTGAAATTAAAAAATAACGAACAAAAAGGTCTAGGGTATGATAGTGTTCCTCCACCTTTCATTCATAACTACACATCCATCCCTATGACACAGGAAGAAATTGACAGGGAGGCACATCTTCAATATGGAAAACCAACTGGATTTGTGTCAGGAGGTATTCAGGTTGAAAATTCTAATGTTTCTACTTCATGTGCAGGTAACGTAGCAGAAGATGAGAACAAGGAGAACACTACTGAACAAACCAATGACTACCTGAACTCAGAATCCGTTGCTTCAAATTCTATTACTCCTAACAAACCTTCCGTTGAAAAATACAGGCCACCAATTCCAGTAAAACAGAGTGCTTGTTGTAATTGTGCTTGTGGAAACAATAAGACACAAGGCAAGGACACGCCACCAGGGGTAGGAAGAAACAACTTCACAATGAAGAAAAGGACATGTTTTCATTGTGGAACACCTGGACACATTGCCCGAAACTGTCCAAATCGTGCATACGTTCCCTATTATGCACAAAGGTGGCAAAATGCGCCAAGAGGGAGATACTCCAAAAGAAACCCCTCAAGGTCATGTTCAGACAATGGTGACTGGAACGCGCAGAAAGCCAAGAATCAAACCCACAAGGCCAAGAATCTGAATCCCAAGGCCAAGAAGGGAATGTCGGCCAAGAAGCCCAATCCAAGAGATGCTACAATGAAACAAAGACCGGTTAGGTGAAAGTCATCTCAACGACCGACATCAAGTTCAAAAGCAAGTACTGAGCCACCCATCAGATCGAAAAAAAGGGTTAAACCCAACTACAAATGGGTTCCGAAGGTTCAGTCTCCCAAATCAATTAATGATTCTAATATTTCTACATCTTTTGTTTGTGATAAGCGGGATATGTCATGGGAGAGAGTATCGTGCGTTGATGACAAAGGTCGACCCAGTTTTAAAATGGATTGGGTTCCAAAGACTAACTGATCCCGCTCTGTGCTGGAGCAGCTATGGAGGCATATCATCAGACTTCGGTTTGTTGGTAGTGGCTGTTCCAGGCACATGATAGGAGGCATCTCTCAACTGTACAACACTCAGAATTTTCTTTGAGAGTATGTGTCCTTTTGCGGGAAAGGAAGAGATCACAAATGGGGTTAGTGCTTAATGACATGAAGAATTTTCAGATCTGTTCTGAGATTATGCGTGCTGTTCTCAGACCTTCTGGATGCAAATTCAATCGGTGAATTACGGTTTGCGTTTTCTTCTGTATACTCCTGAGTTTTTCTTAAGTTGATTCGCTTTAAAGACTAATTTTTGTTTTAGGATAGTTTAAATTTGTGCATTTACTTTCGTTTCTTTCCTATGCACAAATTTAGGGGGAGAAATAAAAACAAAACAAAAATTTTAAAATTTTAATGAATCCAAAAACATTACAAAATCAGAAAATCCAAAAAATATGGTGTAAATGAAATGTGCTTGAGGGAGATGTTTTCGGAAGTGATATAATCATGTGATAACAGGCAATCTGAATCTGTGTAAGGGACTGAATCTGAATTGTCTAGGCTCTATGTTCGATGCGCTGGCAGGCACGAAAGATTAAAATGGACTTGGCTAGGCATTAATGAACTTAAGGAATCTAGAGACTTGAAAAATCTTGACCTAGATAGATCCATTTAGCGTGACAATACGACGCTCAGATAGGTTGAGCATGGAGATATACATGATAATCCACTGGTCACACTAAAATAATCTGTATCTAGAACCATGGTTTAACTCTTCCTCGATGTACAAACTTTGTCCTTAATTCCGGTATTGATGGGGCGACTGGGAATTCCGATAAAGTAGGTCTGTAGGAAATTATTTTCTTGCTTTCTTTCTGTTAGTCATATGTTGCCTCCTCTGCGTGATTGAAATACATCCGACCTGACTGCAACATATGCAATTCTATTTCTCTGCATCTTCTATCTATGCAATTCTTCCTGTCTGTTAGTCATATGTTGTCTCCTTTGTGTGATTGAAATACATCCGACCTGGTACACCACATATGCATCATTCTACTTCTCAATTCCTCTAAATCTGGTTAGTCATATGTTTCACCCTCTGCGTGATCGGAAGATCCGACGTGGGTGTACAACATATGCATTCTAAATCTGACTTCTCTCATAATAATTGTCTGCTCACCTAAAGTAAGGAGTACTTTGGAAGTTCCTGATTATTGGGGTATATCAGGAAGCGAGAAACACATTCTAGTACATTTAAAATTGAACAATCACTCGGTTGTCTGTAGATCTCGCTACTCAATTTAGGTGGACAACAATATCTTTGGTCATCGTCAGCTGAATGGTCCTTAAGAAATATTATCTAGGAACTTAGGATCACATTGTCTTGTCACTTATAGTATGTCCTAATTTTGTCACAATCTCTCGTGTTTAAGTGGATCACAATACCGGCGATTGACCAGATCTATTCATGAAGGAAGAGGTACTGATAAACGGATAAAGGTTGTTTAAAAACTTTGTGTAACACCCGGATTCCCAAGTATTCTAATTATTCCTTTTATTTTTGGAGGTTGAGAGGGGACTCGGCGAGTGGGTGCTTAGACTCGCCGAGTTTGGTCGCGGATTCTTATCCGGGTTCACAGCTGGACTCGGCGAGTCCACACTATTTAATGAAACCCTAATTTCCTGGGTTTGGGACCTAGTTAAAGGCCCTTAGGGCCGTCATTTGCGGCTACCAAACCCCAGAGAGAAACCCTAAGAGATCTAGAACGTTTGTGAGGAAGGAGAGGCCATTCTTGATCCTTTTGTTGGTGTATTTGCAAGAAGGAGGTGACCAAGGAAAGAGGAGGCTGAAGGAGGTGCGATTTTGGTGTCTTCTGAGTTCATAGAGACCATATTGAGGTATTTGTTCGGATCCTCTTCAGTTTTGGTGTTGATTCTTAGATTTAGGGTTTTCTAACCCCTTTATAGGATGGATAAGTGGAGCAATTGGTCCCCTCTCGAGTCTATGCTTTGGATCTAGACCCAAAGAGGTCCAGAGACCTTAACCCTTGGAGCTTTATGAGTTATTTTGGAAGCCATGAGCTTGGGATGTCATTTTTGGGGCTAAATCACCTAGTTAGACCATTTAGATGTTATATGAGTGTCAAGGTCTAAACATTACATGACTATCATGCTTGGGAAGGCCAGATCTGTGAATTTAAGGAAGAGATCTGACCTCAGGAGGTCTATGGAGTTTGTGCATGGCATGAACTTGATGGGTTTGAGCCATAAGAACATTCCTATGTGCACATACAAACCTTAATGCTTAGATCTAGGTTTCTCTAATTGAACATGCAATGTATCCAAGACTTTGATTGATAGATCTAATGAAAACATTCATATCATAAAACATGAAATCAGATCTGAAAGATTACCTTGAATTGTTTGCTTGAATCTTCTTGTCCTTGGAGCTTAGAGTCACAAATGTCACTCCTCTAATGGCTTACAAACACCAACTTAGCAAGAGGATGATTAAAGAGAGAGAGGAGGGGTGAGAATCGGCCAGGGTTTCTTCAAAAGCAAGAGTGTCGATTTCCTTGACCCCATGGGTCTATTTATACTAATGAGCTTCCTAGGGTTTCACCCTTAAACCCTAATTGGATAACTTAGGCCCTAAGTAATCCAATCTCCTTAATGATAAGCCTTGGACGATTTCTAGGCCTTTCCTGACCCTAAAATCGTCCACCCCTTATCTATAAGGGATCAATGCTCAAAATACAACTATCATATAATTGACAGTTTATGCCCCTTTATTCAATTAATTTCTTTAAGTCACCAAATTAATTCCTAATTAATTTATGACTTATATTAATCAAATAACAATATTATTATTCCTTATATTATACTCATAATATATAAACAATATTTCTTCTCTCATTATAAATCATCCTGTCAAGTTGCTATGGTGAAGGCAACCCAAAAGGACCATGCACAACCGGGTCAAATACTTGCCAAATATAGTTACAGCCTTAGACACTATTCCAACAGTCTCCCACTTGGATAAGTCTAGTAACTATATATACAAGCATAATCCGATTAGCAATCGTAGCTCTCAAAGACGCTGTCAAACTCTGATCTTATCAGTCCTGTCCTTTAGATAAGGGATTGTACAGTCCTCTGTTTAGATATCATGCAGACAATTTTATGGAACCAATTTTCCAGCAGTTGGTTTCTCGATCTCAGATTTATTTGACATAGAACTTAATCGAATACATCAATTTAGTTCTAACCGGGCCCGACACATAAGTCAAATCAAATCATCGAGTGGCTGAGATATCGCTTTTACCCTCTTAGGATAAAAGTAACAGATAAACTTCGACTTATATGCATTTCCTTATTCATTAATCAATTTTACACAACAATGCGTTTTATAACATCAATTTACTGATGCGGTTTCGCATTATCAATGTACAACCAATTAACAAATAACAAACCATATATCTAGGTTTTAAGACCATATGATATTATCGTCTTGCGATCAACCTTTTTATCACATTCCATAAGGTGATTCTAGCAAGCGCGGGTTTGTTCCAATGCTCAAAACTAGTTCATAAGCACTCATGAACGTTGCAGCAAACTTTTGCTATGTCTAATACCATTTAGACAATCTAGACACCAATTCATGACAATCTTCATTCATACTTCCTTCCAACATATGAACGATTGTGGATTGTTTGAATAATTCGATTATTCTAAATAAACTCAATTATTCTGGAAGTCAAAACATGCAGAGTGAAACAATAGTTAAACAATTAACATAAGACAGTAGCTTTACTTATAAATAATACTCCTTTATTTAATCATCAAATGTTAATTACATTTATCTATTACAAGTTTCTAAAATTATCTAATCTAATCTAATATCATCTCTCAGTCCAATACTCCTAGCATGCTGCAAATGCCTAACCCTACTCAGTCCCTTCGTAAGCGGATCTGCTGGGTTATCTTCTGATGATATCCTCCTAACCACGAGGTGTCCTTCTTCTACTCCATGTCTAATAAAATGATATTTTCTATCGATATGAAGAGATCTACCATGATCCCTCGGTTCCTTGGTCAAGGCAACCGCTCCTTCATTATCACAGAAATTTTCCATAGGCTCCTTTATGGAAGGCACAACTCCAAGATCACCAATGAAGTTCTTCAACCATATTGCCTCCTTTGATGCTTTGCTCGCTGCAATGTACTCTGATTCGCACGTTGAATCAACTACGGTTTCCTGCTTGGAACTTTTCCAAGTTACTACTCCTTCATTAAGAGTAAAGACCCAGCCCGACTGGGAACGGTAGTTGTCTCTGTCGGTTTGAAAGCTGGCGTCACTATACCCTCACATCTTTAAGTCATCACTCCCCCTGAGGACTAAAAACCATTTCTTGGTCCTCCAAAGGTACTTAAGGATATTCTTTACCGCAATCCAATGGGCTCTGCCAGGGTTCCCTTGATATCTACTAACCATGCTCAAAGCAAAGGCTGCATCAGGGCGAGTACAAGTCATAGCATACCTGATTGAGCCAACTGCGAAAGCGTATGGTACTCGGCTCATTTATGGTATTTCGGCTTCGGTACTCGGACTTTGAGTCTTACTCAACTTGGCATTACTTTGTATCGATAATTCTCCCTTCTTCGAATTTTCCATACTAAAACGTTTTAGTACTTTATCTAAGTAAGTGTTCTGACTAAGTCCTATTAGTCTCTTACTTCGTTCTCTTAATATCCTTATTCCCAAAATATAGGAAGCCTCTCCGAGGTCCTTCATAGCGAAGCAATTCCCGAGCCAGGACTTAACCTCCTGCAGTGTCAGTATGTCGTTTCCTATGAGTAGTATGTCATCAACATACAGAACGAAGAAGCTGACTATACTCCTACTGGCTTTGACATATACACATGATTCATCTTCGCTTCGTACAAATCCAAACTCTTTGACTTTCTCATCGAAGCAAAGATTCCATCTACGAGACGCTTGCTTAAGTCCATAAATGGACTTCTCAAGCTTACACACTCTATTTGGATGCTTCGGATCAACAAAACCCTCTGGCTGAGCCATGTAAACATCCTCAGCCAACTTCCCATTAAGGAAAGCAGTCTTGACATCCATTTGCCAAATTTCATAATCATGAAATGCGGCAATAGCTAGCATCACTCTAATAGAATTTATCTTCGCAACTGGTGAGAAGGTCTCATCATAGTCAACTCCGGGAGTTTGAGTAAAGCCCTTTGCAACCAATCGCGCCTTATATGTGTGTACGTTTCCATCCTCGTCCGTCTTCATCTTGAATATCCATTTACACCCAACGGTCTTATGTCTGGGCACATTATCAACCAAATTCCAAACATGGTTGTCATACAAGGATTGGATCTCACTGTCCATTGCCTCTTTCCATTTTGCAGACTCCGGGCCTGCCATGGCTTCCTTATAGCTATTAGGTTCATCTAGATTTATTAGTGTACCATCACTAATATACGTGTCCCCTTCGGTAGTAATATGAAAACCATAAAACTGGGGTTGAACTCTAACTCTTTCGGAACATCTAAGAGGTAAGGACTCGTCAATTGGTTCAACCGGAGTTTCCTCCTCGGGTTGAGCGCCAGCGGTAGAGGTTCCTTCATCAATCGATTCTTGAATCTCTTCAAGCTCGATTTGCCTCCCACTGTCTCCTTGGATCATGAGTTTTTGCTCTCGGAATACCCCTCTCCTCGCAATGAAGACAAAATTGTCATTCGGTCTATAGATGTGACAATCCGATATTTCAACTCTTTGTAATGACCAAAATGGGTCAAGTATTGTAACCACTTCTGAGTAATAAAATTTACTTTCATAATAAAATGTACAAATAGTTCTATTTAATTTCCTTCTATGTTTAAATGTCTTTGAACAATGATCGTACGTGAAAAGAACGCCCAAATCCGACTTCATATAGCGAAGTTATGATTTTTCCAAGTTCGGCTTAGCAACAGACAGCTAAAAACTCGAATCAGAGATCGAGCAACTTTTGGCCGGAATGACCTAAACGAGAATCGAAGGTCTCGACAATGGTATTCCAGCGGTAAAAAGTCTGGCAAAAACCGACATCAGATAAAGAAGTTATGAATTTTCAAAGAAATTCCTTAAACACGATGAGTTTATAATAAATAATAAAAAAAAAATAATTTCGGAATTTGCCGACGGAGTCTAAACGAAAGTTGTAGAGCGTAGTCTCACCTACGCGTGGATATAAAGACCATCGAAAACGGAGTTCGTATGAAGAAGATATGAATTTTTGAAGTTTATTAAATAAATTAATTATTTATTTAAATCAAAATTCGGACATTATCCGAAGGGGAGTCAGCGTCCTCATCCGAGGTACGCGCTGCGTACCCCTGTACGCCCTGCGTAACCGAGAGGATTGGCCTCTGATCGTCCACGTCTCCATATCCGAGGAAGCCGACCCGTCCGACCCGTCCGAAGCGCCCGACCCGTCCGACCCACTGTACCGTCCGACCCGCTGTCCCGTCCGACCCGCCTCCCCAGCAACCCGTCCCATCCAAAGCCGAGGCAGTCGAGGCTTCGGTCATGCATGACGTACGCGTACGCGCTGCGTACGAGCGTACGCCCCGCGTACCGAGGCAGACCAGCCTTCCTATAAATAGGATGCGAGGGCTTCTGAGAAAAGGGCTCATTTCTCTCCTCTCTCTCACAATCTTGCCTCGTTTTCCGTGTCCGTTCAAACCCGAAGCTCTGGTCTTTTTGGCTCAAGTCCCGAGGATCGATTTTTCTCCCGAGATTCCCGAGAATCCCGAGGAAAATCCGTTTCCCGAGATGAAACTCTGCCCGGTTTTCCATCTCGCTATCTTCAAACTTTCAAGTGAGTTTCATACCCCTTAATCAACCTTTTAATTATTCTAAATGCTTTTATATGCTTTCAAGGGGGGGAATTACAAGTAAAACACACGAGTATTATTGTGTGTTACATAAAGAAACTCTTTTATATGCTGTTATATATCCAAATCACATGCGATTTATAAACCTTTAAGGAACTTTTATATATACATAATATATGTTAAAATAACATTCTATCTTTTGAAATATAAATTCGTTGTAATGCATGTATAAACTAAACTTTTCTTAGATTATTCTTGTCTATCTTAGACTCTACACCAAAAATCTATGCTTTCATAAACAAGTGATTCCTTTTCTAGGTATTTCTAAACAAACAAGACACACTGTTAGAAAACTATAATAGGTATAGTTTTACGAACAAATTTCTAACTCCTATGTACTAGAAACATGAATTTCAAGAAGTTTACTTTCGTATACAAGAACAAACGTAACATTTTAACAAGTAGATCTGTTTTTATACCACGGTTTTGTGAGACACTAACTTCATGTACGTTCGAGTACACATTTCAAGTCCTGTATTATATACCAGAATCCCTTGGAGGGGGAGCATGGTGTTTGTGTATAGATCTATACGGGCTTGACAACCCACGCCCTGACTGTTAGCTGCAGTCCACCGTTTGGGGTGACAAACGTCATAACATTCCAACGCCTGAAGAACGTTGTGTATAGGCATTCCGAGTCAATAGTATGGTTATAAAACTCACAAGGGGTATTAAAAATGCATTGATTTACAAGGTTTTCAAACTCATTGGTTATTTTACACTTACATACATTTTGGAGACAAACATTGGTCTTGAGTGAAGGCTACATTTATACTAGTAGAAAATATAGGATTTTCTAAACACAAACAAACAAAGATAAAACATTTCATTTCATTCAAACATTGTCACTTAAATACTTATGAAATTCACCAGCTTAAATGCTGATCTACTCTTTCAAAATTACTTGTATGTCCCAGGAAATCAGTAATTTCAGGTATTCATTACGCTTTTGATGAAGGGATGCTGCGGCGCCAGTTTAATCTCGTATTTTTGACATCATATTGTAATTGAGTTTTGAACATGTAACTTTTGACAAATGTAAACTTTCAATTATATATATGATGGTTGTATTGCTTTCTTAACTATGTATTCATTTGTTACGTTACCACATGAAGTCATCCGCCCCCGAATGTTTCCGATGTTCAGGTTTTGGGGGTGTGACAATAGAAGAGATATCCAAAGGATCTCTGCGGGTAGCCAATGAAAATACATCGCTCACTACGAGGTTCGAGCTTGTCGTGAGTATCTCGTCTTACGAAAGCCTCGCAACCCCATACCTTGATATATGCTAACGAGGGAGATTTCCCTGTCCACCTATCATGAGGTGTTTTGGCAACCTTCTTAGTAGGGACTCGGTTAAAGATATGGGCGGCAGTCTCTAAGGCATACACCCATAATGAGATAGGTAGTGAAGCGCGACTCATCATAGAACGAACCATGTCTAACAAGGTTCGATTACGCCTTTCTGCCACACCATTCTACTGCGATGTCCTAGGTGGCGTCAATTGCGAAACTATTCCACATTCTTTAAGATAGTCGTGGAATTCAAGACTTAGGTACTCTCCTCCTCGATCGGATCGAAGCATCTTGATTTTCCTGCCCAATTGATTCTCCACTTCATTTTTGAATTCTCTGAACTTTTCAAATGTTTCTGAATTTTGCTTGATTAAGTAAATATACCCATATCTACTATAGTCATCGTTAAAAGTCACATAGAAGCAGTTCCCATCCTTTGTAGTTGATCTAAAGGGTCCACATACATTGGTATGTATGAGTTCCAATAAACCCTCTCCGCTTTCACATGTGATAGTGAAGGGTGACTTGGTCATCTTTCCAAGTAAACAAGACTCGCGCGTGTCATCTTCCCTAAGGTTGAATGACTCCAACACTCCATCCTTTTGGAGTTGGGCTATGCGCTTCTTGTTAACATGTCCAAGACGATAATGCGACAAGGATGCTCTATCCATACTATTGGAAGAATCCATGAATAAAACATCATTTCCTAGGTTATCTACAATCATAACAGTTTCATGAATTCCATTACATGGCATTGCTTCAAAATATAAGACACCATTTAGATAAGCATAAATTGAACCATTCTCATTATTAAAAGAAAATCTAAATCCTTGTCTAAACAAACCATGAAACGAAATGATGTTTCTTGCCATTTATGGCGAGTAGCAACAATTATTCAAATCTAAACATAATCCATTACTAAGCACTAGAGAATACACTCCAATCTTGGTTACAGGCGACGATCTTCTGTTCCCCATGATTAGATTTATTCTTCCACGCTCCACATCCCTATTTCTTCTTAGTCCCTGCAATTCAAAATAAATGTGGTAACCACACCCGGTATCGAGGACCCAAGAAATAGCATGAGATGAATCATTAGATTTAATTGTGTAAATACCTGCGAAAGACGGCTTGATCTTTCCTTCCCTGATGGCTTGCAGGTATTCTGGGCAGCTTCTTTTCCAATGCCTTGTTTTGTGGCAATGGTGGCACTCTTCCTCCTTTGGGTTAGGGTTAGGCTTAGCAGGATCAACTTTGGTCCCACTAGAAGAGGAACCATCTCGGGACTTTCCCGTGTGGTGGCTCTTAGACGGAGCCTTCCTCTTCTTAACCCTTCCTTGCCCAATTGCCAAAATAGGAGCAGCGGGTGGATTGGGAGTTGGTGCAACAGACTTGTCCTTGAGGTTTCACTCAGCAACCCTTAGGAGACCTTGGAGCTTACTTATGGTGACTTCCTCCTTATTCATGTGGTAGGTCATCCTAAATTGATTGTAACACGGAGGCAAGGAATGAAGCACCATGTCGATAGCCAAATCTTCCCGAAAGTCGACATTTAACTTGTGAAGACGATCGACATACCTTTGCATCTTTTGCAAGTGTACGGTTAGAGATTCTCCATGTCCCATTTTAGCGGAGATCATGTTAGTGAAGATCTCATAACGTTCCTACCTCGCGTTTTGATGGTATCTCTCCAATAAGTCTTGATGCATTTCATACGGATACATGTCCTCATAGAACTTTTGGAATTCAGCGTTCATTGTGGCTATCATGATGCAATGAACCTTCGTTGCATCACGTTCATGAGTCTCAAAAGCAGTCATTTCAGCCGGAGTAGCGATTTATGGATTGATCTTCTCGAGCTTCTCGTTAAGGACATACTCCTTGTCCTCGTAGCGAGCAATCGTGCGAATGTATCTTATCCATTCGCTAAAGTTTGTTCCATCGAACGTCACCTTTTGGCAAAGGCTCATCAATGTGAATGAACTACCAACAGCGTTGTTCGCGTTCGACATCTACAAATAGAAAGGACAAAGATAGATTAGAATTTAAAATCCCTAATTATCATCCAATATGAAAAATTAGGGCTATGATCCAACAACATTATTTACATATTAGAAAAGGGATGCCGTAATCCAACATGCAAACAATTTGAAGGTAAGTGAATGACGATTCACTAATTCTCCATCACAAAACATAACCTTCAGTTTTAAATGCATTTAGAATTCCTAGATTTCGATGAGATTCATTGAACTTTTCAATGGCATGTTTAAATCTCGATATGCCCCTATCGTTTGTGACTGGGATGCCGAGGATCACAGAGTGGGTGTGAATAACCATGCAAATCTACACGACGCCTTCATTGTAACAATCACCTATTCGATGTGCCGGTAAACCACACACGCTCCACCGAACTATGATAAACAATGAATCACCCTTTGCCACCTATGCTTAGAACCAATTAGTGTGCCGGTAAACCACACACGCTCCACTAACTTCTTAGCAGGGGTGCAAAGTGTAATTTCATGGGATTGCATCAATTCACTTTTCCTAAAGTAACTAGGATTGGGAATTTGAAAAACATGTAGTTACTTTGTATTTAAATATTATACTTTTAATGAGGAGATGAGGTTACCCTATCCTACCCGTTCTGCTAACGACCCTCCACCGATCAAGCAAGTGGTGGGTGTGAGTGTACACCCATTAAGCGCCATTTTATAGGCCACAACCTTATACCCACCTTATAGACCGGCTTCGTGAATGAGGCCTACTAACGGTAAGACTAGCATTTTAATTATATATATATATATATATATATATATATATATATATATATATATATTAATCTTGTAATATTATATTAGTATAGGGTTGAATTTTAAATTTGTAAAATTCTAGGGTTTGAAATTTAAATTGTCTAAATTAAACTTTTAATCACAAAACATAAATTTCAAAACTTGAGGACAAGTTTTAAACTTTTCAAAACATGAGGGATCAAATAAGAAATAATTTAAATTAACCATTTAATGACATAATTATCCATATTTGATTTTTATAATTGTTTCTTGCAAAACAATTCACCAATTTAATTAAAATAATCAGTCAATTATCACATAAGGAAATTATTATTCAATTAATTGGTAAATATCTTGAATTAGGTCAAGGATATACTCAAATATATGTTAAAATCAGATTTATATTGACCCATTAAGATAAAGGCAAGTTTCCATAAGATAAACAACAAGAAATCCCGAAACTAGCTCCTTCTGATGCTCGAACTCGCCGAGTATACTATGGTACTCGCGGAGTTAATCAAGAAGAAGGACAAAAAATGATTTTGCAATCAACAATCAAGCAACCAATGCATCAATTCAATAGAAACCAATCAAGTCTCTGATACCACTAATGTGTTTGAGCCATAAGAACATTCCTATGTGCACATACAAACCCTAATGCTTGGATCTAGGTTTCTCTAATTGAACATGCAATGTATCCAAGACTTTGATTGATAGATCTAATGAAAACATTCATATCATAACACATGAAATCAGATCTGAAAGATTACCTTGAATTGCTTAATTGAATCTTCTTCTCCTTGGAGCTTAGAGTCACAAATGTCACTCCTCTAATGGCTTACAAACACCAACTTAGCAAGAGGAAGATTAGAGAGAGAGAGAGGAGGGGTGAGAATCGGCCAGGGTTTCTTCAAAAGCAAGAGTGCCGATTTCCTTGACCCCATGGGTCTATTTATACTAATGAGCTTCCTAGGGTTTCACCCTTAAACCCTAATTGGATAACATAGGCCCTAAGTAATCCAATCTCGTTAATGATAAGCCTTGGACGATTTCTAGGCCTTTCCTAAGCTTAAAATTGTCCACCCCTTATCTATAAGGGATCACTGCTCAAAATACAACTATCATACAATTGATAGTTTATGCCCCTTTATTCAATTAATCTCTTTAAGTCACCAAATTAATTCCTAATTAGTTTATGACTTATATTAATCAAATAACAATATTATTATTCCTTATATTATACTCATAATATATAAACAATATTTCTTCTCTCATTATGAATCATCCTGTCAAGTTGCTATGGTGAAGGCAACCCAAAGGGAGCATGCACAACCGGGTCAAATACTTGCCAAATATAGTTACAGCCTTAGACACTATTCCAACAGAACTCGCCGAGTCTGAAGATTAGACTCGGCGAGTAGGATGAGGGTTTCCCATAAATCACTCAGTGAGTAGACTTGCCGAGTTGGGGAAATAACTCGGTGAGTCAAGGAGAGTTAGGGGACTGGAGTTCAAGGCGGAACTCGCCGAGTTGTTCTTGAGACTCGGCGAGTTGAGTCTGGGTGGCCCTGCGATTCATGCCAGGTGTAACTCGTCGAGTAAGGGGAAGGACTCAACGTGCCAAGAGGGACTAAGAGAGTCAGTGGATACGTGTAGACTCGCCGAGTCGCCCAAGTACACTCGACGAGTCGGGTCAAAGTTTGACCATTGACTTTTGTTGACTTTTAGGGTTTGGTCAACAGGGAGGCCTTTAAGCCAATAGAGGGGTAAAATGGTCTTTTACCCTTCCGAGGGTGTTAATAAAGATTTGAGTATAGTTATATTTATGAGAGTATTTACTTTATGTGATTAGGCGGAGGCTAGATCACATTTCTACCGAGTTAGAGACTTACCGAGACACCTGATGTGAGTCTTCTCACTATACGTTACCTAGAGTGGTATTATGTGTTGACCAGAGGGTCTTATGTGTTACGTATGAAATTATGTGCAATGTGATATATGTATGTTGTATCATGTTATAGATCGGACCGGAGGGTCCAACGAGCTATGATCGGACCAAAGGGTCCAACGAGCTACGGGACTGGAGGGTCCCACTGAGACACATTGACCGGAGGGTCGTATTATAGCCTCGAGTGGCGTATGTGTTGTATGCGGTATTTTGGGGAACTCACTAAGCATTTATGCTTACAGTTGTTGTGTTATGTGTTTCAGGTACTAGCGAGGACCGTGGGAAGGCGCCGGCGTGACTCGTACACACGTGAGAGAGAGAGAGAGTTTGATTTTTATGATCTTGGGATATGTTATGTCTTAAAAACAACAGTTGGAAATATTTGAGAATGTTTTATATGAATTTGGTTAATGAAAAATAAAAAAAATTGGTTTTGAAATTTACGTCGTTACACTTTGATCCCAAATCACTCTTAAAGTTAGATATCATTTTATTTTTGTTAAATTTGTAAATAGTTTCTTCTAATTTAAATATTAGAGGAGAATTAAAAATTTTAAAAACCAAACAAAAATCAGAAAATTAAAAATTCAAAATAGTTTTATTTCTTTTTCAGGAAATATGAAAAATCCAAAAATATTGTGTGCTAAAATTTTCTTTTAGTTTATTTTTGTCTTGAATAGTGAATTCAGGTGAAGATGAAACTCATGGAAGTTTGTGTTGAAGATTTCTGAGCCAAGGCTTCATCTGTGATCATCGAAGAATTCTCATTCGAAGGAGCAAGAAACGAAGATTATTCTTTCAACCTTCAATCTTTCAACCCCAGAAGCAAGGTGAAGCAGAAATTGAAGATTATGTGACGGAGTGCACTAAAGCCTCCTCAATCAGTCTGCTGCTATCGTTGTACCTGCTAAAGTGATCCAGAGGATTTGTTCTCTCTGATGTTCTCTCTGAAGATTCTCAAGCTGAAAGCGCTATTTTTCAAAATCATTACATCAAGCCTCGTCACCCAATGTGCGTTCAAAGTCAAATTCTGAAGAAAAGCTGAAGTGCTCAAGATGAAGTCATTCATTGAAGATAAATGCTGCAGCCAAGCTCTTGATGAAGATTGACAAGAAAAGCCAGCTACTTTTTAAGGGGAGCTTGTTGGGTCAGTTAAGAAAAGAAAGCTATAAACCAAGGGGGAGATTGTTGGGTCAAAAATATGGTTTATACTTTGCTTTTCTAGGAAAATGTATTTTTGTGTGTTGGACCGTAAACAGCTTGGTGTTTATGGCCGTATACGTGTTTACGGTTGAGTTTACGGCCGTGAACAGGTTTACGGCCGTAAACCCATTTACGGCACATATTTTCTGGTCCATGTTCTTCTTGTATATATATAGGTGTTTGGGGTGAGGAGTAGGGATTGATGAACGTGAGAAGAGAGAAACTAGAGTGACGGGAGCTTAAGTGTGTGTGTGTGTGTGTGTGTGTGTGTGTGTGTGAATCTCATGTAAAGGAGCGTCATTCTATTAATCAATACATTTAGATTCATATTATTCTTCTTATCCTTCTCTTCTATTTGATCTGAAATCATCCGTTTGATTGGGATTCCGCACCATCAAACGGATCTGATTGATACACAAGCAGATTAGGGACTTACAAGTTCTCCAAGTTATTATCACAAAAACAGTTTTAACACATAAAAATGTGTACAAACAATCATATAATTGTCCCCAGACTCTACTAGGACTTCTTCCATGCGTATCTTCAATCATCAATTCTGCTTCAACTAGGTTGGTGATGGAAATGTTAGACGATGGTATAACTTCATGGATTATACCAAAAATCTTTCTTTCTGCTAATCGAAAGGGTACTTTTCCCGTACTAGACATATTATTTATTAGATGCATTCTAAAGGCAAGATATTAATCTTATGATATCTTCTGATAGGTATCATTGACTATCGTAATCCTTCTTATTTCCTCCATTTGCTTAGTCTGCTATAAGTCCTTATCATGACATTCTATACACTCAAGCAGGCGGTTGGTGTATCGAAACGTGAATATAGATAGAGAAGGTTTAGATGTGTAATCCTCCTAATTACTATGAAAAGTTATATGCCAGTTCTAATACTGTAATTAAAAGTTTAGAAATCTGAACACATAAATTTTTTAGATCTAGTTGGAAACAGAACATAGATCCGATCAAACGATAGCATAAAGCATCAAAAATTATTAAGCACATAAAAGCATCTTAGACATCTTCCCTAATTAAACTAGTGCTTATGTCTATTCAGGCGTACTTCCTAAAATATATTAGACACACTCCTCACGATTATCGCTTAGCATTCTAAGTTTAAGTCTAGAAAAAATTCCATATTCCTAGTTCGCTTAAACTAATGCTCTGATACCAACTGTGACATCTGCATTTTCACGGCCAGAAAAGACCGATTTTTGTTTATGCTTGTTTGAAAATCAGAGTAACATTTTACATTAAAGTGTTGCGGAATTTGTTCCCAGTAAAACTTGATAAATACGTTATCAAAGCATTTCCTAAGAAAAATATTTTTATTAATTTTAAAACATTTGGGATGTCTTCGTCAATACAAAAACATAAGCATAAACAGAACTTACATTCATTTACACTAGTGATCTACACCTCTTTAAACTCTTAGTGTAATGTGACGTCATATCAACACTTGTGATATAAATAAACTGAGTGGGTCAGGTTGGGAAACCTGGTGAGTACATAGGGTTTTCAACCCACAATAATATAATCATTATGTTTAATCATCAAACAATCAATCAACCCAATTACCCATCCCCATTATCTTATTTACTCTTAAGGATCTAGCCTAAGAATTAGCTATTCCTCGTTCATTCATTCCTAAGGATTATCCTAAGGAATAGGCACGAAATCCATCGTTGCTAATGACACATCTGTAGAGCACAGCTGCTAATATTATCACTTAGGCGCAACTGCCAGAATTGTGACATTCTTTATGGGGTGCATCTGCCGGTATAGTCCTTTAGGCGCATCTGCCAAGGTTATGAGGTTCTCTATTAAGCGCTTCTGCCGGTAGAGTCCTTTAGGCACATTTGCCAGGGTTATCTCGCTTATTGACAATATTGTTTTCGAGAGTCCACTCGCAATACAGGTCAATGGGTTTATAGAGTACACTGGTGAACACATCGTTCACAATACCTACAGGTTGCGAGCCTGCTAGTGTTCCACTAGATTGTCTAGAATAGTCTGTGGTTGTAATCTACACTCTGCTAGATGAAGGGGCCAACATTTGGGGTACAAGGCTTCTCACATCGTCTACCTCTCACCCTCACCTCACGGTCAATTTCACCTCTCACCTCATCATCCGACTCATATTTCATCTACCCATGTTTTACCCAACATATTTTGTAGATACAATATATATATATATATATATATATATATATATATATACAGTTTAAATCATTTAAAACATGTATAAAAACGTTCATCCAGCATAGACAACAAGTATTTAGATAATATGCACACATAGCAGGCAGTAAAATACTTCATATCTATGTGTAAGATGAAAGAGACTATGCAATCACCAGATAAGGTGGTGACTTGGCACTCGGACATCACTTCGTTATTGTTCAAACAATTTCCCTCGGACAAAACCTAGTATCATTACCACTAGAGTTTAGTCTAACGTTAACCGCAACTAATTAATAGTCTAGCTATTATTACTATTATATAAGCGTTAAGAAACATTCTTATATAACTCATAATAACAGCCCAAATAATTATTTTAAGGTCCTAACAACGTTACTATATTAAAACAAAAGCCATACTAAAGATAGGGTAGACATAGCTCACTTACGGCAGGTTTTCTCGAAAACCTGGCTTCGCTGGAGAAGCGTTTCCGAGCCGAAAAACTCCTTTCTTGAGGTTTCGGGAGCCTCGGGGCTTCCTTCGGGTGCTAGGGGGTTTACCTAGACTTTAGGGGGCCTAAGGGGAGCTAGAGAGAAGTTCTAGAGAGAGAGAGAGAGAGAGAGAGAAGTTAGAAGGTATGAGGAATTGGTTTCACCCGAAACCTCTGTTTATAGTGAGGCTGGCAGCTCTACGCATCGATTCCATGGCCAGGTGTTACCTTCTGGTGGCTTGCCTTGGGGAGAAAGCCTTGGCCTATATTCCGCCACGTCACCGGATTTCGCACAACACCCTGCCGAATTCTAAACCCCGTAACTTTCTCATATGAGCTCGGTTTTCTTAAAGATGTTCTTTATATCTATGCGTAGGTAAAAACAAGATCAACAACTTTCATTTAGAATCTGTCGGCTAATTCTCGACCAATCTTAAATTTAACAGTAGGAGGAGATTAGATTGTTAAATGACAATGAAGAATTCGTAACTCCTTCATACAGACTTCGTTTCCATCTTTCTTTTTACATTTGGGTTCCTATTAATGAGATATTCAACTCTCATTAAGGTTGCGTAAGCCAAAAACCGCTCGAACTAAAATTCGTGTTTCGGGTCGTGCACTGCTATGCCAAATGTAAGAAAAATCATAACTTCCTCATACAAAGTCAGATTTGGGCGTTTTTTTGTATGATGTCGGTTTAATGTATACTACAACTTTTGTTTAGATCACTAAGGCTAAAAAGTCCTCTATCATAAATTCACTATTTACGTCTCCCGGTGTCGTGCCGGTTTTGCCGTAAAACTTCGACAGGCCATAACTTCTTCATTATAACTCGGATTTCGGCGTTCTTTATATGTACAAAACCCTTGTAAAATATACTACCACTTGGTTAAGATTATTTCTTCTAAATAATCTTGCTTCAAAAACTCATTTTTGATGCTCATTGTCTCTAAATTGACTAGCCCGAATATGCGGGCGTTACAAAATGGCTTGTCACTGAAAAGTTTTTCTTTTTCTTTAGACTCATATTCACTTTTGACAATGTGCTTGACAGAAGTTTTGGGTTTTCCTTTCTTTGATGCCATCTCTTCTCCCCCTTGTTTCGGAATAGAGCATGATTGTGGAACACCTTCTAATCTGTAAAGCATGGAGAAGACATGCTTGAGTTTCTCACAAAGATGATCCTTCACCGTGATTGTGATCATTGAGTCATGAGTCTCAATAATATCCAAGAGCATGCCATTTACATCAACTATACAACTCTTCATAACTACTTTCTCAAATAGTAGATCATTGACTCGTTTTTTTAGCGTTTTCCACCTTGACCGTCAAGACTTCCCCCTTTTTAATCTTTACGACATAAGCATACATTATATTTCTCTCCATAGCTAAGTTATCCTGAAGCTTAGAGATTTGTGAGGATATGGATGAATTGAACTCAGCATGGTCAGTTTTAAGACGAGTGCGAACCTATTGAAGTTTCACCTTCTCTTTTTTAATGGTTGAGCCCATGCTAGAAGTGACGTCATTAGCCTTTGTAATGTTGGACTCAAAGGAGCTCTGGAAGTTCTCCATGAATACCTGTGCATCAATAATTAGTTTATTGACTTTTTCGGTTGTGTTGTTGCAAACAGAAGCAGAAGTATCTTCCGCCTTGTTCATTTTGTCAAGGTTGGTGGAGTGCTCTTTCGTAAGGGTCTCAAGAAGGTACTTGACCGTTGCTTGTGAATAATCATGTAACAACGCAAATTTTCAAACAAATTTTTCATTTTAAAAATATATTTATTTCCATTCAAAACAAGGCATAAATAGTTTAAGTATTCTGTCAAATACAAATAATCAAAATCCCAAGATCATAAAAGCATTCTTCAGTGTGTATCGATCACGCCGACGCCTTCCCACGGTCCTCGCTAGTACCTGAAATACATGCACAACAACTGTAAGCATAAATGCTTAGTGAGTTCCCCAATATACAACTTACGCACATACGCCTTTCCAGGCCCTGACCTTCCGGTCCATGTGTCTCAGGGGACTTCCGTCCCTGCTGGGTAAACCTTCCGGTCCTACCCACGCCGACCTTCCGGTCCATCACACAACATATCGCCTTCCGGCCCATAACATATTGCCTTCCGGCCCATAATATATTCGCCTTCCGGCCCATAACATACATAGCACATATAACAAATAACTTACCACATATAGCATACATATCACATATCATATCCGACCTTCCGGTCACACAGTCAACCCTTTCGGGTAGAGTATAGTGAGAAGACTCACCTCGTGAATGCTGAAAGCTAGCAAATCCTGAAATCACTCGTGCACAATCCGACGAGCTACAACTCCCCCTATAACATCACATATCCCTCATTAACACTTATATCTTCTAAGTGTGACTATCCCTAAGAAGTCAGACTTAGGTCAACTCTGGTCCACGGTCAACGGTCAACGGTCAACTCGACCGGACTCGGCGAGTGCCATGGCGACTCGGCGAGTCTAGACGTCCTCCAACTCTCTGGGATTCCTTATCTACTCGTCGAGTATCCTTCTTGACTCGACGAGATCCTCGTGGAAGAATCGCGGGGCCACCCCGACTCCACTCGTCGAGTCTGAAGAACAGCTCGACGAGTTCCAGTCAATCTCCAAGCTACTCGCCGAGTCTGTTCATCGGACTCGGCGAGTCCATGCCATGCAGTCGATCAAACTGCTTCCTGAGATAAGTTTTGTCCTGAATACACAGGCATGGGACCTTCTGGACCTCTAAAGGTCCTAATACAAGGTTATAGTCGTTTGGGTAACAAGGTAATAATCCATCTAATCACCAAATGGGTTCCATAAACCCTAGATCCATGCACACATCAAAATAACAGAAATGATCCGAATGATACCTGAATAACGCACCCTCTGTGTCCCCAAACCTCAGAACTCGAATCCCTTGCAGTTCCTTTAGCCAAACTCTTCTCCTCCTTGCACCACAACTTCTTCAAGTCACCAATGGCCTTCAATCTTGCTCTAGAGGCTCACAGCCGCTTAGGGTTCTTCTCAATCGACTAAAAGACGAACAATGACGGCATATAATGCGTTATATACGACCCAAACCTGAACGGTTAGGGTTTTCGCTAAACAGCGTCGACTCGCCGAGTCCATATCTGGACTCGTCGAGTCCAGTCGCGATCCCGCGACCAAGTCTGCGATCCTACTCGGCGAGTCTAGGCTCCAACTCGCCGAGTCCCATCTTAAATCACCCCAAAAACATAATTTAATAATGCCTGAGATTCCGGGCTATTACAACTCTCCCCCGCTAGGATTAGACTTCGCCCTCGAAGTCTCATTCTGAAAATAGTTTCGGATGCTGCTCCCGCATCTCACGTTCCGGCTCCCAAGTCATTTCCGATCCCTTACGGTGTTGCCATTGAACCAACACCAGGGGTACCTCCTTGCTCCTCAGAACCTTGATCTTCCGATCCCTGATAGCCACTGGTCTCTCAGCATAATTCAGGCTCGCATCCACCTGAATATCCTCTAATGGAACCACCGCCGACTCATCGGCTATGCACTTCCTCAATTGCGACACATGAAAGGTGTCGTGGATCTGTCCCAACTCCGCTGGCAACTCCAACCGATAGGCTACCCGGCATATCTTTGCAATCACACGAAATGGCCCAATATACCGGGGCCCCAACTTGCCCCTCTTGCTGAATCGAATCACTCCTTTCCAAGGAGAGACCTTCAGGAGAACGAAGTCGCCGACCTGAAATTCAAGCTCGGATCGGCGCCTGTCTGCATAACTCTTCTGCCGGATCTGGGCGGTCAATAACCTTTGTCTAACTTGCTGAATCTGCTCTGTCGTCTGGAGCACGATCTCCGTGCGGCCCATCACTCTCTGTCCCACCTCTCCCCAGCAAATGGGGGTCCGACACCTCCTACCATACAACAGCTCAAAAGGTGGCATACCAATGCTCGAATGATGGCTGTTGTTGTAGGAAAACTCTGCTAAGGGTAAATATGCATCCCAGCTACCCCCGAAGTCTAACACACACGCTCGAAGCATGTCCTCCAGTGTCTGAATCGTCCGCTCGCTCTGACCGTCTGTCTGGGGATGGTATGCGGTACTAAAATGCAATTTGGTACCCAGCTCCTCATGAAATTTCTTCCAGAACCTGGAAGTGAAACGCACATCATGGTCTGAAACAATCGAGATCGGTACCCCATGCCGAGATACCACCTCTCTCACATATATCTCTGCCAACTTCTCCGCTGAAGAACTCTCACTGATGGCAAGGAAGTGTGCACTCTTCGTCAACCTATCCACAATCACCCAAATTGCATCAACTCCCCTGGCAGTCCTCGGCAATTTGGTGATGAAATCCATGGTGATCTGTTCCCACTTCCACTCGGGAATCTCCAATGGCTGTAACTTGCCATGCGGTCTCTGGTGCTCGGCCTTAACCCTACGACAGGTCAAGCACCTCTCAACGAACCATGCGACGTCCCTCTTCATACAGGGCCACCAATACTCCTTCCTCAAATCCAAAACATCTTCGTAGCACCGGGATGGATCGAGAATTTCGATCTATGAGCCTCTTCCATCAAAGTAATACGCGTACCGCCCACGAACGGTACCCAAATCCGACCCTAAAACGTCATAAGCCCTCGTCCATCCTTAACGAACTCTGAAATTAGCCCCACAACCCGCTCTTTCTTCTGCATCTCTGGTAGCACAGCCTCGGCCTGTGCCCCACGAATAGCATCCAATATTGGAGTCATCACAGTCAGTCTCAAACATACATCTCGCAATGGAGTGCTCTCCGCCCTACGGCTCAATGCATCGGCTACCACATTAGCCTTGCCTGGGTGGTACAGGATCTCACAATCATAATCCTTGACCACATCCAACCACCTCCTCTGACGCATATTTAGGTTGGGCTGATCCATCAAATACTTCAAACTCTTATGGTCCGTGTATATCGTACATCGAACCCCATACAAGTAGTAACGCCAAATCTTGAGAGCGAACACTACTGCCCCCAACTCTAAATCATGCGTGGGATATCTCGCCTCATGAGGCTTCAGCTGCCTCGATGCATATGCTATCACATGGCCCCTCTGCATCAACACTGCACCCAGTCCCGAAATCGATGCGTCGCAATATACTACAAAATCTTCCATCCCTTCCGGGAGAGCTAATACCGGGGCTTCGCACAACCTCTGGCGAAGTGTCTCAAAGGAGGTCTGCTGCTCGGGCCCCCATGAGAATGCAACACCCTTCCGGGTCAATCTGGTGAGCGGCACTGCGATCTTGGAGAAATCCTTAATGAACCTCCGATAATACCCTGCCAACCCAAGGAAGCTCCTGATCTCAGAGGGTGACTTCGGCACCTCCCAACTCATCACCGCCTCAACCTTGGCCGGATCGACCAATATCCCTTTCTGATTAACAACATGTCCTAGAAATTGGACCTCCCGCAGCCAGAAGTCACATTTGGAGAACTTTGCATAAAGCTTCTCCGACCTCAATACCTCGAGGACCTCCCTCAAATGCTCCTCATGCTGCTCTCTAGATCTAGAATACACCAGAATGTCGTCGAAAAATACAATCACTGACCGATCCAACATCGGTCTGCATACCCTATTCATGAGATCCATGAACACAGCTGGGGCATTGGTGAGACCGAAAGGCATCACCACAAACTCATAATGCCCATATCGCGTCCTAAACGCTGTCTTCTGGACATCCTCGTCCCGCACTCTCACCTGATGGTACCCTGACCTCAGATCGATCTTGGAAAACCAAGACGCTCCCTGCAACTGATCGAATAAATCATCGATCCTCGGTAACGGGTAACGGTTCTTGACCGTCAACTTGTTCAACTCCCGGTAATCAATACACATCCGGTGTGAACCATCCTTCTTCTTGACGAACAGAATAGGTGCTCCCCACGACGAGCTGCTCGGCCGAATGAATCCCTTCCCCAACAACTCCTGGAGCTGCGAGGACAACTCTTGCATCTCTGGAGGTGCAAGACGATAAGGCACCTTAGCAATAGGCGCGGCCCCCGGAACCAGATCGATACCAAACTCTACTTGCCTCACAGGAGGTACTCCCGGCAGCTCCTCGGGGAAAACATCTGGAAACTCACGCACCACAGGGACCTCCTCAACTGATTTCGGTCTCTCGGAAACCTCCCGCGTATCCATCACATACGCCACAAAACCCTTACAGCCCTGCTGTAGACACTGCCTCGCCCTAGCGGCCGAACAAAAAGCTGATCCCGAATGGGTACCCTCGCCGTACACCGAAAGAACTCCCCCACTATGGTCTCGTATAGTCACCAACTGACGCTCACAGTCGATGACAGCGCTGAATCGGCTCAACCAGTCCATGCCCACGATGACACAGACATCACCCATCGCAATAGGAATCAGGTCAATCGGGAATTCAACCCCGAAAATCTCTAGTACGCATCCCCGAAGAACCTCCGTGGCACAAATCACTTTCTCGTCAGCTATAGAAACTCTCAAAGGTCGACTCAACGACTCACGACTAACGCTGATATGCTGACTAAAGGCTAAGGACACAAAGGACCTACTCGCACCCGAGTCAAATAACACTAAGGCAGGCACAGAGTTCACAAGAAAAGTACCTACGCATATAATAACATAAGCATAACATCTCGACATTAAAATAAATACATGAATTACAACATACCTGCCACGACATCGGGCGCAGCGCGGACCTCCTCCGCAGTCAGCTGAAAGGCTCTTCCCCGAGCCCTCGGGGCCTCGGCCTTCACCGGTCGAGTCGCAGTAGCTCCGACAGCAGGTGCAGCTCCCTGAAGAAGCTGAGGGCACTCGGCCTTCCTATGGCCTGTCTGGTTGCAATGAAAGCAAACCGTAAATCCCTTGGGACACTCCCTAGCAATGTGCCCCTCCTTGCCACACTTGTAGCAAGCACCAGATCGACACGCCCCCTCATGACCCTTGCCGCACTTTCCACAAGTGCGGCCTTTCGAACCTCCTTTGCTCGCATCGGCGGACTTTATCCGCTTGGCTGCCGGCTGGAACTGAGCCGGTCGCCGGTTCACCCGCTGAGACTCGGCCTCCTCCCTGGCCTGGGTCTCCAACTCGATCTCGCGCTTCCTGGAATTTGCCTGAAGCTCAGCAAAAGTATGGTAGGTGGAGTTTGACACAAACTCCCGGATATCCCTCCTCAACACACCCAAGTACCGGCTCATCCGAGCCTGATCAGTGGATACCAGCTCGGGGCAGAACATCGCCCTCTCATGAAACTTCCGCGTGATCACCGCAACAGAATCAGTACCCTGCTTGAGGGTTAAGAACTCCTGTACTAATCGTTCCATCTCCACCGGGGGAACGTACTCATCTCTGAACATGGCAGTAAACCCCTCCCATGTTACTGCTGTAGTCTCTGCCAAAGTGAAGTTCGCCGTCACGAACTTCAACCAGTCCTTCGCTCCCAGACGGAGCTGGTTCAATGCAAATCGTACCCTCAGGTGCTCCGGACATGAACAAGTGTAGAAGCACCCCTCTATATCCGCAATCCACCTCATCGCAGCAATCGGATCCTGCGTCCCATCGAACTCTGGTGGCTTCGTGTTGCTGAACTCTCGGAACAGCAACGAGTCACCCCCCTGTGGCCTAGCAGCGGCCACAGCTGCGGTAGCTGCAGCGGTTGCAGCCTCAGTCAATGCGGCGTACCGCTCATCAAACGTCTCCATCAGGGTGGTCTTAATAGACCCAAACATCTCCGGGATCTCAGCCCGGATCGCCGCCGCTACTTCCTCGTGAATCATCTAACGAATCTCCTCGTCACTCACACGGCTCGTACTCGCTCCATGGCGTGGTCTAACCATGATGTCTCTGAAATACAACATAAAACCATCAGAGACTCCATCGAGTATAATCGTACTCGATACGCAACCGTACTCAGTCCCCGATATCCAGGGATTCTTACTTGGGTCTCCCACTGACCCGGTCTCCTCGGTAGTACGGGCCCAATACTACCGACCACACCGCATCAGCGTTCATCCCAAGTCTTCCTCCCCAAACTCGTTTTTTAGCGTTTTCCACCTTGACCGTCAAGACTTCCCCCTTTTTAATCTTTACGACATAAGCATACATTATATTTCTCTCCATAGCTAAGTTATCCTGAAGCTTAGAGATTTGTGAGGATATGGATGAATTGAACTCATCATGGTCAGTTTTAAGACGAGTGCGAACCTATTGAAGTTTCACCTTCTCTTTTTTAATGGTTGAGCCCATGCTAGAAGTGACGTCATTAGCCTTTGTAATGTTGGACTCAAAGGAGCTCTGGAAGTTCTCCATGAATACCTGTGCATCAATAATTAGTTTATTGACTTTTTCGGTTGTGTTGTTGCAAACAGAAGCAGAAGTATCTTCCGCCTTGTTCATTTTGTCAAGGTTGGTGGAGTGCTCTTTCGTAAGGGTCTCAAGAAGGTACTTGACCGTTGCTTGTGAATAATCATGTAACAACGCAAATTTTCAAACAAATTTTTCATTTTAAAAATATATTTATTTCCATTCAAAACAAGGCATAAATAGTTTAAGTATTTTGTCAAATACAAATAATCAAAATCCCAAGATCATAAAAGCATTCTTCAGTGTGTATCGATCACGCCGGCGCCTTCCCACGGTCCTCGCTAGTACCTGAAATACATGCACAACAACTGTAAGCATAAATGCTTAGTGAGTTCCCCAATATACAACTTATGCACATACGCCTTTCCAGGCCCTGACCTTCCGGTCCATGTGTCTCAGGGGACTTCCGTCCCTGCTGGGTAAACCTTCCGGTCCTACCCACGCCGACCTTCCGGTCCGTCACACAACATATCGCCTTCCGGCCCATAACATATTGCCTTCCGGCCCATAATATATTCGCCTTTCGGCCCATAACATACATAGCACATATAACAAATAACTTACCACATATAGCATACATATCACATATCATATCCGACCTTCCGGTCACACAGTCAACCCTTCCGGGTACAGTATAGTGAGAAGACTCACCTCGTGAATGCTGAAAGCTAGCAAATCCTGAAATCACTCGTGCACAATCCGACGAGCTACAACTCCCCCTATAACATCACATATCCCTCATTAACACTTATATCTTCTAAGTGTGACTATCCCTAAGAAGTCAGACTTAGGTCAACTCTGGTCCACGGTCAACAGTCAACGGTCAACTCGACCGGACTCGGCAAGTGCCATGGCGACTCGGCGAGTCTAGACGTCCTCCAACTCTCTGGGATTCCTTATCTACTCGTCGAGTATCCTTCTTGACTCGACGAGATCCTCGTGGAAGAATCGCGGGGCCACCCCGACTCCACTCGTCGAGTCTGAAGAACAGCTCGACGAGTTCCAGTCAATCTCCAAGCTACTCGCCGAGTCTGTTCATCGGACTCGGCGAGTCCATGCCATGCAGTCGATCAAACTGCTTCCTGAGATAAGTTTTGTCCTGAATACACAGGCATGGGACCTTCTGGACCTCTAAAGGTCCTAATACAAGGTTATAGTCGTTTGGGTAACAAGGTAATAATCCATCTAATCACCAAATGGGTTCCATAAACCCTAGATCCATGCACACATCAAAATAACAGAAATGATCCGAATGATACCTGAATAACGCACCCTCTGTGTCCCCAAACCTCAGAACTCGAATCCCTTGCAGTTCCTTTAGCCAAACTCTTCTCCTCCTTGCACCACAACTTCTTCAAGTCACCAATGGCCTTCAATCTTGCTCTAGAGGCTCACAGCCGCTTAGGGTTCTTCTCAATCGACTAAAAGACGAACAATGACGACATATAATGCGTTATATACGACCCAAACCTGAACGGTTAGGGTTTTCACTAAACAGCGTCGACTCGCCGAGTCCATATCTGGACTCGTCGAGTCCAGTCGCGATCCCGCGACCAAGTCTGCGATCCTACTCGGCGAGTCTAGGCTCCGACTCGCCGAGTCCCCTCTTAAATCACCCCAAAAACATAATTTAATAATGCCTGAGATTCCGGGCTGTTACAAATCATCGTTGGATTATGCCTTTGAAGATTGAAGCAACGAATCCAGTTTTTCGTGAAGTGCCTTGAGTTGCCCTCTCGTGACGGGAGCTTCGTCATTACTTTCAGCCATGATGTTTAATGGACTGTAGGTGAATCTTGCGAATTCGTCGTCATCATCGTCATGTATCATATCTGGGTCATTTTGGCGATGAGGAGAAATGGGTGGTGTGGAATGACCAGCTGTGAAACCTGAAGCTCATGCCCCCGCATAATATGCGTTGACAGTAACATGAGGCTCAAAAGTGGTCGTTGGTGTGGTAGTGGAATCGGTGAAAATATGACGGGATTGCAAAATTCCCAATGAAACAGGTAGGCATGGAGCAATAGTAATGGGTGTGGAAACAGTGGTAGTAGGAGAAAGAAGAGAGACACTCTTAACAATATCATCGGTAATAGGAACTGAGACAGGAATCTGAACAGTTACCTCAGGATTCGTAGAAATCGGCTGCGCAACTTCAGGTTGTGAAGTTGTTGCTGTGTCTTCGTGTTGTATAGGCTCATCCGCTTCAATGCAAACGTCAGAGTGAGTGACAGACTGCGAACCTTCATTTTCACTTGGAGTTGGAGATCTGGGCTTGCGAGCTGCCTTCTTTACCTTTCACTTCTTTGTAGGAGTAGGAGCTGGTGCAGATCAACCAGCTTGTGCCTTTCGTTTCTTGAGGGTTTTAGCAGGGTTAGACAGATCCTCATGAGCACCTTGTTTCTTTTCTCCTTTCTTGCGTCATTTTTGAACTCCTTTCTTTGGTTTGTCAGCTTCATCGATGATCAATTGCATCTCAGGAGTTAAAGGGCGAAAGCCTAAAACGGGAAGTTTTCTGTAGGCTTCAAGAATCTTGCTTGCTATAGGGACATCACGAAACATGGCTTTAGGAATGGAACCAATGAAAGAGAACTTTGAGTTGTGAGCAAGAATGATGTTTGTAGTGTGAAAGATTGAGATGGCTGACATGAAAGAGTCTTGCATTACTAGAATCTGAAGCTTCTTAATTGCGCTTTGAACAATGATTGTCCAGAAGCGAGCACAGGAAATTTCATTGTGTCGAGTTGTAGAATGGGTACTTTGGAAGAATTGAGCCCAAAGAACAACCCCATAATAAATGTTGTATGGTCATGAACAATTTAGTGGCACAATCTGAGCCAGTCACATGCTCAGAGAAACTCTTGAACAATACGATAAAAAGCCCATTCCATTGAGGTAGCATATTGGGTTTCCTAAATTTAGAGATGGTAGTTAGGATTTCTTTGTAGCCCATTTGGTATAACATGACCATGATGGCGGCAATGGAGATGGAATCCGGGTTAACCAAATCATCGTTCTGAGCGAACCCTAGTAATGAGCAAAATCAGGACTTGGTGATTGAGGTTTTCTGGTTGTGAACTTCAAAAGTGATTCTTCGTTTCTCCTTGATATAGCAAGCAGACAAGTAGGCCTTTGATAGGAGAGACATTAGAAAAATCTCCGATGTGGTCAAAGCTTTAACTAGAGGAGAATATTTCAAGCACTCGAAAATGGGTAGCATGAAGATGTCATACTTGAGAGGATCAAGATGCAGAATTAAGTTTTGATTTAATGGCAAGAAGCTATGACTGTGTAGATTGACCTTGAACAAAGGGGGTTTCTGATGATGCGGCCATGGATGCTTGTTGAAGAAGATGATGAATAGTAGATAGAAAATCGCCTGAGGGTTTTTGAAATCTTTTGAATGTGGTGAGGAATTATGAATCGTCGAAAACCCCTTTATACCATTAACCAAGAGAGAGAGAGAGAGAGAGAAAATAAGATGACGGTTACGTTTTCTCCTTTGAAACGTTGCCTAAAAAGACATGATGTGATAACTCTTACGTTAGAAAAAGGTGTCAAGCGGCGGATAATTAGGCGGCGGTTCAAATTGCACATGCCTATTTGAAATCTTATCCATTAGGATTGCCGCTTTAATTTCTCCCTTTGACAGTTGAGTTACATGCCACCATTCGCATGTAGATACGAACTTTCGCTTTTAAGTAAACTCCAATTGAACTGCGAAATTGAAAATAAATGTGAGTACCACGAACCAGACTTTTAGAAAATCACAAGGATCGTCGTGTGAGAGTGTGGCAAAGATAGAGAAATAAAAAAAACTTATTTGTGGGATTTTAGTGATGTCTTGTTTAAGACATAAAGCAGTGGATCCCGGGCAACGATCTCTTCCTTCGAAGTCAAGGGAGACTAAGAGGTGTATGTGTGGTTTCCCGTTGAACTACAACCATCTGTTTATCAAGAAACAGTGAAAGGCATTTTTAAAAAGGCTTTAATGGGTGGTTCTATCTCCAACGAAACTATGAAAATTGCTATAAGTTTGAAATTTCAAATGGAGTACTTGTTGTATCAGTGTATTCAATTGAACAAGTAGCTTTGGAATTATTTTAAGTAACAGGGATTCGTATAGAAATGTCAAGAAAAATAAATATTGGATCTATTAGGTAGAAATGTCTTAGGTCTAGAGCATTTCATTAAGATCTCACAAAAGAAAAAGAGATTTCTTGGTACAGACCACGAAAGTGGAGTTTCATTAAATCTTTGGTGAAAAGTCTAGAACATGTGTATTGTTCACCGTCAATTCGAATAATTGTTTTGGATTTTGGGTTTCACTTAGTTCGTGGTGATAACGAATTTAAAGATCATAAACATAGAAGTTTTGTAACCATCAACCCCAGTGGTAATATCTAAGAGTCTCAAGGGTTACATTGGTGAATGCAAAACTGATGGAGAAAAGTATGAGGTGGTTCCAAAGGAAATAATGTACCTCAACTATTTAAAAGTGACCATGCAGCGAACTCTTAACTCAAAATGAGAAGAGCAAAGTAGCTCGAGACTTATGTAAATGAACAACCTAATTGGGAAGAAACGATTGGTGTTATCGAATCATTAAGGCTTCAACATAAAGTCATTGAGGCTTCAGAAAACATGCAACAACATGCCTGTAGGGACGCTTAACTAGAATATTGATAAGAAAGTTTCTACCTGCCCCATCATTCGTAATTGGGACCATCAAGAGTCTTGACATGAAACCTGTTGGAAATAAGTAAAATAAAATAAAATAAATAAAATATTTTTGTAATTTTTATTTTCTAAAAAGAAAATAAAAATGAAATATTTTCTGATTTTTGATATTTCTATAAAAAAATGAAACAGAAAAAAAAATAAATATTTTTGTATTTTTGAATTTAAAAAAAATGAAAATTGAAAGGAAAAAATAATATATATATATATATATATATATATATATATATATATATATATATATATATATACACACACATATATATACATAATATACAAAAGGATATAAAACGCTCCAAACCACGAATGAACAGTTGATCGTGAGACACTTCGAACTTTTGTATCGAGTCGCAAGATAAAGGAGGGATGCGAATTACTGCGAGCGTTTGCACTGATTTGCATGAAAAAAAGATGAATGCGAATTACTGCGAGCGTTCACATCGATTCACATGACATCCTATAGACTGTGAAAGCGAAAGTGTAACAAAAAGAGAAAGTGTCACTGTGAAAGCGAAAGTGGTTTTGGAACTGATTCAGCTTCCATCATTCCTAAGCCTTAAAGAATATGATTGAATGTTGATTCCGGTAGGGATTTTGTGAATATGTCAGCCAATTGGTCAGCAGATCTGGCAAAATGTATCTCAACATTACCATCTTCTACATGATCTTTGATGAAGTGATACGTCAGTGCTATATGTTTTGTATTTGAGTGTTGCACTAGGTTGTGAGAAATGTGAATAGCACTTTCGGAGTCACAATATAGTGGGATTCGTTTGATGTTCAGGCCATAATCAGAAAGTTGACTTTGAATCCATATGACCTGGGAAGTGCATGAGGCAGCAGCAATGTACTCGCCTTCAATTGTTGATAAGGAAACACATGTTTGCTTTTTGGATTGCCAACTAACTAGTTTGCCATCAAGAAATTGACATCCTCCAGTTGTACTTTTTCTTTCTAACCTGCATCCTCCAAGATCAGCATCCGGAAATGCTTGCACAAAGAAACCGACTTTGAGGAGTACCATATTCCAAGTGAAGATGTTCATTTAAGATACTTGAATATTGAAGGATTTTGAGCATTTTAACACTCCTATGGTGTACATGCAACCCTAAATACCTTGGATCTATGTTTTCTCTATTATACATGCAAACTTGAACATTCCAAAGTATTACCCTAACTGGCATACAATCTTTGATACTTGGGTAATATAAACAAGTTATAAGACATACCTTTTGATGAAGCTTGAAGTCTTGATCTGTAAGAGCTTAGCCCCAATAGTGTGGAAGCCTCTAGAGGAATCACAAATCACCAAGAATACCTTGAAAAACTTGAGAGAATAGTAAGCACACTAGAAATGACCCACTCTTGTATCCTTACACACTAGTGCAATTTCTTGTGCCAAAGACCTCTTTATGTAATATGGAGGATTAGGGTTTCATCCGTGTAAACCCTAATACCCATGCCCTTTCATTTCCATAGGATCCATGGGGTAAAAACTCCATGGACTATCCATGCAAGCTTAACCCAACCTAAATGAACTAAGCCCATACTATATATATATATATATATATATATATATATATATATATATATATATATATATATATATATATATATATATATATATATGATTCCATATTGATATATTAGAACTTATATATATATATATATATATATATATATATATATATATATATATATATATGATTCCATATTTAGTTAGTTCCTTTTGATCACTAAATTAATTCTTGATCACTACTAATTAAATAATATGATTCCATATTAATATATTAGAACTTATAATATATTAATATAAATCATAAACATACTATTCTCAAAAGACTATCCATATTAATTGTTCAGTTGAAGTGCAACCCAAATGGACCATGCCAAATCGGGTCAAGTACATACCAATAATAGTTATGGGCTTAGATACTAATCCAACAGTCTCCCACTTGGATAAGTCTAAACTATTATTGCGTATGACTTCAAAACCTGACTAGCAATCGTAGCAGTTAAATCCGCTGTTGAACTCCGAACTTTGTCAATGAATTCTCCATTAGATAAGCCATCATATATTCCTCCATTTTGGATATCATATGGACTAAGACATAGATGATAATCATTCTCTCTGTCCATTTGTTGTTTCCCGATTTCTGATTTATGACGACCAACTAATTGTACAAATCAAATCAGTCCAGGCTTGGCCAAGTACTTCGGGGTGTTATCACTAAATCATCGAGGGGCCCACAAATATCGCTTTTATCCCTACAAGGGTAAAAGGAATGGATAAACTTCCACTCATATGCTTGTTCTACTACTTGTTGAATCATACACAAAGGCACGTTTTATAACATCGAGTTACCAATGCGTTTTCGTACAATCAATGTATAACCAACTCATACGCAACAACTCATATCTCTAGGTTTGAAGAATATAAGATATTATCGTCTTATGATCACTCATGATAAAATCCATGAAGTGAGTCAAATGAGTGTGGGTTTAATCCAATACTCAGAACTTATGAGCACTCATGAATGTTGCAGCAACTCTTGCTATGTCCACTACCTTGGACATCTACAAACCAGCTTCATGACAGTCTTGATTCATATCTACTTCCAAAATATGACTGACTGTGGATAGTTTGAATAACTTAGTCATTCAGGAAGAACAACCTAGTTATTATGGAAGTCAAAACATGCAAAGTGAAACATAAGAATAATCGAATCCAATATGGTCTCAGAACTTATGAATATAAATACAACACCTTTTATTTATCACCATATTGATCACACATTATTCATTGCATACTGTTTCAAACTATCAACTTTATACTTGAATTAAAAACAATAGTTGTCCCATGCTCCAAGCATGTATACTATATTTCTAAACACTAGTCATGCCATACACCAAGTATGCACACTATGTTTGTATGTGATCTTTACTTTGTGGAATAGATCGATTGAACATAATTCCAATGATTCTCATTTCACAATCCCAAATCCTTACCGCAAATGCAAGTATTCTAAATACCTGCCATTTACCGAAATCTGTTAGATTTTTAACTTATATGCACTGATCCTCTTGTAATGATTATGCACAAAGTCACAAAGACTTGTCAACAGTCATTACAGAGTATTCCAAAGGAGATCATTCCGTGGAAACGATGTCTCAAATTTAAAGTACATTGCTTTGAACATCCTTCTTGCATTAAGTTTCCTAATCTTACACAGATTTAATGACTAACTTCCACCTATGGGAATATTTCCACATTCTCATTTTGATTATCACTTCTGAACAAGAGTTGCCTCTTTTCAGAATATGTCAATATTGTCCTCTCAAAAAATTAACACTATACTTCCAACTGTCCCTGAGCAACCAATTTGTGGTAAACCTTAGATTGTTCTCGACATTTGCATAATCATTTTAGTCATATCCAATTCTAGACTTTTCCCCTCATAATGCCCTAAGCATTTGGAAATTTTAGAAAGGATGAATATTATTGCACATGCAATCGATCCTATATCCGAAGCATATGGGACACGATTCATGATGTCTCACAGAAAGACATGATACTAGACCAGTCTTTTGATATAATATTTCTATTTCTGTTTGCCAAGTTCTCATAATTCAGATTATGAAAAGGGATGCCGTAATCATAATTGAATTTTAGAACGCTAATAATGGACCCATATATAGAATTTCCTTATGTTGAGCCATTCCAGCATCAAATTCATAGATATATATATATATATATATATATATATATATATATATATATATCATTGACTAAAGATGATTAAAACCTCAATCTAAGCTTTTAGAATTGAAATGAAGTATTATTTCCTCTCCCTTAATTATAGCAAAAACAATTTTTCCTAATTGAACTTTTGTTTTTCTTTAATTAACATTGCTAACTTGTAATACTTATCGTAATTATCATGCTCCCGCTAACATGATGATTATGAGCATAACACTTATGCTCCCACTAGTTTTGATATGTACTCAGAAATCAGCTGGACTTCTAGAACTCAATACTTTATTGACTTTCTTACCAAAGTTCAGAATTCTGATACGAGATGCTTTGATAAGACTTTATCAAATTCATACACCTTTCCTTGGATAGCACACATGTGTGTCTAAACAATTTCAGAACTATGAAATGGATGCCGTAATAATAGTCTCAATTGTATAGACCTTTTCCATTCCTCACAAGTCCATGTTAGTGTGCCAGTTAACCACACACGCTCCACTAACGACTTTGAGAATGCAAATATCACAATTGCTATCTACTTAAATCCACTTAGTGAAAGCGTTTCCTCACCATCATTTTCATGAATCGGAGAAAAACCTTATGACACTGAGATTTTATGGTGTATGTGTTCCTATCCATGTGAATTTCTCAAAACCGTAATCACAAGACAAGGTTAGTGAAAAATCCAAACTCATATGGATTGATCTTGTGCAGTCTTAACTTCTTGCCACGTGGCAACATAAGGGCCTCCCATTGCTTCTAAGTTATGCAACCAATTGAGAACTCTCAAAACTCATATGCAAAGTCAAATTTAATTGGAATGGGCATAGAAATTGGAATATGTCAACACGATAGGTTATAAACCTCACGTCGTGTGCTACTGATAAACTACAAGTTTTTATTCTTGATTAGACTCTTTCAAGATCTTTTAGACTCCCACTATCCTCTTGACATATAAGACTCTCTTGCCAAATATTCAAGAGATAGTGCAGATTCTTTATCAAGACAAACACTTCACACAATTGTCCTTAGTTGCTCTTTGTTTTATCCAAAACATCACAACTTACCAATTTCAAATGTACAAGAGTAGGACACATTTTACTCTTACATTTGACAAGTGTTATAAACCTTTCTTTGAGATATGTCACTCAAGTTACAATCTTGGAGTATGACTCTAAGAATTGTTTTGGAACGAAGTATGATTTATCTTCTTGATTTAACCATTTCAACAATTCATGACTCCTCTTCTTGGCCATAAGAATGCACTAAGATGTCCTTAGAGGATGAATTGTGATATGGTCTCACAATCAATAAGATGATCATAAAACATTGTTGGGATCTGAGTGTTGTGTCTTAGGCTCGTTTCTTGTTAGCCCAGTTTTGTAACCAGTTTGGGTCTGTCTAACCGTGTATCATTTTATTCTAGGTTTTTAGTGTTTAAGGTGCATGCATGCATCCTTAGTCATTAACGTTTTGATCATTCTCATTATAGTATTGTAAACCCTAGCTCGCCTCTACAATGGAAGTTCTTAATCGAGCTTTGCTGAGGTGTGACTACATTTGAATCATTCAGTATCACCTTGATTCCATCTCGTGTTCATTGTCTTGTTTATTATAATTGTTTTTTCTTCATTGATTAACCTGTAAAAGATCTAAACGCTCTTAGAGATTTTGTCTCATCAATTGGTATCAGAGCAGGAGGATGTGTAATTCATACACATCTCTTCTGTTAAAGAAGCTATTAGGGTTTTCCACATTAATTGGTATTAATTGAGGCGTCATTCCTCATTGGCGTATCTCATTAATTATTGTTCTAGCCCTAATGATAAATTACAAATCTGATCTTAAACATGTTTTCGATCAAACATCATCACAATGTCTGTGGATGATTCACAATCAAATCCGATCAATATCTCCAATATTATTGGATTGACAACAAGGATTCCAATCTTGTATACCCAGTATTATGAAGTTTGGACACATCACTTTGAAGATGATGTAATCGGTTCAGAAGATAATGGGTATTTGATTTGGGAAGCAATCACAGTTGGTCCGTTTCCTCACTCAAGCACTTCAAAAATTGTCAAAACTCAAAAGGAGTACAATAAGCTCGTGAATGATGTGAAAAACATTCCTCAAGACGAGAAAGAGAAGTTTTAGTGCAACATAAAAGCTTTAAGTATGATTAGGTTTGCTTTACAATCAGACACGTTTCGATTGGTAAGTTCATGCGCTACAGCGAAGGAGACATGGGATAGGCTAAAGGAATTATATTCTACTGATGAAGATCTGCAACATTCGCTTCAAACTCTATTACTTTCTGAATTTGGTGACTTCAAACATAAGCCAGAAGAGAAACTTATTCAGGCTTTTGATCGATTCAATCATCTTCTTAGTAAGATGATAAAGCATGGGATTGAAAGGAAAGTTATTCAGCAGAAGGTTACCTTCATGAATGGTCTTAGACCCGAATGGATGGCAGTTGTGTCTACATTGAAGGAACATGAACAATTCAAATCCTATTCTCTGGCGAAGCTGGTGGGAATTTTGAAGTCTCATGAAAGTGTTGTGTTAAAGGAAACGAATGTGGTTTCCAGCTTGGGTTCGTTAACTCTAATTTCCAAGGGAAAAAGTGTAGTTGAAGAAGAATTAGATCTTGCTGAATATGATCTAACTGGTGAAGAATATGCTTTGATGGTTTCCAATCCGAGAAAGTTTATCAAGAGGAAGTTCCCCGCCAACAAGAACCGAAACTGGCAGGGAAGCTATAGTTCCGAAAAGGTGAAGGAGGAACCGAAGATGGTTTCTAAGAATGAAGAATCTAAGAAGGAAACGAAGATTGGTGGCGACTCAGATTTTGATTGCCATTATTATGAACGCAAGAACCATTTTGCCAAAGATTGCATGCTGAAGAAGATGTCGGAAAGAGTTGATGAAGACGATGAGGAAGCGAACCTCCTGAGACGATCGGAGGAGATCAAGAAAAAGAAATCAGCAACTAACAATAACACCATGAATGCTTTAATTGTGCAGGGTACAGGTGATAATGATGAATTTGGTGGAGTTCAGGTGTGGTCCACAGATTCAGAGGACGAAGAAGTAAGAAAGCCCACTCATGGCAAGGCTCTACTGGTAAAAGAAGAAAATGTTGAGGGAAGATGTTTGATGGTGACAGATGGTAGGGGTGGTCAAAATATCCGCATCCGAACATCCGATCCGAAAAATCTGAAAATCCGATCCGAAAATACCCGAAAAATCGGAAATCCTAAAAGTCGGATACACGAAATTCGGATATCCGGTTTTTCGGATTTGGATACGGATATTAAAATGTTAAAATTTCGGATATCTGAAATCCGAAATATATAATATAAAAAATTATTAAAAATAGTTTTAATGCATTGGGTTTTTTAATTTGAAATTCAAAAAGATAAATTAATAACATTTTTACTTGGCACGCAAAGTGAGGATGGTATAAATGTTACATTTTTACGTTGATTTTAGTAATTTGAGTTTGATTTTCAAGATCTTCAGGTATCATGAGGTAACTTGCATTTAACCGGACCAAATAAAGTCTTATTATACCTAACAAATGCATGGAAACATTTTTGTTCTTGGAGGGTTTATTTTCTTTATTTAAAACTAATGAAATTTGGATATCCGGTTTAATATCTGAATCCGTATCCGAAATTTCGGATACGGATTCGGATATCAAAAATCAACTATCCAAAGTTTTGGATATCCGAATTTTCGGATATCCAGTTTTGAACACCCCTAACGGATGGTGTGTCACAGATGCAAAGATACACAATAGATGGTGGACTGGATGACGAGAAGGAGCGAGAGGACAAATGTTTCGTTGCGAAACCTGTCAGTGCACAGATTAATGAATGTGATGAGTTGATCAAGAAGGTACAAAGTATTCTCATTTCTCTGAAAATACCTATTACTAACTATGAAAAAGGAACTAAATCGATTAAAATTTGAATTTTCTAATATAAGTAGAAGTCTTACCCAAACTCGTGTCACAAATTCTAACTTGACTGATCAAATTAGTAGGGTATCGTCGAAGAGTGAGGAGAGGAGAATCTGGATTGAGCAAGAGGAGAAGGAATTAATTAGATCTAAGGATGACTCAATCTATTTGCAACGAGACAATCTTAAGCTTTTAAAACAATGAAATGTTTTTTGTTTGATTGCTAAGAGATTATATATTAATATCACTCAGTTACATCTCGATTGTGAAATAGGAAAGAAGATACATCACATGATTTTACCCTTCCTTGAGATAAAGGAGGATGAAGTCAAAGCCGAAGCTTACAACTGTGAAAATGTTGTATCTTCGGATGAAATATCTCATGCCTACAAAATTGGTCTTGACAAAATAGAGTCCCACATAAAGTGAAAAGACCATAAGGACATGCTCAAAAATTTGTTGGATGAAAATGACAAACTAAAACTGAGAACCAAAACTGTACAAAAATTTGACTCATTGAATGCCAAGTTAAGTTCAGAAAATATAATTGATGTTGAAAATGCATCTGAACTTAATGAGGACGATGACATGAGTGAAATCTCCGTAGAGGATGAGGTGGATTGTTCTGAATTTGTCAAGATCGAACCCGAAACAAATAAAAATCTCATTTCTGAAAACTCTGTTGAGTTCGTTCGCTCATTTATAGACAAGACTAAATTCCTCAAAACAAAAGGTGTTGTATATCAAAAGGTACAAACCACTCCAAATCAAGTTTACACTGTTCAAGGAGTCACACCACAACAGAAATCCGAACTAACAACATTGGTAGAAGAAGATAATGCTAATGGGTGTGATGAGTTTTTCTGGTCAGCATCGATAGATAACGCCGATGAAATAGAAGATCTGTCTCAGAAAACATCATGGAGAGTGAAGAGTAGGTGTGTGGCATAACCACTTAATGAAATTACACTATATGATGTGCCAAGCAAAAGTGGTACCAAAACATCTTCAGGCGAACCAGTCATGGCATCTAGTGAGACATGTTCGTTAAAGAGCGAAAGTCATGCTCAAGTACCGAAGAAAAAGTCCAACATTCACAAAAATCCAAAACAAGTGGCAGAACGAAAGCACCAACGTAACCTGAGATACAAGAAGAATCTCTCAGAAAGTAAACAATTTTGGCGATACCAGAATCCTCATTACGTTAGGTATGAAAAGACAAATAAGTCACAAGGAGAAAGAAGAGCCAATTCCACTTCACGAAACAAGAACAACCGAAACAAGGATTTTGGTTACTGTCATGAAAACAACCAAAGGCATACATTCGATTCACAAAGTCACAACAACCGAAAGGAACATTTCGGTCATCAGGTGATAAACAACCGAACGAATGGGTTCACTCCCGAAAGTGAAACAGTCCGAAAGGGCAATTTCGGTCCCCGCGGCAATAACAGTCGAAAGAAGAGTTTTGATCCTCAACATGTAAGAAACCGAAAGGACAGGTTCGGTTCCAAATCCACTTGTTATAAGAACCGAAGGGAAGACAATTTTCATTCTCAACCAAGGAAGAGAAATTGTCAACGGTCTAATATTGCTTCTAAACCTCCTTCTTCTCATTCTCATTCTCATTCTCATTCTCATTCATCTAAAGATTCAAAAGGGAAAGGAAAACTCTTTCCAGAAGACGAAAGACGCCCGAAAGAGACCCAAAAGCATGCAGACGTCAAAACCACAAATCCTACGCCTAAATCAAATGAGTCCAAGTCAAGTAAAATCAAAGTATTTACCATAAAAAGAAAAGATGAAACAACACTAATAAAACGAACTTATCTAGTTGATGTTTCTCATACTATTCCTATCCTGTAAAAAGGCTCACAAGGACCCAAGAAGCTTTGGGTTCCTAAATCTGCTTGATATTTTGCAGGTTATTTGTGACGAGCATTTTGACGAAGAATGGTACATTGACAGTGGCTGCTCGCGTCACATGACAGGTAGAAAGGAAGAACTGAGGGAGTTTCGGTCTCTCAAGGATGGTGGAACAGTGAAATATGGCAACAATTCATTAGGAACAATCAAAGGCTATGGACTGATTACAAATGGTGTCTTCTCGATAAGAAAGGTAGCATATGTTGAAGGATTGCAGCACAACCTCATTAGTGTCTCACAGCTGGTGGTTGGTACCGGATTGAAGGTCTCCTTTGATGAGGAAGGCTCAGAAATTGTCGAAAAGAAGTCAAATAATATTCTACTGAAGTCAAAGCAAAAGGGAGAAATGTACCCTCTAAATCTCAATCTGATTCGAGGGAAACCAGCTGTTTGCCTGCTAATGAAGGCACACTCAGACGAACGCTGGTTATGGCATCGAAGGCTCTCACATCTCAATTTCAAAGATATCAACAAGTTGGTACTTGGAGATCACGTTCGAGGTCTTCCAGTTCTCAAATTTGACAAAGAACATCTATGTGCAACTTGTGAAATGGGAAAGCAAAGTCGACAAAGTCATCCTTCTATAATCAATACAAAGGTGATAGAACCACTAGAGCTACTACACATCGATCTGTGTGTACCTTCTTCAATCAAAGGCATTGGTGGAAACAAGTACATACTTGTTATTATAGACGACTTCTCTCGCTTCACATGGGTATTCTTCTTGAAGCACAAATCAGAGGCCACTCCCAAGATCAAACTCTTTGTAAAGCAAGTAGAGGTTCAACCATGAAAAGTGGTTCGTAACGTGAGAAGCGACAATGGCTTGGAATTCAAGAACAAGGATTTTGAAGACTTTCTAGCAGAAAAGGGAACGACTCACAATTTTTCTGCTCCATATACTCCACAACAGAATGGAATCGTCGAAAGGCGAAATCGTTCTCTATGTGAAGCAGCCCAAACTATGCTGAACTTCGCTTCCTTACCTTTGTATTTCTGGGCTGACGCTATTGTTGCCGCTTGCTACACGCAGAATAGATCGTATCTGAACAAGCGCTTCTCAATCACTCCTTATGAGATCTTGAACAACTACAAGCCAAATGTGAAGTTCTTTCACGTGTTGGGTTCAAGATGATTCATCTTCAACTCAAAGGAGAACCGAAACAAGTTTGATGCACAAGCCAATGAAGGGATCTTTTTGGGATACTCCTTGAACTGAAAGGCATATAGAGTTCTGAATAAACGTTCAAAGAAGATTGAAGAAACATACTATGTCACTTTCGATGACAACTATGTCAAGAAGTTGAAGGCAACTGAAGGTGTAATGCAAGAAATCTTTCCAAAGTCTGGTCAAGGAACGGTGCTAATTTCAAATCTTTTCGAGCAATACATGCTAGTCTTCGATGAACCAGAGAAGGCTATTGATTCCGAATCCAAAGCTAAAGATAACCAGGTCGACAATCTGAAGCAAATCATTGACGACGCTGCTAAGAAGATGGCAGAAGAACAAACGAAAGCAACCGAACAACCTGAATCAAGCGAACCGCCTACAAATAATTCTTATCTCTAGGGGAGGGTTCGTCTCCTCCAAATAATCATGATTCATCATTCCAGGGGGAGAATCCATCATCATCATCATCATCAAGTTCAACCGAAAGTCCAAACGAATGGGAGTGTTCTGATCCTTAAATTGAACTCATATCATTATTCGAGGGGGAGAATACAACTGCTAATGATGATGATATTCTATTAGAACTTGAAGAAGAAATAAATGCAGAACTAGATCCCTCCTGTGATCCAAATTACCCTCCTCTCATCAAATAGACCAAAGAGCATCCTAAAAGTCAAATTATTGGAGAATCATCTGAAAAGGTCTTAACTCGATCACAGCTAAAAGCGAAACAAGCTGCATTATTCTCTCAAGTAGAATTTTGCATGTTCAACTCATTCATTTCCAAAGTTGAACCGAAGACGGTGAATGCAACTCTTGATCATTCAGATTGGGTTCAAGCCATCCAAGATGAGATGAACGAGTTCGAAAGAAACAAAGTTTGGCGACTAATTCCAACTCCAAAGGATGCTTCGGTTGTCGGTCTTAAGTGGGTTTTCAGGAATAAGATGGACAAGGAAGGAAACGTGATTCGCAACAAGGCTCGGTTGGTTGTGAAAGGCTAATGTCAAGAAGAAGACATAGATTATGAAGAGACCTTCGCTCTAGTTACAAGATTAGAATCAGTTTGAATCTTTCTTGCTTATGTTGCACACAAGAATTTTGAAGTCTATCAAATGGACGTGAAGTGTGCCTCTCTCAATGGAGAACTTGATGAAACGGTGTATGTAGAGCAACCGCCAGGCTTCGTGAACGAGAAGTATCCAGATGACTACTACAATCTGGACAAGGCAGTATATGGCCTGAAGCAGGCTCCCAGAGCATGGTATGAAACCCTTACTCGATTCTTAAAAATGTCGAAATTTAAACAAGGTTCGGTTGACCCAACCTTCTTTCGTAAGAAAGAGGGTAAACACCTTATGAGAGTCCAAATTTATGTTGATGATATCATATTTGGCTCCACGAATCCCAGCCTAACAGCTGAATTCAGGAAGTTGATGGAAACTAAATTTGAGATGAGCTCAATGGGTCCGATTAACTTTTTCCTTGGCTTGAATATTAGACAAGGACCCGAAGGAATTTTTATCAATCAGGAGGCAAACAAAAAGACATTACTTACCAAGTTTGGGATGTTGGGAGACTCAAAGGTGAAGGTTTCTATGGCGTTTGGCACCAAGCTGACACCATCATTGGAGAAACCGGCTGCTGACATGACGCTTTATCGTCAGATGATTGGTTTACAGATGTATCTTACAACCAGTAGGCCTGATATAATGTTCTCAGTCTGCTATTATGCCTGATTCCAAGCTAACCCAAGCGAACCTCACATGCACGCAATAAAGAACATCTTTCGCTATCTGAAGCGAACCTCCTCTCTCGGTCTTTGGTAGCCAGCCAACTCAGGATTTTTTGTCCAAGCATTCTCAGATGCTGACCTAGGGGGTTGTGGATTGGATCGTAAAATCACTACTGGAGGATGCCAATTTCTTGATGGCAAATTAGTAAGTTGGCAATCAATGAAACAAACCTGTGTTTCTCCCTCCACAACCGAAGCTGAATACATAGCCGCAACATCGTGCACATCTCAGGTCGTATGGATACAAAGTCAGCTTAGATACTATGGGCTGAACATGAAGAAAATCCCACCATATTGCGACTCAGAAAGTGCAATTAGGATTTGTCAAAACCCAGTGCAACACTTGAATACAAAGCACATAGCATTGGGGTATCACTTCATCAAAGATCATGTGGAAGATGGTAACGTAGAATTTCATTTCGTCAGAACCACTGATCAGTTAGCAGACATCTTTACTAAGGCCTTACCTGAATCAAGTTTCAATAAGATCCTACAAGGCCTAGGAATGATGGAAGTTGAATCAGTACCGAAATCTCCTTCGCTTCAATAAAGATTAGAAGCGAAATAGAGTGAACGCTCGGTCTATTTCGGGTTCGGTTCACCCGGGAACCGAAATGAACCGAACGCTCGGTTTATTTTGGGTTCGGTCCTACTAAAATCGGTTCGCTTTCTTCTTCTCAAAGGAATTTTGGTGGTATTCTTTTGTACACTCTTTTACATACACATTTTTATGTTTTTCTTTTCGTTTTTTTTATTTTCATAAAATCCAAAAAAAAAAATTATTTCTTTTTCTTTAGAAAATTTTCACAAAATACAAAAATATTTTTCATTTTATTTCACATTTCTCATGTTTTTCTATGTATAAAAGTTACTCTCGATGATGAAGCTGAAGCATGTATAAATTCTTTTCTATGGATTAGTTAAGTGTCCCTAGATGCATGTTGTTACATGTCTACCAAAGCCTCTATGGATTTTGAGTGAAGCCTTAATAATGTGATATGTACAAATCATGTTTTCCTAATTAGGCTGTTATATTCACTCTAATCATGAGCTACCTTACTCTTCTCACTTTGAGCTGAGAGTTTTCTGCTTGGTCCTTCTTTTATAGCAGAGGTACATTGAGTCCTTAACCATCTACAACATTTTTGTCCATCTCACTTCATTTCATTCATGTAACCCTTGAGACTCTCAGTAATTGCCACTGAGGTTTATGGTTACACAAAGATCTGTGTTTATGATCTTAGTCTCATGCTACTACGTACTAAGTGAAACCCAAAATTTAGTACCTATAATGAATTAACGGTGAACAATCACTATGTTCTAGCTTCACCAGTGAATTAGCAAAACCACTTTATGTGGTGTTACCATGAAATCTTCTTTTATTTTGAGAGATCCTTTTGAAATTGTCTATCACCAAGACTTTTCTTCCCCAAGGATCCATTTTTTTGAGATTTCTTATTTTCAACAAGTCACTGAATACATGCCAAACCTACTTGTTCAATAGGCCACATTGGTCTCACAGGTACTTCATTCTCTTTCGGCCTTATATCAAGAACCGAAACTTGAATTGAAGCGAAAGCCACCCTTACCCGCCTTATATATAAAAGGTGCCTTTCATTGATTCTTAAAAAGCACTTGATCGTATTTTAACGGAAACCTCATAGACACTTTGAAGTCTCTCTTGACTTGAAAGGAAGAGATTCGTGACCGGGATCCACTGTTCTATGTCTTAATCGACATCACAATATCCCACAAAGTTTGGTTTATTTCTTTATCATTCACACTCTATGCACGAAAATCTTTGATTTTCCAAAAATCTAGTTCTATTTTGTATAAGCTATTTTTCGTATAGCTTGGGCTCTAAAAGTGTTATGGCGGTTCTTAAACGAAATGCTCAGATTCATGTTATTTCTGTTGGTGACGTTTCAGATAAAGTAAAAAGGGTGAGTCAACAGTTATCCAAATGTTTGGTCATTTGAAAAAGGAGATTTATATGGAAAGGCGCATAACAATGAAACGTTTTCTCTCTCCTGCGTAATCATCGGGGTTGCCAAACGTCCAATCCTCACTGCATCAGGAACCGTTTCACAAAAGACAATATTTTAGATGGATTTTTCTCTCTCCTACTCTCACGTATAAAAGGTTTCTCCCAATCCACTTTACTCTTTTACCGCTCTCAAATCTTCTAAAGCAAAAGACGATTTCTTTCACTGTTCATCATCTTCTTCTCAAGCTTCATCAATGTAGAATCCTCATCTGTTCAAGACACCTTTGTTCGTTCCACCCTTCTGACCATCAAGCACAACCAAAATCTCATTATCGATATTACACCATCAACCTATGAACACTACATGTTGCAACTGGTGGAATACCTCAAATACTCTCCACTCTTGATCGCTCTATTACAAGTGGAGGTTGTTCCCATGTCTTGCCTCTCTCACATCTACTCCACTTCTTACTATGACAAAGTTGCCGAGAGACTCCACTTTGACATTCACAACGAGAAGACCTCGATTTCCAAGAATCGATTATGCACACTGCTAGGTCTTACTCATGAACCCACCACGGTAAACCCTGATTCCATCACAATTGGTCAATTGTTATCAATGTTCTACAATATGGGTTACACTGAAACCCTAACCACAATGACAAACTTCAAGAAATCATGCCTTCCTCCTCAATGGAATGGCCTCTTCACACTACTCTTTAAAGGTCTCTCGGAGCGAAGCGCTGGATCTGATGGTGCAAGCAAGTCATTTATGACCATGCTTTATGGGGTGTACAATGGGGTACATCTTGATTATGGTTCGGTTCTATGGCAACAGCTTGTTCAATGCTTATCGTCTTCTTCTCGCCATTCTGAAGTTTCATGTGTGTCACACCCCCGAACCAGACGGCGGAAACGTCCGGGGGCTGTCGTGACTCAATTGAATACCATAACATTGAATATATATGAATCATAACAACATTCGTCACCATTCATCAACATAGTACAACCAGTAGTGTTTACATATCATACATTGTTTAAACATTACATTCCCCCAAAAATTAATTTGTTCGATTCATACAAAAAAATAAACTGCAACCGTCACTGGATATGATTTCTCTTGATTCACTGGTTCCCTGAGAATACAAGTATTTTGAAAAACGTCAACATATGAAATGTTGGTGAGTTCATAAGTTGTATTTGAAAACAATGCTTTGTATCGTTTGAAAACCACCAGAAAATCCGATATTTTCTGAAAATAGTATAGTCAAAAAGGTGTGAAGATCCATAAGTATGCCTGTTTGTTTTCTATACTTGTGAAATATTGTTTATTGAAATCGTATGTATTCTGAATTTGTATGTATTGAAAACCCTAGGAAAACCCGATGTCTTCCTAGTTCCTTGAATTCCATGAAATTACTTGAAACCATTGCAACGCATGAAGTTGTTATTCCAGACGACATTGGATCATTGATGAGCATGACTATCCGCCACAGACACGCGTTACACAAACGACTAGTCCATAGCAATACCAACGATCCCGAAGGCGTCGTCCGTACTAGTCACGCTATCCAACCGTCCTGTAGTCCCACATCCGAAGAGAAGGAGGACACGAAGGCCTCGACGACTCCATTAGTCGGTTGGGGATAAAAGGTACGAGGGGTCCCCGACCCGCCTCGCAAAAAGGCAGACTTTACTAGCGACACTAAAGGACCCTTGGGGACCAGTAGTCTACAGCCATTGAAAGTCCGGTTACGTTGTGTCGGGATGGTAAAACCCAACACTTCGTAAATGAAGTCTTTGGGCCTTAAGATCAGGTCGTCGGGCTAGCTAGGCTCAACGAACAAGATTTTACACTTGTGGGGCCCAAAGATAGTGCGTAGACGTCTGTGCACATGTATAATGTATTCTGAATCGTTATTTGTATGAATCATAGTATTGTAGTATCATAGTATCGTTGTATTTGTGGTTTCGGATTTTTATTGGTTCGAGACCGAACCAATTCGTTTGACAACGACTTTTGGTATTGTAGTGTATTGTATTTTGTCGATAGTAGTAGTACCATTATTTGATCATATTGCATGTATAGGATTAGTCTTGGAAATTTTCTGTTTTCAGCCCCTCCTCTTTTGTAACATTTACCTTTTCAACCCTTTATTTAAAATATTTTCCGGTTTGGTATTTAAATCAATTTTCTTGACATTTTAACACCAAAAATTATTGAAATAATCATTTTCCAGCATATTTTCCATAGAAAACAGCTTAAGACCCTGAAAATGCAGTTTTCTTGGTTTTAATCCCTTCTTTTCGCAAATTTGACAATTTTGGCCCAAATAGAAAATTTTTTGCAACTTTGGTCCTTTTTAAATTTAAAAAGCATTTTAAACCTTTGAAAAGGAATTGGAACACTTATAGTCCACTGTTTTACAGAAAGTTACAGTTTTGGCCCTCCAAAACAGAAAAATTCGCATAATGGGCCTTATTGGGCCGAAATTTTCATTTTTAGCCCATTAAGCTTGAAATTCATGTTTTTAGTCCTCTAATTAAGTGTAATTCCAGAAATAGTTTTATGGAAACTGTTTTGGCACACTTCATCCATCAGAATCTGTGAAATGTCAATTTGGGCCCTTATTTTTGTATTTTTCACATTTTAGGCCCAAAATTTGTGTTTTTAACCCAAAGAAAATTATTACTAAACCACTTAGCCATTTTTCTTGAAACACTTTGTGTTTAGAAATATATTTGAAGCTAAAATCATTTAACACAAGATATATCTCGGTTTTGATGGGTTTTAAGGCTAGATCCAACATTAAATCACATAAAAGCATACATATAAGCATGGAAATCATACAAGGCATACAAACACATATAGATCTACACTTTCACTTGTATTCCCCCCCCCCCCACAAAACTCATAAAAACAGAAAATAGGGGGTATGAAGCTCACCTTGGGGTGTTGATTCGGTTTTGCAAGGAAAAATGGAAGGAAAATGACGTGTTTTTGGCCTTGGCTCCCTTTGATGAAGATCTCGAGTTTTGAGATGGTTCTAGGGTGCAAGATCACGATTTTTGCATAGATTAGGAAAGGATTTTGATAACAAAAGAATTTAAACCTTAGATCTATGCATAATCTTACCTTAGATGATGATTTACTTGCAAGATCCTCTTGAAAGTCCCTAATTTTCGAGATTTTTGGAGAGGGGAGGAAGGAGAGTTCTTGAGAGAGTTGAGAGATTTTTTGTGAGTTTGTGTGTGTGAGTATGGCCGAGAGTGAGAGAGGAGAGAAGAAGAGATGTGATCTTGAAGTGATATGCATGGAAGAATGGGAAATAATGCATGGAAGTCCTATGGGTAATAGTGAGGTGGCACACTTAAGTCAACTATCTTCAAATCCTCTTGGGCTTGGGTATTGGGCCGAAACATGGAGGAAAAAAAAGAAATTTGGGCCTTTTGCTCCTAAGCCCAATATTTGGGTTAGCCTTGGGTATGTTTTTAGTCTAAAAGAATGTAGTAGGATTTTTATATTTTTATTGGACTAGTTTAGGTTATTCATGTATCAAGGCTTTTAATTCATTTAATTCTAGGCCCAATATGGCCCAAAATGTTAAAATAAATAAGTGTGGGTCCAATTAGAGCCCAATTAGGGTTCTAAACCCATGTTAGTCTAATTGGAAGCTTATTGGTCCCTTTGGATCCAATAAGGGAGTCCTAGTCCAAAATGGACTTAAACAAGGACTTCTAGGGTCTCCAATTGTTTGATGACTATTTGTGGTACTAGCATGTTGTGTTTGATTGAAGTTTTTGATTCATATTAACTTGAATATATAGATTTCATGGCTCAAAATTTACAGTTGTGACATCATCCCCCCGTTAGAGGGAATTTCGTCCCGAAATTCTGTTTGAAAGCTAGATTTGAGAATGCTAAAATAGGTGAGGGTACTTCTGCTTCATTTGATCTTCGCGTTCCCACGTGAATTCTGGCCCATGCTTTGCGTTCCACCGTACCTTCACGATCGGGATGCGACTCTGCTTAGTACGCTTCACCTCCATGTCCATGATTTCGATTGGCTCCTCGACGAACAGGAGATTCTCGTTGATTTCGATTTCGTCAAGAGGAATGACAAGGGTTTCATCTGATAGGCACTTTTTCAGATTAGAAACATGAAACACGGGGTGGACACCGTTTAGCTCCGTGGGTAGTTGTAGTCTGTATGCTACTGGACCTATTCGGGCGACGATTTCGAAAGGTCCAATGTATCGCGAGTTCAGCTTTCCCCGTTTTCCGAAACGTATAACCCCTTTCCACGGTGAGACCTTCAACAATACTCGATCACCGACCTGGAATTCTAAGGGCTTTCGCCGTTTATCAGCATAGCTCTTTTGCCGGTCACGCGATGCCTGTAATCGAGCTTTGATCTGGACAATCTTTTCCGTGGTCTCGCGAATGATTTCCGGTCCTGTCATTGCCCTATCCGACGTATGTGTTCTTGCTAGCTGGGTGTCACCTACTTCAGCCCAACATAACGGTGATCTACATTTACGCCCGTACAGTGCTTCGAAAGGGGCCACCTTAATGCTCGAATGATAACTATTGTTATATGAAAACTCGATCAACGGTAGGTGGGTATCCCAAGACTTTCCGAAGTCTATCACACATGCACGAAGCATGTCTTCAAGCGTCTGAATGGTTCGTTCGCTTTGACCGTCCGTTTGTGGGTGATACGCGGTGCTCATATCGAGATGAGTTCCCATGGCCTTGTGGAGCGACTGCCAAAAGCGTGACGTGAACCTACTTTCCCTATCCGAGATGATAGATTTTGGCACTCCATGAAGTTTTACAATCTCTCGTAGGTACAAACGCGTCAGCCTCTCCATCTTGTAGGACTCTTTGATTGGCAGGAAATGGGCAGATTTCGTCAGTCGGTCGATTATTACCCATATGGTGTCCAATCCGTCCGACGTCTTGGGCAGCTTGGTCACGAAGTCCATAGAAATCCCCTCCCATTTCCACTCAGGGATTGCCGGTTGCTGTAACAATCCGGAAGGTTTCTGGTATTCCACTTTTACTTTGGCACACGTAAGGCACTTACTAACATAAGTTGCGATTTCCGCCTTCATGTTAGGCCACCAATAGTGCTGCTTAATGTCCAAATACATCTTGTCCGAACCAGGATGAATGGAGTATCGTGTCTTGTGGGCTTCCTTCATAACGATCTCCCTGAATCCTCCGATTTTTGGAACCCAAATACGGTTCATGAAGTAGTATACCCCATTCTCTTTGACTTCCAGGTTCTTCTCCATTCCGCGTAATGCCTCGCTAGTTCTATTTTCCGCTTTCATAGCCTCTGCCTGGACTGATGCAATTTGAGCGGTCAGATGAGACTGAATGGTTATCGAGTGCGTTTCCGTTCGGCGATTTGTGTACTCCTTCCGACTTAATGCGTCAGCTACCACGTTGGCCTTGCCTGGATGGTACTTGATCTCGCATTCGTAGTCGTTTAACAACTCCACCCATCTTCGTTGTCTCATGTTCAGCTCCTTTTGATTCAAGATGTGCTGGAGGCTCTTGTGGTCTGTGAAGATGGTGCACTTTGTACCGTACAGGTAGTGCCTCCAAATTTTTAGGGCGAAGACCACGGCTCCCAGTTCTAGGTCATGGGTTGTGTAATTTACTTCGTGCGTCTTTAGTTGACGGGACGCATATGCTATCACTCTTCCACGTTGCATGAGAACGCAACCTAAGCCTTGATTTGACGCGTCGCAGTATACTACAAAATCTTCCGTTCCTTCGGGTAGAGATAGCACAGGAGCACTACAAAGAGCTTGTTTCAAGGCTCGAAACGCAACCTCTTGTCGGTCTGTCCACTTGAATGGCACGCTCTTTTGTGTAAGCAAGGTAAGTGGCTTGGCGATTTTAGAGAAGTTTTGGATGAACCTCCTATAGTAGCCTGCTAGGCCTAAGAACTGACGAATTTCTGTGGGCGTAGTCGGAGTTGCCCATCCTTCCACAGCTTTGACCTTAGAGGGATCCACATGAATTCCATCTTGGCTAACTATGTGACCTAGAAAATTCACGCTCCGTAGCCAAAACTCACACTTAGAGAGTTTGGCGTAAAGCCTTTCCGATCGCAGCGTTTCTAGGACTTGTCGGAGATGTTGGCCATGCTCCTCTTTGCTTCGAGAATAGACGAGGATGTCATCGATAAACACAATGACGAAGTTGTCCAAGAACGGTCGACAGATTCGGTTCATTAGGTCCATAAATGCGGCGGGTGCATTTGTTAGACCGAAGGGCATTACGACGAATTCGTAATGTCCATAGCGGGTTCGGAAAGCGGTTTTAGGAATATCTTCTTCTCGGACCTTGAGTTGATGGTATCCGGACCGTAGATCTATTTTAGAAAAATAGCTAGCTCCTTGGAGCTGGTCGAATAGATCATCGATTCGTGGGAGTGGGTAGCGGTTTTTAACAGTGAGTTTATTCAACTCTCTGTAATCGATGCACATTCTGAAAGATCCGTCCTTCTTTTTGACAAAGAGCACCGGAGCTCCCCATGGCGAGTAGCTAGGTCGGATAAATCCCTTGTCCAGAAGCTCACTGAGTTGGCTGGACAATTCCTGCATTTCAGCAGGTGCCAATCGATATGGTGATTTAGCGAGAGGAGTTGCTCCTGGAACGAGGTCGATTCGGAACTCAACCTGTCTCTCTGGGGGTACTCCCGGAAGATCTTCAGGAAACACGTCCGGGAATTCACACGCTACCGGAATGTCTTGGATGTTAATTTCTTCTTTGGCCTTGTCCACTATGTGGGCCAAGAACGCTAAGTTGTTCTTTCGCAGATGTTTTTGTGCTTTGATGCACGAGATAAGACGAAGATTCGTGCTAGGTTTGTCTCCGTAAATTACTAGGGTTTCGTGATTCGGGAGACGAAGGCGAACGGCCTTCTCGTGGCACATAATCTCAGCATGGTGGGGGCTTAACCAATCCATGCCGATAATCACATCGAAACTCCTAATTGACACTGGCATCAGATCTATTCGTAAGACGTGTTGGTTAAGGGTTAGGGTACATCCGATGTAGATCTCCCTAGTGGATTCGGTTTTCCCATTGGCCATTTCCACCGTATAGGTTTCATTTAGCTTCTGGGGTTGTTGTCTTAGTAAATGTTTAAACTTCTCACTTACGAAACTTCGCTCCGCTCCAGTATCAAATAAGATGCATGCATAAGTGTGGTTTAGGAGGAACGTACCGGTCACAACTGCGTGGTCCTGAACTGCATCACTCTGACCCATGGTCAGCATTCTCCCTGCTCCTCTGTTTCCTGAGTTGTTGTTGTTAGGGCAATCTCGACGGAAATGTCCCGTCCTTCCACACCCAAAACAGGTGTGGCTAGGCCCTGCATTGTTGCTGCCGGCATTGGTGTTGTTGGTATTGCGGTGGTTACTGTTGTTGTTCTGGTTGTTTCCCTGACTCTGGTTCTGAGAAGGATAAGTCCTGCAGAACCTTGCAGTGTGTCCTCTTCGGTTGCAACTGGTGCAATGGTGTTCTCTGCATTCGCCGTGATGGTGGAGGCCGCACTTATTGCAACTAGGAAGAGTACCGGAGTAGGGTCTTGAAGCATTTGAAGCAGCTGAGGCTGGAGCATGTGATGTGACTGGTACCGGCGTAGTGACAGCGTGAACTGCCACCGTTTGCTGCTTTTTAGAGGTCTCGGGACCCTGACGCCCCTTCCTCTTGTTGTTCCATCCTTTCTTACCATCACTCTCCTTCTTCTTCTCAGTCTCTACCGGTTTCTCGCCCTTTTTGTGGTTATGATCATATAGCCTCTTTGCCAATCTCTTCGCACTGTCAAAAGTTTCAGGGTTCGCAGCTATCACATTTCCTTGAATGGGGGATGTCAGTCCCCAAATGAATCGTTCAATCTTCTTTCCCTCTGATGTGATCATACCCGGGCACAACAGAGATAGTTCGCTGAATCTCGATATGTAAGCATCGATGTTCCCATTCTGCACCGTGAGATTCCATAGTTCCTGCTCCATCTTCTGTATTTCGCCTCGGGGGCAGTACTCAGCCGTCAACATCTCTTTCATTTCTGCCCAGGGAATAGAGTTGGCGACAGGGAGTGTCATAGCTTCTACATGACCATTCCACCAAGTGAGTGCTTGGTCCACAAAAGTGCAGGCCGCGAACTTCACTTTCATCTGCTCGGGGCACTCGCATATCTCGAATACCGACTCTACCTTCTCGATCCATCGCTTTAGGGCGATCACTCCTCCGGTACCGTTGAAAGTTCGGGGTTTAGCGTTCGCAAAATCCTTGTAGGTGCACGTTTTAGTGAGTCCTTGGTTCGTCCCGTTGTTCGAACTTCCGGATCCTTGCCCGTTACCTCCTCCGTTGTTCCCTCGGTGAAGTTGTGCCATAGCCGCTGTGACTGCAGCAGACACGGCTGCCTGGAAAGCAGTGGAGTCAACTTCCGGCGGGGTTGGTTCGGGATTTCCGCGAGTAGCTGGGCGAGGCATCTTTCTGTCATGAAACGGAAAGATGTTGAGTGTACGTGGTTTCTGTGAGGTGGCGACTCTACTAACTAGGTGTATGGTACGAACCTAAACGTTACTATCATCAAGCATACAATCATAACGTCTCAACACATAACAACTGAGAATATTATAGCAAAACACACAAAAGTTTATTAATATTATCCGCATTTAGTACAAGAAAATTTTGCTCGTAAGAGCATACATAAGTAACACTAATCCGACAGCATAACGGCTCCATGAGTAGTGTAGTCACTTAAACATAGAGCCGGAGTACATAACATAGTTCCTAATAACCTACTATGATAAGTCTATCCCTAAACGCGTTGAGCTGCGTCAGGAGGTGGTGCCGAAGATGTGGATGCTCCCTGAAGACGAGCCACTAGGCGTTCTGCATCCTGAAGTCGAGATTCCCACCTTACCTGCCTCATGTGAAACTCCCGGAGGACGTCACGCGTCTCCTGCTCCGCACGCTCGACTCTAGTCCACAACTGGCGTACTTGATCAGCAGTGCCCTGAGCAAGGTCGCCGGTGTCCCGTAGTCGTCTCACCATGACTGGTAGAGCTCGGTCGGCCGGTCCTCCGTCCCTCAAGTCAAAGAACTCACGTGACATGCCAAACGGGGGTCGCTGTCCCTAATGTCTGCTCCATCTCCAAAGATCAATGCCCCAAGGAGGGGTAGGTCCAGTGGGTCCCACACGATATGCAGGCACCCTGATCGGGTAAGGGGGGTCGATGACCTCAGACTCTGCATCCGAATCACCCCCTTCGCTGTCATCGAGCTCCTCTTCGAAAGGTTCTTCGTCTTCTTCGGGTTCGACAGGCTCGCCTTCGACTTCCGCCTCCGGTTCCCCGTCAGATTCCTCTTCGGGGTCCTCCTCAGGTTCTTCTTCAGGCTCCTCCTCCTCCTCCTCTAGCCACCCGTTGTTTCCCTGATTAGGGAAGTAGGGGTCTCCCGGGTGATGAAAGCCAGCCATGTTGTCTGCGCGAGTACGTAAATATGCTACATTATCCTAGGATGCTATGTCTATCATACATACTAAGCAAACATTCTCTTTTTGGGTGGTAAAAGGTATAGTGTTAGGTTCCCTGGCTATCCCGATCTCATCAAGACGTGTGTTAATTTTACCTTGGAGAGAATGTAGTTGATCAGGCTACATTCACTCCTTGGTATCACTAAGAACAGTCCCGAATTAACCGAGATACCAGTGTTATTGTGTTTGATTCAGCGTTGGATCCTTATTCCTAATGCAAGCAAGTGTGTTTTATTTACTTGTTCTGTTCAGAGTTATGTTAGTCCCTCTTTTTGGTTTATAGTTGCATATCGATGTATGGCTCGACATGCTAGTTCACTATAAACAAAGCTCTGATACCAACCTGTCACACCCCCGAACCAGACGGCAGAAACGTCCGGGGGCTGTCGTGACTCAATTGAATACCATAACATTGAATATATATGAATCATAACAACATTCGTCACCATTCATCAACATAGTACAACCAGTAGTGTTTACATATCATACATTGTTTAAACATTACATTCCCCCAAAAATTAATTTGTTCGATTCATACAAAAAAATAAACTGCAACCGTCACTGGATATGATTTCTCTTGATTCACTGGTTCCCTGAGAATACAAGTATTTTGAAAAACGTCAACATATGAAATGTTGGTGAGTTCATAAGTTGTATTTGAAAACAATGCTTTGTATCGTTTGAAAACCACCAGAAAATCCGATATTTTCTGAAAATAGTATAGTCAAAAAGGTGTGAAGATCCATAAGTATGCCTGTTTGTTTTCTATACTTGTGAAATATTGTTTATTGAAATCGTATGTATTCTGAATTTGTATGTATTGAAAACCCTAGGAAAACCCGATGTCTTCCTAGTTCCTTGAATTCCATGAAATTACTTGAAACCATTGCAACGCATGAAGTTGTTATTCCAGACGACATTGGATCATTGATGAGCATGACTATCCGCCACAGACACGCGTTACACAAACGACTAGTCCATAGCAATACCAACGATCCCGAAGGCGTCGTCCGTACTAGTCACGCTATCCAACCGTCCTGTAGTCCCACATCCGAAGAGAAGGAGGACACGAAGGCCTCGACGACTCCATTAGTCGGTTGGGGATAAAAGGTACGAGGGGTCCCCGACCCGCCTCGCAAAAAGGCAGACTTTACTAGCGACACTAAAGGACCCTTGGGGACCAGTAGTCTACAGCCATTGAAAGTCCGGTTACGTTGTGTCGGGATGGTAAAACCCAACACTTCGTAAATGAAGTCTTTGGGCCTTAAGATCAGGTCGTCGGGCTAGCGAGGCTCAACGAACAAGATTTTACACTTGTGGGGCCCAAAGATAGTGCGTAGACGTCTGTGCACATGTATAATGTATTCCGAATCGTTATTTGTATGAATCATAGTATTGTAGTATCATAGTATCGTTGTATTTGTGGTTTCGGATTTTTATTGGTTCGAGACCGAACCAATTCGTTTGACAACGACTTTTGGTATTGTAGTGTATTGTATTTTGTCGATAGTAGTAGTACCATTATTTGATCATATTGCATGTATAGGATTAGTCTTGGAAATTTTCTGTTTTCAGCCCCTCCTCTTTTGTAACATTTACCTTTTCAACCCTTTATTTAAAATATTTTCCGGTTTGGTATTTAAATCAATTTTCTTGACATTTTAACACCAAAAATTATTGAAATAATCATTTTCCAGCATATTTTCCATAGAAAACAGCTTAAGACCCTGAAAATGCAGTTTTCTTGGTTTTAATCCCTTCTTTTCGCAAATTTGACAATTTTGGCCCAAATGGAAAATTTTTTGCAACTTTGGTCCTTTTTAAATTTAAAAAGCATTTTAAACCTTTGAAAAGGAATTGGAACACTTATAGTCCACTGTTTTACAGAAAGTTACAGTTTTGGCCCTCCAAAACAGAAAAATTCGCATAATGGGCCTTATTGGGCCGAAATTTTCATTTTTAGCCCATTAAGCTTGAAATTCATGTTTTTAGTCCTCTAATTAAGTGTAATTCCAGAAATAGTTTTATGGAAACTGTTTTGGCACACTTCATCCATCAGAATCTGTGAAATGTCAATTTGGGCCCTTATTTTTGTATTTTTCACATTTTAGGCCCAAAATTTGTGTTTTTAACCCAAAGAAAATTATTACTAAACCACTTAGCCATTTTTCTTGAAACACTTTGTGTTTAGAAATATATTTGAAGCTAAAATCATTTAACACAAGATATATCTCGGTTTTGATGGGTTTTAAGGCTAGATCCAACATTAAATCACATAAAAGCATACATATAAGCATGGAAATCATACAAGGCATACAAACACATATAGATCTACACTTTCACTTGTATTACCCCCCCACAAAACTCATAAAAACAGAAAATAGGGGGTATGAAGCTCACCTTGGGGTGTTGATTCGGTTTTGCAAGGAAAAATGGAAGGAAAATGAAGTGTTTTTGGCCTTGGCTCCCTTTGATGAAGATCTCGAGTTTTGAGATGGTTCTAGGGTGCAAGATCACGATTTTTGCATAGATTAGGAAAGGATTTTGATAACAAAAGAATTTAAACCATAGATCTATGCATAATCTTACCTTAGATGATGATTTACTTGCAAGATCCTCTTGAAAGTCCCTAATTTTCGAGATTTTTGGAGAGGGGAGGAAGGAGAGTTCTTGAGAGAGTTGAGAGATTTTTTGTGAGTTTGTGTGTGTGAGTATGGCCGAGAGTGAGAGAGGAGAGAAGAAGAGATGTGATCTTGAAGTGATATGCATGGAAGAATGGGAAATAATGCATGGAAGTCCTATGGGTAATAGTGAGGTGGCACACTTAAGTCAACTATCTTCAAATCCTCTTGGGCTTGGGTATTGGGCCGAAACATGGAGGAAAAAAAAGAAATTTGGGCCTTTTGCTCCTAAGCCCAATATTTGGGTTAGCCTTGGGTATGTTTTTAGTCTAAAAGAATGTAGTAGGATTTTTATATTTTTATTGGACTAGTTTAGGTTATTCATGTATCAAGGCTTTTAATTCATTTAATTCTAGGCCCAATATGGCCCAAAATGTTAAAATAAATAAGTGTGGGTCCAATTAGAGCCCAATTAGGGTTCTAAGCCCATGTTAGTCTAATTGGAAGCTTATTGGTCCCTTTGGATCCAATAAGGGAGTCCTAGTCCAAAATGGACTTAAACAAGGACTTCTAGGGTCTCCAATTGTTTGATGACTATTTGTGGTACTAGCATGTTGTGTTTGATTGAAGTTTTTGATTCATATTAACTTGAATATATAGATTTCATGGCTCAAAATTTACAGTTGTGACAATGTGGAAGGTCTATTGTCACAAATTGGGCGATGGATCGTCTTCATGTCCCAATCATGGCAGAATCGCTTCTCTCCTCCATTACAACATTCCACACAACCAAGATTCTAGTCACTGATCCGTCCAAGTACATGTTTATTGGATCAATTCTGGCATCCATGTATGCCTGTGTGTCTAAGGAGAGTGCTATCATTCAAGAGTACAAGAAGCTTCCATCTTCAGGCCCACGGGAACTCACACAAGCAATGATTCGTTCCATTGAGGAAGCCGATAAGCCATAAAAGAGGGGAAAGAAACAAGAAAGAAGATGGAAGGACAGGTTATCAAAGGAGATAAGGGGCAAACTCCAAGAAAGCGAAAGACTGAGAAGGTTTCGATTTGTGGCTCGCAAAGCCATTGAAGCTGCTAATGAAGAGCTTCATTCCAAAGTTGATGATCGACTAACTCAACTTGAGGCAGAGCTTGCCGTTGAGACAAAGACGCCTGCTCGGAGGCTTATCCTTCAGTCCTCAAGCGATTTCAGTTCTGATTATGTCCCTATTGGACATAAACAACCCTCTCGTAGTGCATCTGAGAGCGAAAGCATGGATGAGGAGGTTTCGGTTCGTGGTGATACCCCTCCTCACTCACCTACCCTAGAGGTACTTGTTCGATCTAAAGCACCTTCTCCTCCACCTATTTCCATTCCTATTTCCTTCCTCCCACTATCCCAGTTATCACATCCTAACCTTCTTCTACTATTCCCATTCCTACACCTATTTTTTCCGAAGCCACCACTACTACCACCACGGGAGTTCAAACCAATGTATCTAATATGGGGGTTCATTCTTCTGCACCCAAAACCCCTGTCACCACTAAACCTCTATCTCCTACCCATTCAACCGAAACCAACACTGTTCTTGGAGGTGAGGACTTGGAGTTCGATTCGACTTACTTCAATCCTTATTGTGTTTAGAGCGATGATGATGATGATGCTCCTCTTGCCAAGCGACATCTCAAGGTTGTGACTGATAAACTTGATCAGTTACTTTCTTCTTCCTCTGCTAATACTTACTTAGAAGCTACTCTCAAGGCCCTGTTCTCCTCTCCAGTTAAGGAGCACGACACCTCTATCTCCATTTCAGCGAAGGCTATTGATGCCTCTACTTCTCAATGCCAAAAGGCTTCACTTGCTATAGAAGCCTCTACTAAAGAGTGCAAAGAAGCGACCACAAAAAGTCGAAAAACTAATTTCAGAAGCTCAAATCTTCTTAGATTCCCTTCAAGCAGCTGCTCAGAAAAATGCACATATAGTGAATGCTTCGGTTGATTCTCTGAAACGTTCACTGGAGGTTAAGCTATCACATCTTGGCGTGGCTCGCAAAGCCATTGAAGCTGCTAATGAAGAGCTTCATTCCAAAGTTGATGATCGACTAACTCAACATGAGGCAGAGCTTGCCGTTGAAAACAAAGTCATGGATGAGCAGGACAAGTGAACCTCTCAGCTAAAAGTTCAGAACTTAAAGCTCCATTCTGCAACTCCAGAGCTCAATGATTTAAATTCTGAAAGATAAGTGATTCGCAACTCTGTTGGTGATGTCCATTCAATCCTGCTACATCTCCTGAACGCCCATGACTCTATCTTAACAATCTCTATTCGACGTCATATAACTGAGAAACTACGACCAACTTCGGATATTCTCAGTCATATTGAGGGTGTTTCGGAGACCGTTGTTCTTCCGAAACAAGGGGAGAAAAGAAATCACAAGGAGGCAAACCTGACAAAACTCAACCTCCACCCCCTCCAAAACCAAAAGCTATTGTTGGACCGAAGGATAATGAAGCTTCGTGCAGTAAAATTCAAAAGAGAAAAAAAGATCATTGATAAAGATGATGAAGATGAAGATGAAGAGGGTGATATTGATGACATTATTGTTGGAATAGTGTCTAAGGCCGCAACTATATTTGGCAGGTATTTGAGCCGGTTGTGCATGGTCCTTTTGGGTTGCCTTCACCATAGCAACTTGACAGGATGATTTATAATGAGAGAAGAAATATTATTTATATATTATGAGTATAATATAAGGAATAATAATATTGTTATTTGATTAATATAAGTCATAAATTAATTAGGAATTAATTTGGTGACTTAAAGAGATAATTGAATAAAGGGGCATAAACTGTCAATTGTATGATAGTTGTATTTTGAGCAGTGACTCCTTATGGATAAGGGGTGGACAAATTTAGGGTTTGGAAGAGCCTAGAAATCTTCTAAGGCTTATCATTAAGGATATTGGATTGCTTAGGGCCTAAGTTATCCAATTAGGGTTTTAAGAGTGAAACCCTAGGAGGCTCACTAGTATGAATACATCCATAGGGTTGAGGAAATGGGCACTCTTGCATTTGAAGAAACCCTGGCCGATTTCTCGCCCTCCTCTCTCTCTCACTTATCATCCTCTTGCTAGTTGGTGTTTGTAACCCATTAGAGGAGTGACAATTGTGACTCTAAGCTCCAAAGACAAGAAGATTCAAGCAAGCAACTCAAGGTATTCCTTTACATCCGATTTCTTATGTTATGATTTGAATGTTTACACTAGATCTATCAATAGAAGTCTTGGATACATTGCATGTTCAATTTGAGAAACCTAGATCCAAGCATTAGGGTTTGTATGTGCACATAGGAAAGTTCTTATGGCTGAAACCCATCAGTGGTATCAGAGCCTTGATTGGTTTCTATTGAATTGATGCATTGGTTGCTTGATTGTTGATTGCAAAATTCGATTTTTGTCCCTCTGCCTGATGAACTCGGCGAGTTCCATAGCGGACTCGGCGAGTAGGCCTCAACTCGGCGAGTCCATTGTGGTACTTGGCGAGTTCGAGCGTCAGAAGGAGCTAGTTTCGGGATTTCTTGCTGTTTATCTTATGGAAACTTGCCTTTATCTTAATAGGTCAATATAAATCCAATTTTAACATATATTTGAGTATATCCTTGACCTAATTCAAGATATTTACCAATTAATTGAATAATAATTTCCTTATATGATATTAATTGATTATTTTAATTAAATTGGTAAATTGTTTTGCAAGAAACATTTAAATAAATCAAATATGGATAATTATGAGATTAAATGGTTGATTTAAATTATTTGTTATTTGATCCTTTATTTTTTGAAAAGTTTAAAACTCGTCCTCAAGTTTTGAAATTTAAGTTTTGTGATTAAAAGTTTAATTTAGACAATTTAAATTTCAAACCCTAGAATTTTACAAGTTTAAACTTCAACCCTATACTGTATATGATTACAAGCTTAATATATATGTATAATTAAAAATTCTAGTCTTACTGTTAGTATGCCTCATTCACGAAGCCGGTCTATAAGGTGGGTATGAGGTTGCTGCCTATAAAATGGCGCTTAATGGGTGTACACTCACACCCACCGCTTGCTTGATCGGTGGAGGGTCGTTAGCCGAACGGGTAGGATAGGGCAACTCTATCTCCTCATTAAAAATATAATATTAAATACAAAGTAACTACATGTTTTTCAAATTACCAATCCTAGTTACTTTAGGAAAAGTGAATTGATGCAATCCCATGAAATTACACTTTCCACCCTTGCTAAGAAGTTAGTGGAGCGTGTGTGGTTTACTGGCGCACTAATTGGTTTTAAGCATAGGTGGCAAAGGGTGATTCATTGTTTATCATAGTTCGGTGGAGCATGTGTGGTTTACCGGCACATCAAATAGGTGATTGTCAGAATGAAGGCACCGTGTAGATTTGCATGGTTATTTACACCCACTTTGTGATCCTCGGCATCCCAGTCACAAACGAGAGGGGCATATCGAGATTTAAACATGCCATTGAAAGTTTCAATGAATCTCATCGAAACCTAGGAATTCTCAATACATTCAGAACTTAAAGTTAGGTTTTCATGGTGGAGAATTAGTGAATCGTCATTCACTTACCTTCAAATTGTTTGCATGTTGGATTACGGCATCCCTTTTCTAATATGTAAATAATGTTGTTGGATCCTAGCCCTAATTTTTTTATTGGGTGATAATTAGGGATTCAAATTCTAATGAATCTTTGTCCTTTCTATTTGTAGATGTCAAACGCGAACAACGCTGTTGTTAGCTCATTCACATTGATGAGCCTTTGCCAAAAGGTGACTTTCGATGGAACAAACTTTAGCAAATAGATAAGATACATTCACATGATTGCTCGCTACGAGGACAAGGAGTATGTCCTTGACGAGAAGCTCGAGAAGATCAATCCAGAAGTCGCTACTCCGGCTCAAATGACTGCTTTTGAAACTCATGAGCGTGATGCAACGAAGGTTCATTGCATCATGATAGCCACAATGAACGCCGAATTCCAAAAGTCCTATGAGGACATGTATCCGTACGAGATGCATCAAGACTTATTGGAGAGATACCATCAAAACGCAAGGCAGGAACGTTACGAGATCTTCACTAACATGATCTCTGCTAAAATGGGACATGGAGAATCTCTAACCGTACATTTGTAAAAGATGCAAAGGTATGTCGATCGTCTTTGCAAGTTGAATGTCGACTTTTGGTAAGATTTGGCTATCGACATGGTGCTTCATTCCTTGCCTCTGTGTTACAACCAATTTAGGATGACCTACCACATGAACAAGGAGGAGGTCACCCTAAGCAAACTCCAAGGTCTCCTAAGGGTTGCTGAGAGCAACCTCAAGGACAAGTCTGTTGCACCAACTCCTAATCCACCCGCTGCTCCTGTTTTGGCTATTGGGCAGGGAAGGGGAAGAAGAGGAAGGCTCCGTCTAAGAGCTACCGCAAGGGAAAGTCCCGAGATGGCTCCTCTTCTAGTGGGACCAAAGTTGATCGTGCTAAGCCTAACCCTAACCCAAAGGAGGCAGAGTGCCACCATTGCCACAAAATAGGGCATTGGAAGAGAAGCTTCCCAGAATACCTGCAAGCCATTAGGGAAGGAAAGATCAAACCGTCTTTCGCAGATATTTACACAATTAAATCTAATGATTCATCTCATGCTATTTCTTGGGTCCTCGATACCGGGTGTGGTTACCACATTTGTTCTGAATTTCAGGGACTAAGAAGAAATAGGGATGTGGAGCATGGAAGAATAAATCTAATCACGGGGAACAGAAGATCGTCGCCTGTGACCAAGATTGGAGTTTATTCTCTAGTGCTTAGTAATGGATTAAGTTTAGATTTGAATAATTGTTGCTACTCGCCAAAAATGGCAAGAAACATCATTTCGTTTCATGGTTTGTTTAGACAAGGATTTAGATTTCTTTTAATAATGAGAATGGTTTAATTTATGCTTATCTAAATGTTGTCTTATATTTTGAAGCAATGCCATGTAATGGAATTTATGAAATAGTTATGATTATAGATAACCTAGGAAATGATGTTTTATGCATGGATTCTTCCAATAGTATGGATAGAGCATCCTTGTGGCATTGTCGTCTTGGGCATGTCAACAAGAAGCGTATAGCCCAACTCCAAAAGGATGGAGTGTTGGTGTCATTCGACCTTAGGGAAGATGACACATGCGAATCTTGTTTACTTGGAAAGATGACCAAGTCACCCTTCACTTGCACATGTGAAATGGGTGAGGGTTTATTGGACCTCATACATACCGATGTATGTAGACCCTTTAGATCAACCACAAAGGATGGGAACCGCTTCTATGTGACTTTTACCGATGACTATAGTAGATATGGGTATATTAACTTAATCAAGCAAAAGTCGGAAAAGTTTGAAAAGTTCAAAGAATTGAAAAATGAAGTGGAGAATCAATTGGGCAGGAAAATCAAGATGCTTCGATCCGATCGAGGAGGAGAGTACCTAAGTCTTGAATTCCACTACTATCTCAAAGAATGTGGAATAGTTTCATGCCACCTAGGACATCGCAGTTGAATGGTGTGGCAGAAAGGTGTAATCGAACCTTGTTAGACATGGTTCGTTCTATGATGAGTCGTGCTTCACTACCTATCTCATTCTGGGGGTATGCCTTAGAGACTGCCGCCCACATCCTTAACCGAGTCCCTACTAAGAAGGTTGCCAAAACACCTCACGAGATGTGGACAGGGAAAGCTCCCTCGTTAGCACATATCAAGGTTTGGGGTTGCGAGGATTTCGTAAGACGAGATACTCACGACAAGCTCGAACCTCGTAGTGAGCAATGTATTTTCATCGGCTACTCGTAGAAATCCTTTGGATATCTCTTCTATAGACCGAATGACAATTTTGTCTTCGTTGCGAGGAGAGGGGTTTTCCGAGAGCAAAAACTCATGATCCAAGGAGACAGTGGGAGGCAAATCGAGCTTGAAGAGATTCAAGAATCGATTGTTAAAGGAACCTCTGCCACTGGCACTCAACTCGAGGAGGAAACTCCGGTTGAACCAATTGACAAGTCCTTACCTCTTAGACGTTCCGAAAGAGTTAGAGTTCAACCCCAGTTTTATGGTTTTCATATTACTGCCGAAGGGGACACGTATATTAGTGATGGTACACTAATAAATCTAGATGAACCTAATAGCTATAAGGAAGCCATGGCAGGCCCGGTGTCTGCAAAATGGAAAGAGGCAATGGAGAACGAGATCCAATCCAGGTATGACAACCAAGTTTGGAATTTGGTTGATAATGTGCCCGGACGTAAGACCGTTGGGTGCAAATGGATCTTCAAGAAGAAGACCGACGTGGACGGAAATGTACACACATATAAGGCGCGATTGGTTGCGAAGGGCTTTACTCAAACTCCCGGAGTTGACTATGATGAGACCTTCTCACTAGTTGCAAAGATAAAGGCTATTAGAGTAATGCTAGCTATTGCCGCATTTCATGATTATGAGATTTGGCAAATGGATGTCAAGACTGCTTTCCTTAATGGGAAGTTGGCTGAGGATGTTTACCTGGCTCAGCCAGAGGGTTTTGTTAATCTGAAGCATCCAAATAGAGTGTGTAAGCTTGAGAAGTCCATTTATGGACTTAACCAAGCGTCTCGCAGATGGAATCTTTGTTTTGATGAGAAAGTCAAAGAGTTTGGATTTCTACGAAGCGAAGAAGAATCATGTGTATATGTCAAAGCCAGTGGGAGTATAGTCAGGTTCCTCGTTCTGTATGTCGATGACATACTACTCATAGGAAACGACGTCCCGACACTTCAGGAGGTTAAGTCCTGGCTCAGGAAGTGCTTCGCTATGAAGGACCTCGGAGAGGCTTCCTATATCTTGGGTATAAGGATAGTGAGAGAACGAAGTAAGAGACTAATAGGACTTAGTCAGAACACTTGCTTAGATAAAGTACTAAAACGTTTTAGTATGGAAAATTCGAAGAAGAGAGAATTACTGATACAAAGTAATGCCAAGTTGAGTAAGACTCAAAGTCCGAGTACCGAAGCCGAAACAGCAGAAACGAGCCGAGTACCATACGCTTCCGCAGTTGGCTCAATCATGTATGCTATGACATGTATTCGCCCGGATGTAGCCTTTGCTTTGAGCATGGTTAGTAGATATCAAGGGAACCCTGGCAGAGCCCATTGGATTGCGGTCAAGAATATCCTTAAGTACCTTCGGAGGACCAAGGAATGGTTTTTAGTCCTCGGGGGGAGTGATGACTTGAAGCTGCGAGGGTATAGTGACGCCAGCTTTCAGACCGAAAGGGACAACTTCCGTTCGCAGTCGGGCTTGGTGTTTACCCTTAGTGGAGGAGCAATAACTTGGAAAAGTTCCAAGCAGGAAACCATAGCTGATTCAACATGCGAATCAGAGTACATTGCAGCGAGCGAAGCGTCGAAGGAGGCAATATGGTTGAAGAACTTCATTGGTGATCTTGGAGTTGTGCCTGCCATAAAGGAGCCTATGGAAATTTTCTGTGATAATGAAGGAGCGGTTGCCTTGACCAAGGAACCAAGGGATCATGATAGATCTCGTCATATCGAAAAAAAATATCATTTCATTAGACATCGAGTAGAAGAAGGACACCTCGTGGTCAGGAGGATATCATCAGAAGATAACCCAGCAGATCCGCTTACGAAGGGACTAAGTAGGGTTAAGCATTTGCAGCATGCTAGGAGTATTGGACTGAGAGATGATATTCGATTAGATTAGATACTTTAAGAAACTTGTAATAGATAAATGTAATTAACATTTGATGATTAAATATAGGAGTATTATTTATAAGTAAAGTTTCTGTCTTATGTTAATTGTTTAACTATTGATTCACTTTGCATGTTTTGACTTCCAGAATAATCGAGTTTATCTATAATAATCGAATTATTCAAACAATCCACAACCGTTCACATGTTGGAAGTAAGTATGAATGAAGATTGTCATGAATTGGTGTGTAGATTGTCTAAATGGTATTAGACATAGCAAAAGTTTGCTGCAACGTTCATGAGTGCTTATGAACTAGTTTTGATCATTGGAACAAACCCGTGCTTGCTGGAATGACCTTATGGAATTTGACGAAAAGGTTGATCGCAAGATGATAATATCATATGTTCTTAAAACCTAGATATATGGTTTGTTATTTGTTAATTGGTTGTACATTGATAATGCGAAACCACATCAGTAAATTGATGTTATAAAACGCATTGTTGTGTATAATTGATTAATGAATAAGTAAATGCATATAAGTCGAAGTTTATCTGTTACTTTTATCCTAAGAAGGTAAAAGCGATATCTCGGCCGCTCGATGATTTGATTTGACTTATGTGCCGGGCCCGGTCAGAACTAAATTGATGTGTTCGATTAAGTTCTTTGTCAAATAAATCTGAGATCGAGAAACCAACTGCTGGACAATTGGTTCCATAGAATTGTCCGCATAATATCTTAACAGAGGACTGTACGATCCGTTATCTAAAGGACAGGACTGATAAGATCAGAGTTTGACAGCATCTTTGAGAGCTACGATTGCTAATCGAATTATGCTTGTATATATATAGTTACTAGACTTATCCAAGTGGGAGACTGTTGGAATAGTGTCTAAGGCTGCAACTATATTTGGCAGGTATTTGACCCGGTTGTGCATGGTCCTTTTAGGTTGCCTTCACCATAGCAACTTCACAGGATGATTTATAATGAGAGAAGAAATATTATTTATATATTATGAGTATAATATAAGGAATAATAATATTGTTATTTGATTAATATAAGTCATAAATTAATTAGGAATTAATTTGGTGACTTAAAGAGATTAATTGAATAAAGGGGCATAAACTGTCAATTGTATGATAGTTGTATTTTGAGCAGTGATTCTTTATGGATAAGGGGTGGACGATTTTAGGGTTTGAAAGAGCCTAGAAATCGTCCAAGGCTTATCATTAAGGATATTGGATTGCTTAGGGCCTAAGTTATCCAATTAGGGTTTTAAGGGTGAAACCCTAGGAGGCTCACTAGTATAAATACACCCATAGGGTTGAGGAAATGGGTACTCTTGCATTTGAAGAAACCCTGGCCGATTTCTCACCCTCCTCTCTCTGTCACTTATCATCCTCTTGCTATTTGGTGTTTGTAAGCCATTAGAGGAGTGACAATTGTTACTCTATGCTCCAAAGACAAGAAGATTCAAGCAAGCAACTCAAGGTATTCCTTTAGATCCGATTTCTTATGTTATGATTTGAATGTTTACACTAGATCTATCAATAGAATTTTTGGATACATTGCATGTTCAATTAGAGAAACCTAGATCCAAGCATTAGGGTTTGTATGTGCACATAGGAAAGTTCTTATGGCTCAAACCCATCAAATATTATTGGAGCTCCTTCCAAGCCTGATCCAAAATTCAAGCCTTCTGAGCAAGAGCCTCGGGAGAAGCTGGATCATTTGGAGAACGAAATGAAAGAGAAGGAACTTCTTGAGAAAAAGAAGTCAATGTTTCTCGAATGGACCATTGAATCGCTCCAGAGGGAAGTCATTGATAAACCGAGTACTCATTGGCTTGAACCCGTTTTGTCATTCGGTCTTGAGAGCTCGAAGGATGCTCAGTTTTATATGCCAATCAACCGAAAGGCATTCATCTTCCATTGCTTTGCCTCGACTGTTGTCGTTCCCTCTCTAGACCCGAAGGTTGATAAGGATTTACTGGAATTTTATCTAGAGTTTGCTCAACCACAATACCTGACCTGGAGCCTAAAGAAGATTTCAACGGTCAGAGTATTGAAGCGCTCGTCAGCTGGGAAATTTATCAATGTCAAATTCAAGGTGACCCGAGGCTCAGATAGCTCGGTCCATACTATTTCCCTGGCTGACCTTCCAAATTTAAACCCACACGACTGGATACTCCTCAACAATATTCTGCTATGCAATCCTCAGGAGTATCAGCCGATCGTTGATCACATCAAGCGAATGCTTGTTTGTTACACTTACGAAGTAACAAAGATGGATCAAGAGATTGCCACTACTATTCACAAGCGTCCTACGGTCAAACAGATTGGAAGAACTGACAATGTGAACACGATGATCAAGGGAAAGATTGACACGAAGTTTCATACTGTGATGTTCATTAGGGGCGAAGGTCAAAAGTTCCTGATTGTTGTTATTGACAAGCACCAGTTCTCTACTGCTTGCTTGGATCGTATTTTGGAGATCATTCATAGGTGTAGTTAGAACAGTGAAGCTGACAAGAAGTTGTTTACTGATATGCTTTGTTGCTATATTCAGTTTTGGAAAATGCTTCTTGCTATTATCCCTCGGTTGTTCAAAGTTGTGAAGCAGGTCAAGGTTACTCAACCGAAGTGAAGGTCTTGCCCCAATTGACGCAAAGGGGGAGATTGTTGGGATCTGAGTGTTGCGTGTTGGGCTTGTTTCTTGTTAGCCCAATTTTGTAACCGGTTTGGGTCTGTCCAATCGTGTATTATTTTATTCTAAGGTTTTAGTATTTAAGATGCATGCATGCATCCTTAGTCATTAACGTTTTGATCATTCTCATTATAGTATTGTAAGCCCTAGCTCGCCTCTATAGTGGAAGTTCTTAATCGAGCTCTGCTGAGGCGTGACTACATTTGAATCATTCAATATCATCTTGATTTCATCTCGTGTTCATTGTCTTGTTTATTATAAATGTTTGTTCCTCATTGATTAACCTGTAAAAGATCTAAACGATCTTAGAGATTTTTTCTCATCAAACATGATACTAAAGTACTCTCCCATCTTTTCAGATTTGAGAAAATTTTATCTTTCTGCCTAATTAGGTTCTTCTCATTCGTTCTGCCATGCATCGAAACTTTTCCAATGTGTCATAATTATACTTAAACTTGTAAGTACAACCATATTTACTAAACTTTAGTAAATCATGACAAATAGTCTTATCGATCTTTTGTGGTGGACTTGACCAGTACACAAGAATGTGTACACGATCCCTTAGTCCTTCACTTGACTCACATATACATGTGAATGAGGAATTAGTCTTTATTTTCCGAAGCTGAAAGTTCTCATTCATCATACTATACAACTATTCCAAGTTTCGGTCCAATTGAAAACTTGGGTGATGAGAATCTTTCCTTATTTGGTAAATTTAGACACTACCACAAATGAAAGAATCAATTTCATATTTCCATTATTGTTAGAAACATATGAACATCAATTTTCCATAAATTCCATTACAAAAATCTTTTTCCTTACAATGCAACTTTAAATGGAAACTATGATATTACATATTTCCTAGCAATCTATCATAACTCTCTAAGTAGTCGCTCAAGAATCGGATCTTTGAACCATGCAATTGAAATACATCTTCGCGGTCAGATTCAACATACTCTTTCTGTAAGTTTCCTTCCCTTTGCTTGATCTTGGAATACATCAAAATATATTAAGAATCTTCAAATAGGAACTTAATTGAGTTAGACAGTGCACTTACCTAAAGCAGAGTCAAACATTTTGACTAGAACTTCTCTCAGATCTTTCAGGTAGTTAAGGCAGCTTCACAATCAATGCCCCTTCCTTTGGCAACAGAAACATATGGACCCTCTGGGAATGGCACACAACACTATCTCAGACTTAGCCTTTCTCTTTACCATTTGGTCAACCGACTTGACTATGGCTGATCCCTTTCCATCAGGAAGAAAAACCTTTTCTAGATATCCAATGTTACCAATTGTCAATGTCCGTGGTAGTTTGGGAAGTTGATCGACTAATTAAATTTGTTATAATAGAGCTCCAAATCATTTTTGATTCAGCAGGACCAAGCAAATAGATAAGATCATTTGGGTCATGTCATAGTCTGTTACATAGTAGTCCCAAAGGAACTCATTGTGTGACTTAGAAAGTGATTGAACAACCAACTTTCTCAAGACTTTGACACCCAACTCTACCAACTTGTCAATATGTGGGCACACGTAGACCTTGCTTGCCAATAGGGCATGAGTGACTTTGAACTATTCAAGAACTTGTGGTTTAGGGAGAATAATTGGAGGAGTTGGAGGAAGAGAAGTATGACTTCCATTATCCAACCACGGAACATCATCTTCATTAGGAAACCTTGTTCCAAGAGATTTGGGAAGATCATAATTGTCTGAAATAGACACCTTTTGGGAGATATTCAAGATAGTTGATTTAAAGTCCTTAATATAACACCTAATATGAAATATGAAGACTAGGACCCAACACAATATTTTATAACTTGGAAGAGGGATGTCGTAATCCAAGCTATAGAATATTTGAAGGTAGGCAAATGACGATTCACCAATTTCCACCATGAAAAACGAAATAATTTATTAGGTTTTAATTGGATTTGAAACTCCTAGATCTTTTGAGATTCATTGAACTTTTCAATGGCATGTTTCAATCTTGATTGCGCCCTCTCAAATATTGTGACTGTGATGTCGAGGATCACAAAACAAGGTGTGAACAACCATGCAAATATACTTGGTACCCTTAATATTTACCACTCAAAAGATGTGATGGTTAACCACACATGCTCCATTGATACTATGATAAACATTAAGTTACCCTTTGCCTACCTTGTTAAATCTAGGTTAGTGTGCCGGTTAACCACACGTGCTCCACTAACGACTTAAGCAAATTGAAAAGTGTAATTTCATGGGTTAGCACCAAATTCACATTTTCCTAAGTAACTAAGATTGGGAATTTATAAAAGATTTAGTTACTTAGTATTTATCATTAATACTTTTAATGAAGGGAGAATTATAGTCCTTGTCCTACCCGTTTGGCTAACGACCCTCTACCAGTCATGGAAGCAGTGGGTGAGAGTGGACACCCATTAAACTGCCATTTTATAGGCAGTAACCTTATACCCCCTTATACACCGGCTTCGTGAATGAGGCCTACTAACGGTAAGACTGACTTGATCTTATATATATATATATATATATATATATATATATATATATATATATACATATACATATATATATATATATATATATATATATATATATTATTAACTTATAATAGTATAAAGTATAAGGGTTGAATTTTAACATTTAAAAGTCTAGGGTTTCGAATTAAAGTGTGTGTGAAACTTTATAAATTCCAAAACTTGAGGGCAAGTTTGAACTATTCAAAAACTTTTCAATTCCATAACTTATGTGTTTAAAGTAGTTTTAATGAAAAACTCTTCAGGTTCCATAACTTGTGGACAAGTTATGGAAGACTTTAAAACTTTTAAAAATGAGACTCTCCATTTTTCATAACTTATGGAAATCTTATGAGTTTTAATAATCATAAATGTGACTTTTCATATAACTTGAGGACAAGTTACAAAAACACATATTATGAACAAATTTTAGATTAATTTGGATTGAAAACATATTATCACATAACTTTTCTATTAGTCTAAATAAACTCATAAGAACAAGATAATTCAAATCAAACAATTTTCATGTAATTAGCCTAACCATTAAACTAATACAAAACACGAATCTATTGACAATTATGTATGAAGTTGGATTAGCATGAACATTACAACATCAAAAACAGGTTTACAAGTTCAAAAACAGCTTAGGGTAATGTTCCTAGTCCAATTCCAGCCAAAAAACTTGAAAATATGTTTTGTGGGGGTCCAACTCGTCGAGTGCATGAACCAACTCGACGAGTTCGATGAATTTGCACATGGACTCGTCGAGTCCCATGTCCAGACAGTAATAAATTCAATTTTTTTTAGTTTTTTTAGCAACTTGCATCAAGTATAAAAGAAAAGAAGCCTAGGTGCTGATACCACTGAAGGGTTTTGAGTATTCTAACACTCCTATGGTGTACATGCAACCCTAAATACCTTGGATCTATGTTTTCTCTATTATACATGCAAACTTGAACTTTCCAAGGTATTACCCTAACTAGCATCCAATCTTTGATACTTGGGTAATATAAACAAGTTATAAGACATAACTTTTGATGAAGCTTGAAGTCTTTATATTTAAGAGCTTAGCCCCAATATTGTGGAAGCCTCAAGTGGAATCACAAATCACCAAGAACGCCTTGGAAAAACTTGAGAGAATAGTAAGCACACTATAAATGAGGATTAGGGTTTCATCCATGTAAACCCTAGTACCCATGCCCTTTCATTTTCATAGGATCCATGGGTTAAAAACTCCACGGACTATCCATCCAAGCTTAGCCCAACCTAAATGAACTTGACCCATACTATATATATAAGAGTCCATATTTAATTAGTTCCTTTTGATCACTAAATTAATTCTTGATCACTACTAATTAAATAATATGATTCCATATTAATATATTAGAACTTATAAAATCTTAATATAAATCATAAACATACTATTCTCAAAAGACTATCCATATAAATTGTTCCGGTGAAGTGCAACCCAAATGGACCATGCCGGATCGGGTCAAGTACATACCAATAATACTTATGGGTTTAGATACTAATCCAACAAATATGTTCTTGACAGCGATCATGTGAGGTTCTCAAGGATTAGCTTGAAATCTAGCACAATACTGAACGGAAAACTTGATATCCGGTCGACTAACAGTTAGATACATTAGTGAACCTATCATTTGACGATAAAGTGTCATATCTGCAGCTGTTTTTTCCAGAGAAGGAGTTAGTTTCGCTCTGAATGTCATTGGAACTTTCACATTCGAGTCTCCCACCATTCCAAACTTGGCAAGCATAGTCTTCGTATAAGCTTCCTGATTTATAAAGATTCCTTCCTGAGTCTACCTTATGTTCAAGCCAAGGAAAAAGTTAATCGGACCCATGGAGCTCATCTCAAACTTCGTTACCATCAATTTTCAGAACTCAATGGTTAAGCTTGGGTTAGTGGAACCGAAAATGATGTCATCAACATAGATTTGGACGATCATTAAGTGGACACCATATTTCTTGAGAAAGAAGGTTGGGTTGACCGAACCTTGTTCAAACTTAGCATGTTTCAAAAATTGAGTAAGAGATTCGTACCAGGCTCTTAGAGCTTGCTTCAGACCATAGATCGCTTTGTGCAATATATAGCAGTGGTTGGGATACTTTTCGTTTATAAACCCAGGAGGTTGTTCCACATACACTGCTTCTTCAAGTTCCCCATTTAAAAATGCAAATTTGACATCCATCTGGTATACTTCAAAATTCTTGTGTGTTGCATAAGCCAAGAAGATACGAACATATTCCAACCTTGCAACTAGTGCGAAGGTTTCTTCGTAGTCGATGCCTTCTTCCTGGCAATACCCCTTGATAACCAGTCATGCCTTGTTTCGTATGACGTTGCCTTCTTTGTCTAACTTGTTGCGAAATACCCTTTAAGACCAACAACAGAAGCATCCTTTGAAGTAAGAATGAGTCTCCAGACTTTGTTTCATTCAAATTCAATAAGCTCCTCCTGCATTGCTTGCACCCAATCAGAATGATCAAGAGCAATTTTAACATTTTTAGGTTCACTTTTGGATATGAACGAGCTGAACATGCAAAATTATACTTTAGAGAATAATGCAGTTCACTTCACCTTTTGTTGAGCTCTCTTAAGAACGCCTGAGGAAAAATATCCAATTACTTGAGTTTTTGGAAAATATTTGGTCGATTTAGCTAATGGAGGGTTGTTTGGATAAAATGATGGATCCAATTCCATATTTGCATCTTCAAATTCTGATTTAATATCTGAATCATCATTCATATTTCCATTCTCCCCCACGAATGATGTATGATCGTCATTTTTTGGATTCAGATTCTCCTCTGGAAAGGTGGTTCTAAACTAACATCAGGGGTTTTGTTCTCCCCCTGAACCGGTGCATTCGGTGTGGTGATTGAAGATGAACTCTCCCCCTGGACTTTGGTGTTTGTATCTTGAGGGATATTCATGTTTTGTGAATCTTGGTTCATATCTTTTGCAGCTTCATCTATGATTTCGTCAATACGTCAACTTTTTTGTCAGCTGCCTTGGACTCGGACGAAATTGCTTTGTCTGGGTTGTCAAAAAGGTTTAGAAATTCATCCTAGAGAGTAGAGAGAGGAATTGTTGTTGCATTTACTTATGGAAAGATCTCCTTTGTTTGACAATCAGCTTTCTGAAACCTATTTAAATAATTATCATCGAATGTGAAATAGTAGGTTTCTTCAATTTTCTTGGGTCTTTTGTTGAGAACCCTTTATGCTTTGGAAGTCAGCGAATATCCCAAAAGATACCTTCGTCAGATTTCACATTGAATTTGTTCCTTTGTTCTTTAGAGTTGAAAATGAAACACTTGGAACCAAACACATGGAAAAAATTTATGTTAGGTTTTCATTTGTTTATGATTTCATAAGGAGTGATAGAAAATTGCTTGTTGAGGATTGATCGGTTTTGTGTAAAGCATGTAGTTCCAATCGCACCGTCCTAGAAGTAAAGAGGCAGATTCACAAAAGAAAGCATGGTTCTTGCCTCTTCACACAATAAGCAGTTTCGCATTTCAATGATGTCGTTCTGTTGTGGAGTATAAGGAGCAAAAAAGTTGTGCGATACTCCTTTTGTAGTTAGAAATTCTTCAAACACTCGGTTTTTGAATTCCAACCCATTATCGCTGCGAATGTTGTGAACCAGCTTTCACAATCGTAACTCAATCTGCTTTATGAACTCTTTTAACTTTGGAGTGGCTTCATATTTATGCTTAAGAAAATACACCCAAGTGAAATGAGAAAAACCATCTACAATAACTAGAATATACTTATTATAACCAATAACTTCAATCGCAGAAGGACCAAAAAGGTCGATGTGCAGAAGTTCGAGTGGTTCAATGACTTTCGTATTCACTACAGCTGGATGGCTCTTCCTGCTTTGCTTCCCCATTTTGCATGCAGCAAAGAGATGGTCCTTGTCATATTTTCAGAGAGGAAGCCCTCGTATGTGATCACCTAGAACAAGCTTGTTAATATCTTTGAAGTTGAGGTGCAAAAGTCTTCGATGTCATAACCAACTATCATATCTAGGTGCTTTTGTCAGTAGGCAAATGACAGGCTTCCCTCGGATTGGATTCATACTTAGTGGGTACATTTCGCCTTTGTGTTTTGACTTTAAAAGCACTAACTTCGTCTTTTTCTTAATGATTTCTGATCCTTCGTCATCGAAAGAAACTTTCAATCATGTGCCAACAACTAACTGCGAAACGCCGATAAGATTCTGTTGCGGTCCCTCTACATATGCCACTTTGTGAATAGATAATTCTCCGTTAGTGATCATCCCATATCCTTTAATCTCCCTAGTGAGTTATTTCCAAACTTCACTCTTCCACCGTCTTTCAGTTCTTTGTACTCTCGCAACTCTTCCTTCCTTCCTGTCATATCACGTGAGCATCCACTGTCGATGTACCATTATGAGTCAAACTGCTTGTCACGTATTACCTGTGAAAGTTAAGCAGATTTTGGAACCCAAAGTTGTTTGGGCCCTCGTGATATTTTCACAAGAAAATAAATTGAAGGATCAACCAGATATGTTTGTTTTATTAGGGTTGCTTTATCTTTCTTTGTGATTTAAAAAAACTAATCCTATTATCTTTCAAGTTCGTATCCTTGGTGGATGGTTTCTTTTATTTATTCTGGATTTGCTGTTTAACACCCTTTTGCTTAAGATTAGCTTCGGGTCTTTTCAAAGAAACTTTAGGCTCCGAAACTATCTTTCCTTTCCCTTTAACGTCCTGCAAAGCCTTGACTAAATGCGAAACATTCTTGTTAGAAAATAAGTGAGAGTTGGTTTTATGCGCAGGTTTCACATGATTTTGAAAAGGTGGTTTTTGAGAAACTTTTTGATGCGAGACTTTAGGGGCATGATTTTGTTGAAAGGTCTTAGGTTTCGCGTATGAAGATACTTTCGCATTTGGATTGAATTTTTCTCTACGAACGAAATTTGGATTCTTAGACTGCTATAACTGCTTTCTTTCCTTAAGATTCTTGTTATATATAGCATTCCTTTGGCGTTTTTGAGCTGCGAAATGCTCTGAGGATTTGTGAATATTGGCCCTGAGCTTTGGCTTTCTGGTAGGATTTTTGGTCCGAACTGATGATGTATCACTCAGAACACTCTTAGTTCCACTTGGACTTCCCTTTTCGTAGCTTGAATTACCTTTATTTAGGGGTTCTGCTACGTATCTGCTCTTTGTTCTTTATAAGGTCATTTCAGATAGACATTTAGTTTCATCTGCATTGTCGATTAGAGCAGACCAGAAGTACCCATCACATCCATCTTTGTTGACATCATCGACCATGGACGACAATTTAGCTGATTGATTTTTTTTCCAGTCCTTTAGTTGCAAAAACTTGGTTAGGAACTGCTTAGACTTTAGGAAAAACAGTCGCTTTCGCTTTTAAAACTTCAGGTTTATTCTTAGAAATACATGCGAACTTAACTGAATCTTCAGAAATTAGGACTTTCGCAGGGACAGGTTCGTTTTTAACAAACTCAGAACAGTCAACATCATCCTTTACAGGGATTTTACTAATATCACTTTCATCGTCAAATTCAGAAACGTTTTCAACATCAAGTTTGTTTTCTCAATTTAACTTGGTGTTTAAGGAGTCAAATTTCTGCACAGTTTGGGACTTGATTTGCACTTTGTCTTTGTCATCCAAAAGTTGTTTGAGCATGCTTTTGTGATCTTTGGACTTAATGAATGATTCAATTTTGTATAGTCCAATTTGGTACGCATCTGAAGTTTCGTCAGATGAGACAATGGATTCTCACTTGTAACAGTCAACATCAATTTCGTCCTCTTTGAATTCGAGGAAGGGTAAAACCATTTTATGAATTTTCTCACCAATCCCACAATTATGCAACTGAGTGACATTGAAGTAAAGTCTTTTGGCAATCAAACAAAAAATATTACGCTGTTTTAAAAGACTCAAATTATCCCTCTGTAAATAAATCGACTCGTTTCTAGACTTGGATAAATCAGACTCAATCTTCTCTATCCATATGCGTCTCTCCTCACTCTTTGACGAAACCCTACTGATTTGATCGGTTAGGTTAGAGTTTGTTAAACGAGCTCTTTTTAAACTGTCACTAAAACTTGAAAAAGTATCTTAAATCATTTAGTTTAGTGTTGTAACGAGACAAGGGTATATTTAGAGTTTCGAGAATAGAGTTTACCTTGTTGATGACCTACTCGCACTCACTTATTTGCTTAGGAACAATTTTCACAGCGAAGCAGCTGTCAGAAACATGGTCGCCATCGGTAGCATATCCTATCAGTCGTGACACATCATTCATCACCATCAAGCACCTCCGTCCAAACTGTGAATCTTCTTCCTTCTCTACGAAACTTCTTCCATGAGTAGGCCTGCGAACCTACTCATTTTCGGAATCAGTGGACTAAACTTCAACCCTACCAAATTCATCTTCAGCATTGTTTTCCTGCATAATCAAAGCAGGCATAGAGTTATAAGCATTAATTTTCTTCTTTATCTCCTCAAGCTTTCAAAGATGGTATGTCTCATCGTCTTCTCCTTCTTTCTGCTCCTTAGACCTTCGCAACATACACTCCTTGGCTAGGTGGTTTCTTCCATGACAGTAGTTACAATCATAGCCAGATTCATCCACATGCTTCTTCTCTTTCTTGTCCTCTTCTTTCTGAGAAATGTTTGCACTCTCCTCTTTTACCTTATCAGAGCTGTAGCTTCCCTGCCAGTTTCAGTTCTTGTTCCTGATGAAGTTCTTCTTTGCGAACCTCCTTGGGTTGAACACCATCATTACGAACTCTTCTTTAGAAATTTCACAATCAGAGAGCTCAAACTCCGAATCATCATCTTCTGCAGCCTTCTTACCCTTAGCTACAAGTGTCGGCGAACCTACTCCAGAAACAATTTTCCCTTCTTTTGTCACTTCATCTTCATGTAACCTTAGGATACCAACAAGCTTAGCCAACGTGTAGTTCTTAAACTACTCATGTGCTTTAACCATAGAAACAACAACCTTCCATTCATGAACGTGACTTTTTGCTCAATAAGCTCACGTCCAATCTTATGTTTCATATTCCTACTGAGGAGATAATTATAGCGATTGAAGGTCTGATCTAAACTTTCTTCAGGATTTTGCACAAAGGCTCCAGACTCTGACAATAGTAATGTTTAAGTGGAATGCTCCAGATCAGCATCAGTAGAGTACAATTCCTTAAGCCTATCCCAGATACCTTTTGATGTATCATATACACTAATCAAGCGAAAGGTGTCTGGTGGTAGGCAAACCTAATAATTCTCATTGCCTCGATGTTGCTAATTAACTTATCCTTATCGTCTTCTGTAACATCCTTCACTTCAAGAAGAAGCATGTTATAGTTAGCTTAAGTTTTAATTACTCTCCTTGTACCAGTATGAACAAATGTTCCAAATGCGATGGCATCCTAGATCAGATAGCCATTGTCTTCCAGGCCTAGGATGTAGTCTTTAAAATGCAACGCCCAACATCATATTCACTAGGGAACAAGGTAGGAATCCTTGTTGCGGATCCAATGTCGCTTGAGATATTTATCGAGTTAATGTGAGAATCTTCTGAATGCATGTTTGTATTTTGAACAAAACCTGTATGAACCAGATGTATAAACAAGATTAGGGTAATATTAAGATCAAGATTAGCATCAATAGTTGAACAAACGATGAGGACAGCTGAAACAAGATCCAAGAATAGCGGAAACCCTAAAAGCTTCTTTCACAGCCTCAGAAGAACTCGATGAAGAATTGCTATTGTAGAGGTGTGTAGGGTCACAAGACTATTTCCAAAGTTACAAAATATGGTGCATGCATGCACCTTAAATACTATAACCCTAATAATAAATGGCAGGTGGACAGGCCCAGCCTGTTTACAAAATGGACTAAATAAATAATCATAATGACGCAACACATATACCCAACACATAGATATGAATTATTTAATATAAATTACGTGCTATGTGTGCATATTATATGTGTTCTTGATATCTATGTTGGATGAATAATTTATACATGTTTTAAATGATTTAAACTGCATATGTATTTTATATCTACGAAAATGTTGGATAAAACATGGGTAGATGAAATAGTTAATGTATGATAAAATGATGAGATGCCTAGATGTGTATGATGATCCAGTCATCTGGCGGAGTATAGATGACGTCCACAGACTATTCTACACGGTCCAGTGGAATGCTAGTAGGATCGCAACATATAGATGTTTTTGAACTACGTGTTCACCAGACGTACTCTAAAAATCCTGGCAGCTGCCCCTAAAGGATAATATTGGCAACTGTGCCTAACCTTTGTACTACATGTTCATTAGTTATAATTTAAAAACCCTGGCAACTATGGACTTAGTACCAGTTAGATAAACCCTGGCAGCAATGGATTTCGTGCCCATTTCCTTAGGTAGATCCTTAGGAATGAATGAATGAAGGATAGATGATTCTTAGGGTAAATTCTTAAGAATAAAGAAGATAATAGGGATGGTTAATTGGGTGATTGTTTGATGATTGAACATAATAATTATATTATGATGAGTTGAAAACCCTATGTACTCACCAGGTTTCCTAACCTGACCCACTCAGTCTATTTGTATCACAGGTATCGATACGAACACACATTGCATGGAGAGATTATAGGAGATGTAAATCACTAGAGTAAATCAATGTAAGGTCTGATTATGCTTATGTTTCTGTATTGAAGATGACATCCTAAACTTTTAATATAAACAAATTACATTTCCTCGAAAATGCTTTGATAATATATTGATCATCTCTTCTTGGAACAAATCCTGCAATATTATTTTTACTCTGATTTTCGAATAAGCATCAATAAAATTTTTAAAATGACCGTGAAATTTGGGGGTTTCACATGATTCTCGACTAAATGCTTAAACTCTTTGAACTTTTCAAAGGTTTCTAATTTGTGTTTGATTTAGTAGATATAACCATATATGCTATAATCATCATAAATTTCACATAATATCGATTAGCATCCCTTGTGACATATATGAATGCCCCACACACATCAGTATAGATGAGGTCCAACAATCCCTCACCTCTTTCACATGTTCTAGTGAAAAGTGATTTTGTCATCTTGTATAATAGACAAAATTCGCATTATCTGTTCTTAGATCAAATGATTCCAACACTCCATCCTTTTGGAGTTGGGCGATGTGTTTCTTGTTTATGTGCCCAAGACGACAATGCCACAAGCATTCATTATCTACACCACTAGGTGAATCAATATGAAACAAATTATTACCTAGGTTATCAACACAAGTCACAGGTTCATATACACCATAACAAGGTAAAGATTTAAACATAAAGTTACCATTATGATAAGCCAAAATGGATCCAATATCAATATCAAATGAATATCAAATACCTTGTCTGAACAATACATGAAATGAAATAATGTTTTGTGTCATATCTATTGAATAACAACAATTTAACAAATCAAACCTAACACCACTACTGAGCATAACTCCATAAGTCCTAATCTTGGTAACACGTGAAGATCGCCTATTCCCCATGATCAAGTTCAACCTTCCTTGCTCCACTTCTTCACTTTCTCTTAGCCCCTTCAAATCAGAACAAATATGGAAACCACATCTTGTGTCAAGGACCCAAGAATGAGAAATTTGTGTGTTATTGACTTGAATAGTGTAAATACTTGAAGAGGACGGATTGATCTTTCTATCTTTCAAGTCCTGCAAGTATTTAGGGCAACTTCTTCTCCAATGACCATTTTCGCCATAATGGAAGCGAGTAGCCTCTCTGGCCATCATAAGGCCAATAGTCATCATATACCTTTGCCAGCTATGGTGCCATAGTGGCCACCATGATGCAAGCGACCAAAGTGGCATCATTATTGTTTATTGTAGGAAGCAATTTCCTCGGGAGTAATGGCAGAATGATCGATTTCAACAATAGGCTTTACGAGAACATATTCCTTGTTCTCGTATCGAAGAGTCATATTCAGATTTAGCATCCAGTCCTAGTAGTTAGGACCAGTAAGCTTCCCCTTAATCGAGAGCAGAGTGATGTTTGATTGGGAAGTGGTAGTTTGAGTAGTAGCGAGATCACTGGTTCTAAACATCTATAAAGAGATGTAGTTTTTAGTTAGTGATATAAATCCCTAATATTTTAATCCAAAATGAATATTCAAGGCTAGGATCTAAAATACAATTCAAAATAAAGAAAAGGCATGACGTAATCTAATTACGAATTTATTAAGGTAGGTAATACAAATTTACCAATTTCAATCTAATATGAAATTCCTAGATCGATTGAGATTCATTGAATCTTATCAATGACATGCTTAATTGCAGATTATGCTTTTCAATTTGTGACTAGGATGTCGAGGATCATAAATAAAATCAGAATAATCATGCAACCATGCTAGACAACAACGAGGTCATTTATCATCTCGAATTGATGTACCAGTAAACTACATACGCTCCATAAACAATGATAATTTTAGATGTGTCGATCACTGAACTTTATAGTCCCAAATTAGTGTGCTGGTAAACCATGCACACTCCATTAACAACTTATAAAGAGTGATGAGCGTTTTCATGGACTAGCATACACTTCACATTTTTCCTAAAGTAACTAGTGTGAGATTCTTAAAGTGGGTTCTAGTACTTTATAACATCATACTTTTAATGAGGTTATGTCCTATCAAACCCATTTGGCTAACGACCCTCCACCATCCAAGGGAGTGGTGGGTAAGAGTGGACACCTATTCAACGATCATTTATAGGTCGTTTCTTTATACCCCCTTATAGTATGGCTTCGTGAATGACGTCTACTATTGATTTGACTGACTTTTCTTATACATATTGGTGTTGTTTATTTTTTCGTAGCGAAAATTCATGAAGCCTGCGGACCACCTTTGCAACCCTCTGCAACAGAAGAGGTGGACCAAACAATTGCAACTTGTAATAAGAAACATGTTTGTTTTTTTAATATCTGCAGACTGCTGCAGTAAACTGAAATTTAAATAAACTAATTTTATAAACTAAAAATAGTTCTCAACACTGAAATTTTAATAATTCTAGTTTTAAAACATTGAAAGAATACTAAAAACAACATGTAAAAAAATATAAAATTTCTGAAAAATATAAAAGAAGCTATCAATTTTATTCTAGAAAAAAACTAATTTTAAAAAACATTCAAAAAAGAAAATAATAAAAAAACCAAGAAAATATTGCAAACATTGTCTACAAAGTTAGTAAAATAATTACACATGTTAAAGAAGATACAACCAAAACTGAAAATTTTATTAACAAAAACGGTAAAAAAATTAAAAATTCAAAGTTTTTTTTTTTCTTTTTTCTAAAATCAAGTTATTAAAAAAATTATGGAAACTATAAAAAATGTGTAAAATCCGAAAATTAAAGTATTTAAAAAATTAAAGTTTAAAAAAAATAGTTATATCAAATTTGTAAAAAAATAACTTGGAAAAAATGAAAGCTGAGGAGGACAAGTGTTACGCATGTGCTACGTCACGCAAGAAAAAATGGTCTGGAGAGGTTTAAAAGAAAACAAACAACACCACAGTATTAAACAATTAACATAAGGTGTATTTTAAAACTTTTCAAAATACTAGGTTTAAAATTAATTTTCGAAATTAAACAATTAATTAATTAATTTTAAACAAATAATGATTTACCAATTATCCTTTAATTAACCAATTAAATTAATTTAAATTATTAGGGATTTAAATAATTTTCTTCAATTAAACACTTAACAAAATAATTCAAATTTAAATCATTAGGCATTAAATAATTATCTTCAATTAAACAATTAATAAATTACTTCAAATTTAATCCAAATCCTTAACCCTCTAATTTTCGTAATTTTGGTATAAGGTTTACCAGCTTTTAATTATTCAAATTTTAAGGCATTTAAAATAATAATGTAAGGAAACCAGAAACACCATGGAAACCCTAGCATATTCTAAAATTAAGGGCATGGAGGCTAGGGTTTCAAGAACCCTAACCATTTGAAAAAATTCAAGCCATTAGGGTTTAATTTCTATAAACCTTACTTTTTATCCATTCACTATTATACACAATCAAATAGAAAACTAAGGCTCTGTTATCACTGTTGAGTTTTCTAGGTTATAAAATTACATGAAAGCGGAAAACCTCTTAAACCCTTAAGTTGACATGCAACCTAGAAAGGATCTATGTTTTCTCTATTGATAGAAATAAACTATGAATATTAAGAACCCTAAGGGAAGCCTACAATAATCAAAAATTCATATTGGGTTAGGGTTTACATACCATTTCATTACTATAACAAATAATCAAATCAAATGCTCTTGAAGTTACTTGGAAAGAAAGCACCAAAAGCTTGAGTACCTATAATCACTTGTACCTAAAACCCTAGTAACAACAAGACTTGAGGAGAGAGGAGAGGAAGAGTGAATTTTTAGATCTTAGCTTGTACAAGGGAATGGATGCAAACAACGCCCTAAAGGTTCCTATTTATAGTTGATACAAGGAACCCTTGAAACGTTAATTTGAATATAATATTAATATTTTAAATTTATGTAATTATCTACCTCCTTAACTATCCATACGGATTATTCTAGAAACCCTAAGAGGCCACCATCCCCTCCTAGAAAGTTTATGGGATCTCTCTTATTCAACTATTGAACAATTATTGGCTTAGACACCTTAATCAAACATGACTGAGGTACACACATGCAAAAGAGCGAAGTGAGTTTATTTTAATCCGTGACAGAAAGGTTTGGATAACAAAGGCATCAAAAAACACGAAGATTGTCATAAGAGAGCAAGAAAACAAACAACCTTTGGAAAAGGGTTTGAAAGGAGAGTGTGGAGGTAGGAAGAAGATTAATGGTGTGAACAATAGTGAAAAGCACCTCAACCCAGAATTTAGGAGGAATGGAAGCTTGAAAGAGCAAGGTACGAAGAGTATTGTTCATAGTACAAATAGCTCATTCTACCTTGCCATTTTGTTGAGATGTATATGGGAAAGAAAAATGAATTTTAATACCCTTCGAGGCAAAAAAAGAAATGAGAGGTTGATTATTAAATTCACGACCATTATCACATTGAAAGAGTTTGATGTCAGATTTAAATTAAGTTTTAACATAAGCATAAAACCTAGTGAAAATAGTAAATTCGTCAGATCTAACATGAAGACGTAAAACCAAAAGAAAATGCGTAAAATCATACAAAAAATTATATAGTACTTGAACCCTCTCAAACTTGAAACAGGAGATATCCATAAATCAGAATGAACATATTCAAACATACTAGAAGTTTTACTTTTGGAAGATGAAAAAGGCAAACGACAATGCTTCCTAAGCTTACAATCTTGACACATGGGAAGCGTATTAGTATTACTAGATATAAGTTTTCGAGAATGTAAAATATCTAAGATAGAGGAGTTGGGATGTCCAAGACGATGATGTAAAGTAGGAAGAGATACCGCAAAATAGGTGCTAGCTTGAGTTAACATATGACATAAAGGAAGAATGAAATTAAGGTCCCCGACACTATCACATCGTTGAATGAAAGCACTAGTTTTAAAATCCTTCATAGTAATACCGAAAGGGTCAAATGTAACAGAAACAGAATTATCAATAGTGAACTAGCGAACATAAACAAGGTTTTTAACCATTTTGTTCGATACAAGTACATTATTTAATGCTAAACGATTGTGAGAGTGTGGGAAAAAGTTTTGCCAATATGAGAAACAAGAAGAACAACAGCATTGGTAACCATAATATATTTAGAGATACACGGTCTTCGAGAGATCATGTTGCATGAATTGAAAGGCATATACGAGCTAGCCGCAGAGTCTATGTAGTAATTATTATTGAGAGGTGGCTGAACCGATATGGCTTGAAAATTGAGGCTAAATCTGTAGGCTGCTGCAGAGAGCATTTAGTGTGACCTCTAAAGTGTTGTTGGTTGGTGCTGAGAGGTTGACTCACGAGACTCATGCAACAAAAGCATATTTTTAGCCTCAATGTAAATGGGAAAGGGCTTTATATTTGTAATGACATCTACGATACTGTGATAAGAAGGCGATAATCATCTCTAAATCTGCATCACAAGTTTAATTTCAGTGATTGCAGTGTCAACATATTTCAAGTCATCATCCAAATGCTTTAGCATGTGACAAAACTCAGTTATTAAACTAGTACCCTTCTTGGTATTATGAAACTGGTCCTGTAGTTGTAACATGCATGGCATTTTGTTGTTCCGAAAAAACTCATCCAACTTATCCCAGAGATCTTTGGCTGTACAATCATCACTAGAGCTTATCTGTAGCAAACCGGGATCACATTTACTGTGAAACCAAGATTTAATACGAGCATCAACAGAATATCATTCTTCATCATCTTCACCTGTGGGACCGATTTTCTAGATATATGGCCTTAACTTTGTATACCACGCCATATATTGGAGAATATTTGACACCAAAGTCTGTAACGAGATCCATCCATATTAATTTTAAAGCTAAATTGATTGTACACATTTGTAAGGGTGCACATGAGGCTTAACTTAGAGGGAGATGGAGTAGATAATGAACCTGTAGTAGCATAGATACAAAACCATTGTCACCAAGAAATCACATAAATAGAAGACGGTAAGCAACAAGATTGATGGTGTCGATTGAGGAATGATGACTACGAGATTGGCAATAGATAAGCGAGATGGATAATGGATCCCTAGAACAGCTTCAACACGAACTAATAGAATGCAATAGTGGAGATACTTAGACGGAGCAGTAGGGATGCTAACAAGTACAGGGTAAGAGAAGTACGCAATAGAATTGATTATTGTGGGTTCCCAGAAAAAAAAATCGGTGATATGAGGTGACGATGAATCGTACGTAGCATGAGATGAGTAAGAAACGCTAGCTTGATACCATGTTAATTGTGAAAAAAAAACTCCCTGGATAGGGGTTTTGTATATATATATATATATATATATATATATATATATATATATATATATATATATAAGACGGTCTAATTTTGTGAGACCGTGAGACCATTTTATGTAATGAAATATTCTAGTATTCTAATATTCTAAAACAAATGAACTCTTTTATATATATATATATATATATATATATATATATATATATATATATATATATATATAATATTATATCATAAATAGTTTTAATCTCCTTTTGTCAAGTGTCACTTTAATTCAACTTCTCATTAATATTATATCATATATCATGTAGATATATTAAGCAACTCATTTCAAAATTTAAATTTATATTTTTCTAATTATATGTTAAATTTAAAGTTATAATAATTTTAAAAATTTGATATATCTCTTAATTTATATTTTATTTAAAATAATTGGTTAATAATTATAAATTTTTATTATAAAAGTTTAATTAATTTTATAACCGTGGTTTTTACGGGTTATAAACTAGTATATATATATATATATATATATATATATATATATATATATATATATATAGAGAGAGAGAGAGAGAGAGAGAGAGAGAGAGAGGATCAAATGAGAACACCTAAAAGGTTGAGAACGCGAGAACAATTCTCAACCTTTTATGCGTTCTCATTTGATCCTACTCCTATATATATATATATATATATATATATATATATATATATATATATATATATATATTCTTATGTTAATTTTCTATGACACAGATTTTGGCAAGTAGCTTTGTTATCTGGCTTTTCTATTGGGATTCTTGGGATCGAGTTTGTTTACTTTAAAAATGCGCATGTACGTGGGTTGCGTCACCGAGACGTGGGAGATAGGAAATGGATGGTGTTTACTTTAATAAAAATATAAAATAATAAAATAATACAATGGATAAAAATGTTATTTTACATAATTTTAACTGTATGATATTAACAATGTTAATTAAAAGGTTCAACCATGCAATAAAAAGAAACCATAAAGACCAGTGGTATAGCGTTTTTTTATAGGTGTCCTCAATGTCATAAGTTTTGCAAACCATCTGGACTAATCTTGAAGTTTTGTTATTACATAATCCTCGATATAACTCCAAATATACCATTGAAACGGCCTCACATTTTTCTTTACCTATATGTGTCGATATATAAATTTGTCTCAATCTGACATATATTTTACATGACATATATTCGATCTGAAAATTTGTTTTTCGTCATACTGTTATATAATATGTTTTTATATTATTATAAAATAAATCAACTATCTAATGAGCTACAAGGTCAAACACTAGCCTAGATGCAGCGTTCAAATCTTGAAGGTTTCAACTAAAATTTGGACATAATAGGGTATGCAACGTATATAAGTGTTATAACATACAGTCGAAAGGACGAGCTCTCTCCCCTCTCCTTGCGAAAGCAAGGAAAGCAAAGAACCGTGGTGGAGAAACTCATTTTATATCGTTTTAAAATACTTTTTAGGTACATCAACATGTTGGAATGTCATGTTTTATAAACATTTAAATTAACTTGAACTTAATAAATTTTATGTCATAAACCTAATACCGTAAATATGATTCATCATTGGATTTTAAAAACTAAGTATACAATACATATTTTATTTATCTATATAAAATACTATGTGAGTTTATATTAACTAAAATATAATCTTAGGTCTATAAATTTTAATCAAATTTTGTAATAGTAATCGCAAAATACATTGTAATTTTTTTTAATTTAATTTTTAAAGGTTCGGCAGCATCGCACGAGACTAAACCTGGGTGTTTAATATGCACGATTGTTATGTTGAACGTGATGTATATTCTCTATAATTTTGTATGGAACGAAAATGAGTTATTCTAAAAACATACCATATATGTTGACCTTAATTTATGAAATAAATAGTCATTATTTTATTGTTTATTCATATATTCATATTTCGAGACAAATTTGATTGAAAACTTTCAAAAATGTGATTTAACCCTTTAAAAATGCTTAAACATGTTGCAGTGGTTTTTATGAAATAAAGAGTTTACGGTGGCTTTTGCGAGAAAAAAAGTTTTAAAAGAGGATCAAAATTAAACGGGTTAATTTTAAAAAGACAAAATACATAAATAGTCCATATGGTTTGTAGCAAATTACTTTAGTCTTTTTCTTTTCTTCCTCTTCTAATGATTTAAAAAGTAACCTATTTTTTTTATTTGTATACATTTACTTACTTTTTCATTGAATTCGTTTTAGCTATTTAAAAACATCTTTATAACATGCTATAATAGGTTGACATATTTGACAGCTCTGACAAGGCTTTGTGCCTCCGACAAAACTTTGGTCATCTTCTACGACGATTCTCCAACCAAAAATCTAAAACAATTTGATTTTTGGTTTTTAGATTAAGAACGCACACACATCCATTGTTCAACTTGATCTATCCAAGAACACACACACACACACACACTCATGATGCTCCAACCCAAAAATCTAAAACAATTATGATGAACTCAAGAACATAAACACATATATTGTTTGAGTTTGTAACAAAATCGAAGAACCTGAACTGATGAAGAACACACACACATTTGGTCATTCAAGAACTCGCTAATCTATATAAATAAAAATGAAGATTTAGGGTTTGTTCTTGTGTAATTGATTTAGGGTTTGTTCTTGTGTAATTGTGTTCATCGTTCTTGTGTGTTCATCTGAAAAAAAAAAACTCACATGCGTTCGATTTTCCAGATCATGATGAACACCAGGCGATTGTAACCACTCTGATGGGTCTTTCATCTCCAATGATTCCAAAACGTGCGACAAACTATATTGTCTTCTTCGGTGAAACTTTATAACCAATCGATGTATCCCATTTGTTTTACTATGATGGTTGAAAGTCAATAAAGTACAAACTATGCAACACAATGTACAAGCTCGTCGACGTATTATCCTTTGAACCAGTTCACACGTGCTCCTCACATCGAAGATAGGTTGAGTTGGGACATCGGTGTTCCTCATGTATCTTGAAAGTATGGGCTTGCTTTTGTGAAGATAGAAATCTGATTTGAGGTGTAAATATGGCTAGAGAGAGAAAGCTTTTTTTTAAGAATGCTTTTAGAAGACAAAAAAATCATGTTGGTCGAAGTTCTTGAGTTTGTCGGAAAAATTATGAATGTCAGAGTCATGTCGGAGATGATGACAGGAGCCTTGGTGGAGCTGTCAAATATGCCGAAAACTGGCTAAACCTATGATTGCAGGTCATAATGATGTTTTTTTAACGGTTCAAACAAGTTCAATGGGAAAATTTAGACAAAAAAGCTTAATGACTAAATGTGTGCAAATCAAAAAATAGGTTACTATTTCAAGTGATTATCCCTTTTGATTTCTATAGATTTTGGTCCCGAATCGAATTGATATGATTTTCTCTTGGTGATAGGTTTTAATCCTTTTTAACTCTTATTTTTGGATATTATATAGAATATATTATTTAATAAACCACCCATACCAACCATTTCCCCTTTTTTTTTCCTGTATCACGTCTCTTCATCCCTCGGTAAGTACCATAACATTTGATATTTGTTCGAATGTAAAGACATCATTGTTAATAAGTTATATCAGAAGTTTGTCTTGCTGATCCATTATCCAAGCCAATGTTACCGACTAAGTCTGGCAATCAGTGAAAGTCAAGAGGCATTATATTTGCAAATGAATCAGCTTAAACACTTTTAGTTCAGTCTGTTTTAAATTTGAGAGCTTAAGTAATATAAGTCTTAATTTTATTTGGTGATTATTAAGTTGAGATCTTAATATATGATGGAGATTAGCCATTTCATAGCTTATCATTGTATTCTTCTTTTGCATGTTTGGAAGCTACTTCCCCAATATTAATTTACTCAAACGTCCATAGTCAGTCATACTCTTTGAAGTAAGTAAGTGATTTAAGACTGTCATGAATATTAGTGGATTGCCCATAGTGATTTGGAATATCATAGAAATTGCGCTAGCACTCTTGAGTATTTCGTAAAGACTTAAGTATAGGAGCAACCTGCACTCAGAGATTACTTCATGGATACAGTTATGAGTGATTCTCAGATGATAATTGTAGCACTCGCATCTTTGGGCTAGAAAACATAAATAATAATCATAATTAGGATTCTGATTAGTCGTGTGTGTTCCAGAATGCGTATCAACGTATTATAAAGCCATTTTGGTGATTTATTGATAAGCGACGAAATGGCAATCTTGATAAAGATTATTTAGGACAAATAATCTTGTCAGAAAATGTAGGAGTTGCGATATGAATTCCGTACACACAGAGCAAACTCAAATCCGACTCGGATGCTAAAATTATAGACTTCCGAATTTTCATGATCGGACAGTGTATTGTAAATAGTGAATTCAAGATAAGTTGCTTCCCAACCTAAGTAATCTAAAAAAAAGTCACGGTGGTCATAAAAACCGAGAGTGTATATATATATATATATATATATATATATATATATATATATATATATATATATATATATAAAGAACACCCAAATCGGACTTCGTGAGAGGAAATTATGATTTTTCTAAATTTCAGCACAACAATGTACAACACTTATCAACTTTTAGATCGGTCGAAAATATAAAGACAGTTGAGAACGGACGTCGGATCAGAGAGTTATGAGTTTTTAATGGACTTTAAGAGTTTAAGCCTGCTAAAAGTATAACTTTAAAAATAAAGTCAAAACTAGTTGACGGAGTCTAAATGAAAGTTGTAAATCTCATCGATAGTTATGCGTGGATATCAAACCCGTCGAAAATAGAGCTCATATGTGTAACATCCTAAAAATTTAAGATTAGGTTCTTAAATTAATAAAGTAAATAAATAAAAAATTAGTTATATAAATAAGTCATCAAGGGATAATCATATCATTAGTTGATACGAATTGTAGAAAGTTATAATTGAAAATAATAACAGTTTTAAAAGTTGAGGGGTCAAAAGTGTCAAATTGGAAAAATCGAATGAGCTGACCAAATGGTTGAATCAATTAGTGGAAAGGACTGTATAAGTTATATAATGGATGGAGAAGGACTTATTATGTCAAAACTTAAGTTAAAATCACAAATATTGAGGCTTGGTGGGTTTTGGCTAAAATGCTCAAACTAGAGCGAAAAAAATGGGAAAAATGGGAAAATAAAATGCACACCCTCTCATTTCATTTCCCAGATTTGTGTTCTTCATCCTAAAGACTTCCCAGATTTGAGGACTTGGGTGAAAACCCTCATGAACCTTAGAAATCCAACTTAGAGATTTCATGTTGTTATGTTAGGATTGAGATATTTTCAATGACCTAGATGATGTTTAGAAGCTATAAATCCAGTTGGAATGCTCAAACACATCTATGACGGTAGAATGTTACATAAACATGGAATTTATATGCTTTTGGGGAAAATGTGATGAAACAATGGAATCCTTTAAATGTGATCACTTGATGAGTATATGATACACATAAACATGAGTTGATACTAATAACATGATTTGAGTGCAAAACATGAAGACATGAATGATATCAAGTGAATTTATGGGATAATTGGCCATAAGGGCATTTTAGGAAATCTGGGGATAACCACATGTTGATTGACATCTAAGAGGTGAATGACATTTATGGATATGAATTGACACTTTAGAGATGGAGTTGGAACATAAACATGAATGATCTCTTGAGCTATAAGTGGTTCTAGTGATTGTTTTAGCCTAAAGGGGCAATTTGGGAAACATGGAATGGAGTTGAGGATTCCATAGTTAGTTTATTTACTTACAATGAGATTAATGAATGTTTTATGTGGTTGACAACACTCATTTGAGTATTCATTGAGTTAGGAACAAACCTTATAAACCTTGGAGTGTTTATTTTAACAATTGAAAAGTTAGCCCTTCTTATGGAATTTAAAGATTTTTATGATCTAAGGAAGCACAATGATCACTTAATGAGTTAAGAGGAGTGTTTTAAGATGGTAAAACACCTCCTAATCAGGTGTGAGGGTCTAAATAAATGGTACAAAGTGATTTGGAAAAGGATCTTCAATAACTATGAAAAGTAGGGTGTTATTTTGAGAAAAGCCGAGTCTTGGGTATGTCCATGCATGAAAATACGGCTTATGGAAATGCATGCTTTAATTTCGACGGCCGTGGAAATCTCTGACTGTGAGATACTTGTTTTCTTCATAACTTTTGCATACGGACTCGAATTTACGAACGGTTTTTGCCTACATTCACAGTTTTTCATAACTGATAAGAGGAAAAACTCTTAGATCGATTAGATCTTCATCAGGTTAATCAATAAAAACAAACAAACACAATAAGCACGAGATAGAATCAAAGTATTGCTTAATGATTCAAATGTAGTCACGCCTTAGCAGAGCTCGATGAAGAACTTCCACTGTAGAGGCGATCTAGGGTTTATAGTACAATGATAATAATAATAATGAAAGCGCTACAAACAAAGGATGCATGCATGCACCTTAAATACTAAACCCTAATAAAATAAACACGGTTGGACAGGCCCAAACCGGATAACAAAACTGGGCTAAGGACTGAGCCTAGGGATGTAACACTTCTGGACCCAACAATCTCCCCCTTTGCGTCAATTGGGGCGAGACTTCACTTCGGTGGAGGTTGAGGAGTTCGCTTCACAAGCTTGAACAACTTTGGTATGATGGCAAGAAGAGTCTGTCTGAAGGCCATATACCACCGAAGCATATCTGAGAACAGCTTCTTGTCTGCCTCACTGTTTTGATCACACCCATGGATAAGCTCAAGAATGTGCTCCAAGTAGGAATTGGAGAATAGATGTTTGTCAGCCAGAGAAAATAAGCACCTTTGACCTTCGCCTCTAAGAAACATAACGGTGTGAAACTGTGGATCAATTTTACCCTTCACCATCAGTTTAGTGTCACCTGCCTTCCCGATTGGCTTGATTAAGGGGCTCTTGCGTATAGCAGCAGAAATCTCCTGATCCATCTTTGCCACTTCATGAATGTAACACACTAGCATACGCTTGATGTGATCTATGATTGGCTCATATTCCTTCTGATTGGAGAGTAGGATGTTGCTCAGGAGAATCCAATCGTGTGGATTCAGATTTGGCAAATCAGAAAGTCAGATCGTATAGACTGAACCATCTGATCCTCGTGTCACTTTGAACTTGATATTAATGAACTTCCCTGCTGCAGTAGGTTTCAGCACCTTAACTAGTGTGATCTTCTTGTTACTCCAGGTTAGGTACTGAGGTTGAGAGAATTCATGATAGTATTCAAGAAAGTCTTAATAAACCTTCGGGTCAGGAGAAGGAACCGCCACTATAGACTCAAAGCAGTGAAAGATGAAAGCCTTACGAGTGATTGTCATGTCGAATTGAGAATCTTTAGAATTCTCGACATCGAATGAAAGAACGGGCTCTGGCCAATGTGAACTTGGAGCTTTAATAACCTCCTTTCGAAGCCTTTGCAATGACCACAGAGGAAACTTCAATTTCCTTTGATTAAGCAGATTCGGTTCTCTCTTCTCATTCTCCTTATTAATCGCTTCAGTAACTTTTTCCTTAATCTCCTGAGCGGTGGGCTTGGCTTTGAGAGGACTTAGTTTAGGAACCGTTTCTTCAATATCATCAACATCATCCTCATCATCATTATCATCATCAATTCCTTTTCCGTTATCCTGCATGCCTGAAACCGAAGCTTCTTTCCCCTCCAGTTCAGTAACCACCTTCGGTTGTTGAGGTTTCGTTTTTTGAGGGTTCGATTGATGTGGTTTCGGTGTTTGAGATGAAGACTTCGGTGGTTAAGATGAATACCTCGTTTCTTATCCCCCTTGTTGTGGAGAGACAACGAACTTCGGAACACCCTCTATTCGGCTTAGAATATCCAGAGCAGCCATAACTTCTCAGCCAAATGACGTCGAACTGAGATGGTAAGAACGGAATCGTAGGCTTCAAGAAGATGAAGAAGAATAGAGTGAACATTACCAACAAAATTTTATTCAAATGTTCCTTGTTCGCTTGATTGAGCTTGAGAGCCTGGGTTTTGAGTTGAGTGGTCTTCAAAGCAAGTTCATCCATCACTCTGCTTTCCAAGGCAAGATCTGCCTGAAGTTTATTCAAACGTTCAGAGACAGATGCTTGATTTTTGACGTGATCAGAGGTGAGGTTCTTTTGAAACACCACAAAGAGCTCTTTCTCTTGTTGAAGAGATTGAGTTTAGGTCTGAACCGAGGCATTGACCTTGTTGACATTTTACTCTGTAGCACCCTGTAAAGACTCAAGGAAAATATTTGCATTAGAAATTATTTTATCGACTTTTTCAGTTGCTTCGGTGCAAACTTTTGTTGAAGCATCAATAGCTAAAGTGGCGTGATTGAAGCTTCGTGTTCCTTGACCCAGGTGGCCATCATGCCTTTTATGGCAAACTCAAGAAGAATCCTAAGCAGAGGAGGAGGCCATAAGCTTATCTAGCTTCTCATCCAGCTCCTTGAGATAGCCCTTGGTGACAGGGGCATCATCATCATCGTCGCTTTGCACCATGTAGGGACTATAGTAGAATGTATCGAAATCAACATCTTCACCACAAAGAATGGTATTGGTCTCTTTCGATTCGGTAGGTGATGAAGGCTTGGTAGTAACAGGGGTTTTGGGTGCTGAAGTACGAACCCCCGTATCAGATACATTGGTCTGAACTCCAGTGGTGTTTATGGTTGTAGCTTCAGAAAATATAGGTGTAGGAATGGGAATAGTGGAGGAAGGTTAGGATGTGATGATAGGAGAAATTTGAGGAAAGGAAATAGCAATGGAAACAGGTGGAGGAGAAGGTGCTTGGGAGTGAACAGATACCTCTAGTGTAGGCGAACGAGGTGGTGTGCCACCACAAACTGAGCCTTCATCATCTGAGCTTTCGCTCTCAGATTCACTTGGAATGATGGGTTGATGACCAATAGGCATGTACACTAAGTCGTAGTCGCTTGATGATGCAAGAATAAGCTTCCGAGCGGGTTTCTTGACCTTCTTCTGCTTGGGCTGGGAAGGTGCTGCCTTTTCAGACTTTCGCTTCTTTGGAGTCTGTACCTTTGATACTCTACCTCCTTTTTCTCCATTTTCGCTTCTTGCTTCTTGCCCCTCTTAGTAGGTTTGTCTGCTTCTTCAATAGACTTTCACATTTATGGAGTAAGTTCCCTTGGACCAGAGGAAGGGAGCTTCTTGTACTCCTGAATAAGCTTGCTTGCAGAGGACACACAAGCATACATTGACTCTGGAATTGAGCCAACAAAGAGAAACTTCGAGGGATGAGTGACAATGATATTTGTGGTATGGAATGTGGCAATGGAGGAGAGTAGTAAGTCTTCCATGATGAGAACATGATAATGCTCCATTATCCATTGCGTGACAATGGTCCAAAACTTTGCACAAGAAATTTTTGTGTGGCGAGAAGCATATGACAAACTTTGGACTAGTTGAAGCCATAAAACCAAACCATAATCAAGGTTGATACCATGGTACAACCCATAAAGAAGAGTCATGAAAGACTTGCTAGTACCATTTGATCCTGCACTTCGTTTTGAAAGCCTTTTGAAAAGGAGGGTAAAGAGGCGATTCCATTGAGGAGGAAGGCACGATTTCTTGAACTTGGTCACAGTAGTTAGGTTTTCAGTGTACCCCATGTTGTAGAACATCGAGAAAAGCTGATCTGTGGAGATGGAATCAGGATTCACCATGGATTCTTCATAAGTAAGCCCTAGCAGCGATCAAAACTGGCTCTTAGAGATTGAAGCCTTTTGGTTGAGAATGTCAAAGTAAATCTTTTCTGCAGCTTGGTCGTAGGTAGCAGTGGAATAGATTTGTGAGAGGCACGCCATGGGTACGACTTCCACCGTTGATAGAGAATTGACGAGTGGGGAATACTTAAGACATTTCACCACTTCATACATGTAAGTATCATAGAGGAACGGTGTGAGATCGATCAACAAGTTTTGATTAGGATTGATTGCGAGAAGAGTGGAGCGTGCAGAGGTTTCTTGAACGGAAGAAGATTCTGCCATTGTTGAAGCTTGATGAAGAAGATTAATAGTGAATACCAAATCGCCTTCTTTTGCTTTAGAGATTTGAAGGTTGGTAGTGAAGAATACCATGGAAATCAAAACCCTTATATATGATTTTTTTGAGAGAGAAAAATCGCGAGCAATGATTCCACCAATTTGGGAAATGACGCCTAAAAAGGCGTGATTGGACAACTAGCAACCCCGATAAAGCAGCTGATGACGTATGATTGGGTAACGGTTCAAATTCACGCGCCCTTCCATACTTATCCTCTTTTCAAATCACCAATGGATTAGACTTCCTGCTGACTCACCTCTTGAACCTTTAATAGAATCTTTATCGCCATAATTAACCAATGCTTTATACCGATGCATCCCTTCATTTGTAAATAATTGAATTACACCATTAGGAATCGAAGCTATATAATTATGAATAGCTTATGAATAACCGAACAAGATTTTTGGAAAATCCAAGATTTTTGTGCAAGATAGTGTCAAAGATAAAGAAATAAATCAAACTATTTGTGGGATTTTGTGATATCATTTAAGACACTAAGTAGTGGATCCTGGGCACAAATCGCTTCCTTCAAAGTCAAGAGAGACTTCAGAGTGCCTGTTTGGATTCCCGTTGAATTACGAGCAAGTACTTGTTAAGAAGAATTGAAAGGCATCTTTTATATATAAGGCTATTAAGGGTATCTTTCTCTTCAATTCGGGTTTCGGTACTTGACATAAGACCGAAATAGAACGAAGTACTTGTGAGACCGATGTGGTCTGTTAAACAAGTAGGTTTGGAACATGTTCAGTGACTTGTTGACAAGTGCTAATTAGAAATCTCAATGAAAAAAAGTAAAAACTGGATCCTTTGGGAAGAAAAGTCTTGGTGAAAGACATTTTCATAAGGATCTCTCAAAAATAAAAGGAGATTTCAAGGTACTTCCACAAAAGTGGTTTCGTTAATTCAAAGGTGAAAGCTAGAACATTTAATTGTTCACCGTCAACGCTTTATAGGTTTTCAATTATTGGTTTCACTTAACACGTAGTGGCACAAAACTAAGATCATTAACAAAGAAGTTATGTAACTGTAAACCTCAGTGGTAGTTGCTGAGAGTCTTAAGGGTTACATTTATGAAATGAAGTATGATGGAGAATAAATTTGAGGTGGTTAAAGAACTGAATGTACCTCTTCTATAAAAGATAGACCAAGCAGAAAAACTCTTAACTCAATTTGAGAAGAGTAAGGTAACTCATGATTAGAGTGAATTTGACAGCCTGATTGGGAAGACATGATTTGTATATATCAAGTCATTAAGGCTTCACTCAAAATATTTGGAGGCTTGGGTCAATATACATCAGCATACTTCTAGGGACAGTTGGCTAGTACATAGATAAAGAATTATACCTGCCCCAGCTCCATCATTGTGAGTAGTCCTTATATACGAATTAGATTAAGATTGAAGAAAATCGAAATAAAATGAAAGAAAATATTTTTGAATTATGATTTGAATTTTCTGAAAAGAAATAAAAACAGAAAAAAATATTTATGGATTTTATAAGTCTTTTCTGAAAAAGACTTAAAAACAGAAAGAAAAAAATATTTTTGGATTTTATGAAAGTAAAAGGAAAAACATAAAATACATTACGAGAAAAAGAGTGTACATACTATACAACCGAAACCATCACCTAGAGATGAGAGGCGAACTGAGCCCGGTAAGACCGAACCTGAAATAGGTTGAGCGTTTGGTTCATTTCGGTTCCCGGAAGAACCGAACCTGAAATGGACCAAGCGTTCGCACTATTTTGCTTCCCACTTTTATTGATACAAAAGTGATTTCGGTACAGATTTAGCTTCCATCATTCGTAGGCCTTGTAGGATTTTATTAAAACTTGCTTCAGGCAAGGCCTTAGTAAAGATGTCAGCCAATTGATCAGTGGTTCTTACAAAATGAATTTCTACATTACCATATTCCACATGATCCTTGATAAAGTGATACCTCAGTGCTATGTGTTTCGTCTTTGAGTGTTGCACTGGGTTATGACAAATCCTAACTGCACTCTCTGAGTCACAATATAGTGGGATTTTCTTCATGTCTAGGCCGTAGTCTCGAAGTTGACTTTGTATCCAAATGAGTTGAGATGTGCACGATGTTGCTGCTATATATTATGCTTCGGCGGTGGAGAGAGACACACAAGTTTGTTTCTTGGACTACCAGCTAACAAGTTTTCCATCCAGAAATTGGCATCCTCTAGTGGTACCCTTTCGGTCCAGTCCACATCCTCCTAGATCAGCATCTGAGAATGCTTGGACAAAGAACCCTGATTTGGCTGGATACCACATACCGAGAGAAGAAGTTCGCTTTAGGTATCGAAAGATATTCTTCATAGCTAGCAGGTGATTTTCTCTTGGATTAGCTTGAAACCTGGAATAATAACAAACAGAGAACATTATGTCTGGTTGACTTGATGTTAGATACATTAGAGAGCCTATCATATGACGATAGAGGGTCATGTCAGTAGCAGGTTTGTCCATAGAAGGTGTTAGCTTTGTGCCAAATGCCATAGGAACCTATACTTTCTAATCTCCCATCATTCCAAACTATGCAAGAAAGGTCTTCGTGTAAGCCTCTTGATTAATGAAAATGCCTTTGGGTCCCTGTCTAATATTCAATCCATGGAAAAAGTTAATAGGACCGATTGAGCTCATTTCAAGTTTAATCTCCATCAACTTCCTAAACTCAACTGTTAATCTAGGATTTGTGGAACCGAAGATGATATCATCAACGTAAATCTGAACGATCATAAGGTGGTCACCCTCTTTCTTACGAAAGAAGGTTGGGTCAACCGAACCTTGTTTAAACATAGACATTTTGAGAAATCTAGTTAGAGTTTCATACCATGCCCTTGGTGCTTGCTTGAGACCATAGACTGCCTTGTACAGAATGTAGCAGTGATCTGGATACTTCTCGTTCATGAAACCCGGTGGTTGCTCTACATACACCATCTCTTCCAGTTCTCTATTTATGAAGCCACACTTTACATCCATTTGGAATACTTCAAAGTTCTTATGTGCAACATAGGCAAGAAAAATACGAACTGATTCTAGCCTTGCAACTGGAGCGAAGGTCTCTACGTAATCTATGCCTTCTTCTTGACAGTAACCTTTCACAATCAATATTGCCTTGTTGCGAATCATATTTTCTTACTTATCCATCTTGTTCCTAAATACCCTCTTTAGTCTAACCACAAAAGCATCCTTTGGTGTTGGAATCAGTCTCCACACTTTATTTCGCTCGAACTCATTGAGTTCGTCCTGCATCGCTTGTACCCAATCAGGATGATCGAGTGCAGTGTTGATCATCTTCAATTCGACCTTGGAGACGAACAAATTAAACATGCAAAATTCCACTTTAGAGAATAGTGCAGTTTGTTTCGATTTCAATTGTGATCGTGTGAGAACCTTTTCTATTGAATCACCAATAATTTGTGTTTGTGGATGATCTTTGGTCCATTTGGTGAGTAGAGGGTAATTAGGATCATATGAGGGATTCAGTTCAACATTCACTTCTTCTTCGAATTCTGACTGAATATCATCATCATTTGTATTTGCATTCTGCCCCTCGAATGATGATACTTCCTCAGCTTCAGGCTCAGAATTCTCCCCCTGGACTTGACTTTCGGTTGGTATTGATGATGATGAGCTCTCCCCCTGGAATGGTGAATTTTAGTTATGTGAAAAAGACGAACCTTCCCCTGAATATGTGAACTATCTTTTGGAGGTTCGCTTGTGTCAGGTTTTTCGGATGTTACCGGTTGTTCTTCTGCCATTTTCCTTGCAGCATCATCGATTCTCTTCTTCAAGTTATCTACCTTGTTGTCTGCAGCTTCGGATTAAGAGAGAATAGCCTTTTCTGGTTCATCAAATAGCAGCATGTACTACTCAAAGAGGTTTGAAATTGGTACCATAAGAGTTTGGAAATATTTCCTCCACAGAGCCTTCGGTTCTCTTTAGTTTGTTGACGTAGTTATCATCGAAGGTGACATAATAGGTCTCTTCAATTTTCTTTGAACGCTTGTTCAGAACCCTATTTGCTTTGGAGGTTAAGGAATAACCTAGAAAGATTCCTTCGTCTGCTTTGACATCAAACTTTTTTCGGTGCTCCTTTGAATTGAAGATGAAGCATCTTGAACCGAACACGTGGAAAAACTTTACATTAGGCTTTTGGTTGTTCAAGATTTCATTGGTGTTATCAATCGGTGCTAACCAGAAAAACTCATCACATCCATCAGCATTATATCCAGCTACTAATGTAGACAGTTTGGTTGTCTGTTGCTGAGTAACTCCTTTAACTGTATAAACTTGATTTGGAGTCATTTGGACCTTTTGATATAAAAATGCCTTTTCCTTGAGGACTTTGGTCTTCTCTTTGGATAAACGAGCGAACTCAATGGAATTTTCAGAAATAAGATTTTTGTTGGTTTCGGGTTCGCTGTTGACAAATTCGGAACAGTCCACCTCATCGTCTACAGATATTACACTCATATCATCATCCTCATTGAATTCAAAAGTGTTTTCAATATCAATTTTATTTTTTGAGCTCAACTTGTCATTCAAAGAGTCAAATTTCTGTACAGTTTCGGTTTCGAATTTTAATTTGTCATTTTCATCCAACAAATTTTTGAGCATGTCCTTATGGTCTTTTGACTTTATGAAGGATTCTAGTTTGTCAAGACCAATTTTGTAAGCGGGAGAAATATCATCAGAAGAAACTACGTTTTCATAGTTATATACATCAGCATTGATTTGATCCTCCTTTAACTCAAGGAAGGGTAAAATCATACGATGTATCTTCTTCCCCATTTCACAATCAAGATGCAATTGAGTAATGTTGGAATATAATCGTTTAGCAATGAAACAAAAAAACATTTCGTTGTTTTAAAAGATTTAAATTATCTCTTTGCAAATAAATTGTTTCATCCCTAGACCTAATCAACTCCTTCTCATTCTGCTCAATCCATATACGCCTCTCCTCACTCTTCGATGATACCCTGCTGATTTTATCAGTTAGGTTAGAGTTTGTGATGCGAATTTGAGTTAAACTACCACTTATACTAGAAAATATAGATTTTAGTCCATTTAGTTCTTTTTCATAGTTTGTGATGCGGATTTGTAAGGTAACAAGAATAGATTGTACCTTCTTGATCAACTCATCGCATTCGTTGATCTGCTCACTGATAGGTTTCGCTGCAAAACACCTGTCTTCTCGCTCCTTCGCTTCGTCTAGTCCCCCATAAGTGGTATAGCCTCTCATTTGAGACACCCCAGAGGTCACCATTAGACACTTTCTTGGAACGTCCTCTTCTTTCACCAACAAATCCCTGGCATGAGTGGGCTTCCTCACTTCTTCATCTTCAGAATCAGTGACTAAACTTCTACATTTCCGAACTCATTGTCAATAGTATTTCTCTGCACGATAAGAGCATTCATAGTGTTAATAGATCCAACTTTCTTCTTCTTGATTTCCTCCAATCGTTGTGTGAGATTCGCTTCCTCATCATCATTGTCATTCTTTTCTGACATCTTTCTCAACATACAATCTTTGGCGAAGTGATTTTTGCCTCCACAGTAGTGACAATTAATACCTGAGTCACCACCAAGTTTTATTTCCTTCTTTGGTTCTTCGGTCTGAGAAACACTCTTCAGTTCCTCCTTCGCTTTATCGGCACTGTAGCTACCCTTCCATCTTCAGTTCTTATTTGCTTGGAACATTCTTCTGATGAACTTCTTGGGATTTAACACCATCAAAGTATAATCTTCGCTTGTTAGATCATATTCAGAAAGATCTAAATCTTCTTCTTCTTCAACAACATTCTTTCCTTTGGAGATGAGGTCCAAGGACACCATTCTAGAAACCACGTTCGTTTGTTTAGTCACTGCGCTCTCATGTGACTTTAATATTCCCACCAGTTTTGACAGAGAATAAGCCTTGAATTGTTCGTGTTCCTTCACAGTGGACACCACAGCCATCCATTCGGGTCTGAGACCATTCATGAATGTGACCTTCTATTCAATGACTTTCCTTTCAATTCCATGCTTTTTCATCTTACTAAGAAGATGATTAAAGTGATCGAAGGCTTGAATAAGCTTCTCTTCGGGCTTCTGCTTGAAGTCCCCAATTTCTGAGAGCGACAATGTTTGGATTGAATGCTTAAGATCTTCATCCGTAGAATACAGTTCTTTTAACCTGTCCCGTATTTCTTTCTCCGTTGTGCATGAACTTACTAACCAAAACATGTCCGATTGTAAAGCAAACCTAATTATCCTTAAAGCTTTGATGTTGCACTGAAACTTTTCCTTCTCATATTGGGGTATGTCTTTCACATCATTGACGAGTTGATTGTACTCCTTTTAATTTTTAACAATTCTTGAAGTGCTTGAGTGAGCGAATGGACCTACGGTAATTGCCTCCCATATCAAGTATCCATTCTCTTCTGAACCAATCACATAGTCATGAAAATGATTCGTCCATACCTCATAATCTTGTGTGTACAATATAGGAATCCTTGTCGTCGATCCTATATTGTTGGAGTATTGAATGGGTTTGACTGAGAATCATCCATGGACATGATGATGTTTGTTCAAAAACCTGCTTAAGATCAGACTTGTAAATAACATTAGGGTAAGATCGAATATTAAAGAACTACGTCAATAGCAGATGACGGCTCTAACAATATTAATCAAAGCGGAAAACCCTAAGATCTTCTTCAATAGAAGAGATGTGTATGGATTACACAGTCTCCTACTCTGATACCAATTAATGATATGAAAAACTCTTAGATCGATTAGATCTTCAACAGATTAATCAATAAAAACAAACAAACACATTAAACATGAGATAGAATCAAAGTATTGCTTAATGATTCAAATGTAGTCATGCCTCAACAGAGCTCGATGAAGAACTTCCACTGTAGAGGTGAGCTAGGGTTTGTAGTACAATAATAAGAATAATAATGAAAGCGCTACAAACAAAGGATGCATGCATGCACCTTAAATACTAAACCCTAATAAAATAAACACGGCTGGACAGGCCCAAACCGAATAACAAAACTGGGCTAATAACCGAGCCTAGGGACGCAACACTTCTGGACCCAACAATAAGGAATGGTTTGAAGCAATAAAATTTAGTAATAGAACGCTTGATCGGTATTTGTTTCATTTTAATGACTTATGTCCATATATGGTGTAGGTAGTGTTTGAAGAGGATTGCTCTAGGAAAGGGAACTAGAAGAGCACTAGCTAACCTATGTGTGATTAAGGTGAGTACATGTTGGCATTTTCCCACTTTGGGGTATATGGAAAAATGAATTTTTGATAATGAAATGCAATTCTTTGATATATGAAATATTTTTAAATAACAGTGTTAAATGTTTTGAAAGAATGCCTTGAAAGTAAGAACACTTTAAAATAAAAGAATTGAAAGAAAAAATATTTTGATAACGAGTTTGAAATGAGTATTTTGACATGTAAAATATGAAATAATGGAAAGTAATGAAAAGAAATGGAAAGTAATGAAAAGAACTGGAAAGTAATGAAATGAAAACTGTCGGGCGATGATACATCATAAGAGGCACTAGTGGAATTTATCGGGGTGGCGTCTACCCTTCGTGAGATAAATGTCCTAATGGAAATGATTCCTTGGTGGATTTATTTTTTCTTTCCACCATGGTCTATACTTGGGAGTGGTTCCTTTATCGGTGCTACTGGTAGATGATTCAAGGTGATACTCCTTGTTTCCAAAGAAGATGAAGAATCAGACAAAAATAAAATTCATAACAGGTATGCTTTGCTTGAGAATTAATATCAAAATTCAAATTTGATTGTCTTTTCTAAGATCGAGACTCAATTTCGTCTTGTTGAATCATCGTAACTTGAATTCTAATTCTAATTACTTGAATGCTAAGCTGGTGTTTCAATTATGTTTCTTGAATTACACATAATACACCTTAGAGTTTAAGTTCTGGTCATTTGGATGTTACACAACTAATCTCACCTAAACCAACCAAAAAAAAATTCTCAATGGCCCACCAACTGTTCGATGAAATTCTTGTGGGAAGATGAAGGGATTGGAGTACACAATCATCATTCATGAGCCATGGATCATTGATAGGGATTTTTATTGCAATAACATCTTCATCAATGGAAACTTCCTACAGGTAGATACAGGTAAATATAACACCTATTTCATTCTACAGATTATGTTTAATCATAAAACTTAGATGATTTCTATATGAGTTTTCTTGTCTTCCAAGGTCTTATGATACCCTTTTTGCATCAAAGCTCCAAATAAGCCTTGCCTTGTGAACCATATGCTGTAAAGACCATTTTACCCTTCATCTTACCAAGCCAAGAACTTCTGGCATTGACATTATTATCCATGAAGCTACATTGCTTGTATAAACAGTAACATGAACTTTTGGTATTGACATTATTAACCATGAAGGTACATTGCTTGTATAACTAGGAGCATGAAATTTTGGTATCGACTTTATTAACCATGAAGTTACATTGCTTGTATAACTAGTAGCCACCATTACCAAATCAAAATATTCCATTTTTCCAAAACTAGGTTTATTCTATTTGAGTGTAAGAAGTCTTCTTTATATCTTCCGCGGAAAAGATTTTGTGCTACCCTTAATATTTTTTTCTAGTTTGGAAATGGAGTGGAACTTGTTAAGTTCCTTATTAATCGTATTGATGTAATTCTTATTTGTTTGCTATGATTTTAATGATGCTTAATGGTAACATCCAATGATTTAATTATAAATGATTTCGTATGACCAAGTTTTTGTTAAATGTGGGGTAATACCCATAATGATCTTGTTTAAACCATAACATTTTAAAGTTTGAAAAAGTTTGAAAATTTCGGGGGTGTTATAGTTTGGTATCAATGCTATAGTTTAAGCGAGTAAGGATTGGATCATTCTACTCCTAGGCTTAGACTTTAGTTATGGAAAGTATGAATGAGTCATAGGATTGCTATGCCTTAATATAGATAAAATCTTATTTAACATGTGATAGAAAGCAATTGTGATGCTAGATGTTTATGAAGGTCTAGATAAGTTAGATGGGCTTGTAGAAGGCTACATTGAGTACTCCTAAAGTGAAAAATAGAAGTAGGACTAGTGAATGGATAGTCTAAAACAATGGATCAAAATCTCCTAAGTGGTGAAGTCAAGGTTGGTTATGTATAATGTCGATATAATAGTATAGGGCCCATACTATTATAAACACATGATACATACACGAACTTGGTGGAACCATGGAGATGTTTTGTGAATTGTGGTAAGGATTTGGGTGGGTTACGGTCTTAATGAACGCATGCCTTGTATTAAATATGAGTCATGAAGGAATTTAATACATGTTAATGGATAATGGAAAATTTTGACAACTTTGACTTTTTTGTCAAAGTCAAACAGCTAGTATAAAATGAAAATTACTTGGTGTGCATTTGATATATGTTTGAAATTGAGTTTGTATCCATCAAATACTATTGACAGTGAGTTAAAAACACCAACGAATGAAATGAATTAATCTATTTAATTTTTAACAATCAGGTAGCTAAAAATGGACATAGTTGACTATCAGTAAAAGTCTAAAATGGGAACTCCATAGTTATGATTAAGAAAGTTGTCGAAGTTGCTAATTTAGGACAAGTTTATGCTACTACATAAGAGTGATAACTTCAAATTACAAACAAGTTGATTGAAAAAAAAGATTGAATAGAAGCGTCAATTCCATCTTTAAATGAAATTAAAAAACCAGACGCGATTGACGAAACTAGAAGGCGATCCAATGACCTAATGGACAAAATCATGATATGGTGATGATGTTGGGTTTTGAGCAATCTAACACTTCCTAAGTGTGCATGCAACCCTAATAAACCTTGGATCTATGTTTGTGTAAATACATGCAAAATAATAATTTTTCCAAGGTTCATAACCTATCTAACATGGCATGGGGTACTTTTAAACATAAAAAAATTAGATGAGATTACATACCTTTTGATGATGAGTTCAATTCCTAAGGAGTTTGAGGGCCAAGCACCAATAGTGTGAATGCCTCAAATGGAATCACAAATCACCACAAACTCTTGGAAAACTTTGAGAGAGTGTATACACACATAGAAATCGGTCACACACAAACACACACACTAGTGCCACTAGTTACCCCTTCAGGGCCATTTCATGCAACATAAGCATGCTTATATAGTGTACACGATTAGGGTGAAACCCTAATAACCCATGTCTTTTCCTTTCCAAGGATCCATGGGTTAAAAGCTCCATGGATCATCCATGGACTTCCATATAAGCCTAGCCCATTAACAAATGAGTGTTAGCCCACACCATATAAAACCAATAGCCCATAATCTAATTAGTCTTCCTTTTAATCTCTAAATTAATTCATAATTAATTTAAGACTAATACTAATTAAATAACATAACTTCATATTAATATATTATAACTTATAATATATTAATAAACATATGTGTATAACTTTCATAAAATTATCCATAAATAGTTCGGGTGAGATGCAACCCAAATGGACCATGCCGGGTCGGGTCAAGTATATACCAAATAAGTTATGGACTTAGACACCTTATCCAACAGACTCCCACTTGGATAAGTCTAATAACTATATTTGCGTATGTTACTTCAGGAACCAACCAGCAATCGTAGCTCTCGAAAACTCTGTTGAACTATGAAGCGCCATTTTAAATAAGTGATCATAAAATCCTCTGTTCTCATGATATCAGCCAGACAAATACATGGAACAACGTCGTACTTATTATCCAGCAGTTTCTTTCCCGATTTCCGATTTGTTTGACAAAGAACTTAATCGAACACATCAATTTTAGTTCTGGCCGGCCGGTACATAGGTCACAACAAAATCATCGAGGGGCCCAAATATCGCTTCTATTTCTAGAAGGAACATATAAACTTCGACTCATATGCTTGTTCTACTACTTGTTGAATTGTACACAAAGGCACGTTTTATAACATCAAGTTACTGATGCGTTTACGTGCAATCAATGCACAACCAACTCATAGGTAACAACTCATATCTCTAGGTTTGAAGATTTATATGATATTACCGTCTCACGATCACTCGAGATAAATTCCATGAAGTGATACAAGTGAGCGTGGGTTTATTCCAATACTCATAACTTATGAGCACTCATGAATGTTGTAGCAACCATTGCTATGACTAAACCCATTTAGCCATCTACAAACTCGATTCATGACAGTCTTGATTCATACCTACTTCCAACATATGAACGACTGTGGAGTGTTTAAATAACTTAGTCATTCCGAAAGAATAACCTAGCTATTCTGGAAGTCAAAACATGCAAAGTGAAACACAATAATAATCGAATCCAATATGGTCTCAGAACCCATTTGAATATAAATAGAACCACCTTTTATTTATCACCATATTGATTACACATTATTCATTGTATAATGTTTCAAACAATCAACTTAAGACTTGAATAAAAAACAACAGTCGTCCCATGCTCCAAGCATGTACACTTTGTTTTTCTAAACAATAGTTATGCCATACTCCAAGTATGCACACTATGTTTGTCTATGATCCTTACATTGTGATGTAGATCAATTGAACATGATTCCAATGATACTCATTTCACAATCCCAAATCCTTATTGTAAATGTGAGAATCCCCGATTCCTATCATTTACCAAAAAGCTGTTAGATTTTAAACTTTTATGCAATGTTCCTCTTGTAATGATTATGCACCAAGTCACCAAAACCTTGTCACCAGTCATTACAGAGTATTCCAAAGAAGGTCAACTTCTATGGAACAGAAGTCTCATATTCAAAGTACACTGCTTTGAACATCCTTCTTGCATTAAGGTTTTCTAATCTTACATAGATTGAATAACTTCCACCTATGGAGACATTTCCATAGTCCCATTTTGACTATCACTTCCGAACAAGAGTTACTTCTTTTCAGAACATGTCAATACGGTCCTTTCCGACAACTTACATCATACTTCCAACTTTCCCTGAGCAACCAATCTTTGGTAAACCTCAGATTTGTCCTCGACAATTGCTTAATCACTTTAGTCATATCTAGTTCTAGACTTTTCCCTTCTCAATGCCTTAAGCATTTGGAAAATTTAGAACAGATGAATATTATAGCACATGCAATCGATCCTATATCCGAAGCATATGGGACACGATTCATGATGTTTGACATAAAGACATGATACTAGACCAGTCTTTTGCTACAATATATATATATATATATATATATATATATATATATATATATATTTTATTTGCCATGTTTTCAAAATTTAACTATGAAGAGGGATGCCGTAATCATAATCAAATTTTGAAAACGCAATATATATAGAATTTCTTCAAGTTGAACCATTCCAACATAAAATTCATATATATATATTCTTGACTAAAGATGATTAAAATCTCAATCTAAGCTTTAGAATTGAAATGAATTATAATTTCCTCTCCCTTAATTATAGCAAAACAACTTTTCAACCCCTGCAACTTCACGAATTGAAACTTTTGTTTTCTATAATTAACATTGCTAACTTGCAACACTAAACGTAATAATCATGCTCCCACTAACATGATGATTATGAGCATAACACTTATGCTCCCACTAGCTCTGACATATTTCCAGAAATCTGCTGGACTTCTGAAATTTAGATTCATACACCCTTTCTTAGATAGCTCACATGTGTGTCTAAACAATTTTCAGGACTATGAAAAGGGATACCGTAATCATAGTCTCAATTGCTTAGGCATTTGCCATTTCTCACAAGTCCATGTTAGTGTGCCGGTTAACCACACGCGCTCCACTAGCGACTTTTGAAAATGCAAATAACACAATTGATATCTACGTAAAATCTACTTAGTGAAAGCGTTTCTTCACCATCATTTTCATGAATCGGAGAGAAACCTTATGACACTTAGATTTTATAGTGTAGGAGTTCCTATCCATGTGAATTTGTCAAAACCATAATCACAAGATAAGGTTAGTTACAAATTCAGCCTTACATGGATTAAACTTGTTCAATCTTAGTTTCTTGTCACCTTGGTAGCACAAGGCCCACCAATGCTTCCAAGTTGAACTCTGATAACCCACATGCAAATTCAACTAATTTGAAGTAGGTACAGAAATAAGAATTATGTCAACACGATAGGTTGCAAACCTTAAGTTGTGTGCTAGTGATAAATTGCAGGTTTTACTCTTGATTAAATCTTGAAACTCTTTCAGGATCTTTAAGGCTCCCACTGTCCCCTTGACATATAAGTTTCCCCAGTCAAGAACCATTCCTTGACAAAACAAATATTCAAGGGATAGTGCGGATTCTTATCAAGACTAACACTTCACACAATTGGTCTTAGTTGGTCTTTGTCTCATCCAAGACATCACAACTTACCAATCTCAAATGTACAAGAGTAGAAAACATTTTACTCTTACATTTGACTAGTGTTAATAAATCTTCCTGTATGTCACTCAAAGTTACAATCTTGGAGTATGAATCTAAGAATTGTTTTGGAACAAAGTATGACTCATCTTCTTGATTTTAACCAATCCAACAATTCATGACCTCTCTTCTTAGCCATAACAATGCACTAAGACGTCCTTAGAGTTTGAATTTGTGATATGGTTTCATAATCATTAAGATGATCATGAAATACGATACTAAAGTACTCTCCCATCCTTTCAGATTTGAGAAACTTTTATCTTTCTGCCTAATTTGATTCTTCTCATTTGTTCTGTCATACATTGTAACCTTTCCAATGTTATAGAATTATACTTAACCTCATAAGTATAATCATATTTACTAATCTTTAGTAAATCAATCTTTGTGGTGGACCTTGACCAACGCACACCCAGTGTACCTAATTCCTTAGTCCTTCAATTGACTCACATATACATGTGATCAAAGAATTAGTCTTAATTTTCAAAGATGAAAATTCTCATTCACATACAATACAACTTGTATGATTCCAAGTTTCTATCCAATTGAAACTTGGGTGATAAAAAACTTTCTTCATTTGGTAAATTCAGACGCTACCACAAATGAAAGAATCAAATCCACTTTCAAATATTGCTATTATTGGAAACATATAAGCAACAATTTTCACAGATGCCATTGTAAGGATATTTTTAAAATAAATAAAATTAAAACCCCTTTTTTTTCTTTTATTTTAAAACTTTGCGGAAAAACTTATCCTTACAATCCACATGGAAACCTTGTTGTTATCTATTCATAAGCAATATATTATAACTCTTAAGCAACAGCTCAAAATTCTGATTACCGAACCATGCGATCGAAACCCACCTTCGCAATCAGAATCAACATATACTTACTTTAAGCTTCCTATCTTTTCTTTGATTCTTAAAACATCAGCATGTGACCCATTCACATTTTGTAATAAGAATCTCCAAATAGGAACTTAATAGAGTTAGACAGTGGACTTTACCCGAAGTAGAGTCAAACCTCTTGACTTGATCAACCTTATGACCTTTCAGGTGAATAGGGCAGCTTCGCAACCAATGCCCCTTCCTTTGGCAACAAAACACATGGACCCTTTGGTAATGGCACATGAGACTATCTCAGACTTAGCCTTTCTCTTTACCATTTGGTCAACCGAGTTGACTATAGCCGATCCCTTTCCATTGGGAAGAGAAATCCTTTTCTAGATATCCAATGCTACCATTGTCAATGTCCATGTAGACTTGGGAAGTTGTTCTATTAATCAAATTTGCTTTACTGGTGTTCCAAATCATTGCTGATTCCACAACACCAAGCAAATAGATAACATCATTAAGGGTCATGTCATAGTCTGTCTCATAGTAGTCCCAAAAAGACTTACTATGTTACTAAGAAAGTGATTGAATATCCAACTTTCACGGGACTTTGACACCCAACTCTCCCGGCTTGTCAATATGTGCCTTTATCTCCAAGATGTGAGCACACATAGACTATGCTTGCCAATAGGGATTGAGTGACTTTAACCTTTTCAAGAACTTGTGGGTGAGGGAGAATAATTGGAGGAGGTGGAGGAAGTGAAGCATGATGTTGAGGGACACCATCTTCAAGAGATTTGGGAAGCTCATAGTTGTCTGAACCAAACATCTATAATGGGAGAAAATCAAGTTAGTTGATTTGAAGTCCTTAATATAACACCCAATATGAAATATTAAGGCTAGGACCCAACACAATATTTTATAATTTGGAAGAGGGATGCCGTAATCCAAGCAATAAAATATTTGAAGGTAGGCAAATGACGATTCACCAATTTCCACCATGAAAAACGAAATAATTTATTAGGTTTTAATTGGATTTGAAATTCCTAGATCTTTTGAGATTCATTGAACTTTTCAATGGCATGTTTCAATCTCGAGTGTGCCCTCTCAAATTTTGTGACTGGGATGCCGAGGATCACAAAAAAAGGTGTGAATAACGATACCAATTCACTTGGTACCCTTAATATTATCACCTAATCAATGTGCCGGTTAACCACACACGCTCCATTGATCTATGACAAACATTAAGTCACCCTTCGTGATCCTTACTAGTCCAAGTTAGTGTGCCGGTTAACCACACACGCTCCACCAACGACTTGGTAAGGTACAAAGTGTGAATTCCATGGGCTAGCACCAAATTCACATTTTTCCTAAAGTAACTAAGATTGGGAATTAAATAAAAAATATTTAGTTACTTTATAATAATCATTATACTTTTAATGAGGATTTAAAGTCATTGTCCTACCCGTTCGGCTAACGACCCTCCACCGATCAAGCAAGCGGTGGGTGAGAGTGGACACCCATTAAGTTGCAATTTTATAGGCAACAACCTTATACCTACCTTATAGACCGGCTTCGTGAATGAGGCCTACTAACGGTAAAACGACTTGTTCTTATACATATATATATATATATATATATATATATATATATATATATATATATATATATATATATATATAATAATTAACCATTAATGTTATAAATAGTATAAGTGTTGAATTTTAACTTTTAAAATTCTGAGTGTTGGAATTAAAGTTTATTAAAGTGTGTGAAACTTTTCCAAATTCCATAACTTGAGGGAAAGTTTTTGAAACTATTCAAAACTAATTAATTCCATGATTTATGTGTTTAAAGTAGTTTTAATCCAAAAACTCTTCAAGTTCCATAACTTGAGGACAAGTTATGGAAGACTTTAAACTAATAAAAGAATTACTTTTCTTTATTTTATAACTTATGGAATTAATTAAGGTTACACTTTATTTATATATTTATTAATGAAGTGACTCTTGAACCTCCATAACTAAAGGACAAGACTCTTCATCTTTTGTAACCATCCAAAACTTTTCATTTCATAACTTATGAATTAAAGGTTCATAAAATGTAGACTCTTCATTTTATGTAACTTATGTGTTTTTAATGTGTGTTAAAGAAAAGTGACCTTTGGATATCCATAACTTGAGGACAAATTATGGACTCCATCAAAACACATAAATGATCAAGAATTAATTCTAAACAATTCAGCAAATAATTCCTATCATCTTCTAAATTCATAAGAACATGAACATGATCATCAAAATTTCAAGAATTATATGAACACATAAAAAACATGGAATTTTGATATATGCTATTGTAAATGGATTAGAACAACCATTACACCAACTAAAACTAGTTTTAAAACATCAAAACAGTTTAGGGTAATGTTTCTAGTCCATTTCCAGCAGCAAAAGTCGAAAATCTGCATTCTGATCATTCTACTCGCCGAGTGCACGAACCTACTCGCCGAGTAGGATGAATTTTGCCTTGAACTCGGCGAGTCCATCAGCCAGACAACAACAATTTCAACCTTTTTCTCTATTTTGCATCAAGTATCAAACAAGCAAGCCTAGGCTCTGATACCACTGTTGGGTTTTGAGCAATCTAACACTTCCTAAGTGTGCATGCAACCCTAATAAACCTTGGATCTATGTTTGTCTAAATACATGCAAAATAATAATTTTTCCAAGGTTCATAACCTATCTAACATGGCATAGGGTACTTTTAAACATAAAAGAATTAGATGAGGTTACATACCTTTTGATGATGAGTTCAATTCCTAAGGAGTTTGAGGGCCAAGCACCAATAGTGTGAATGCCTCAAATGGAATCACAAATCACCACAAACTCTTGGAAAACTTTGAGAGAGTGTATACACACATAGAAATCGGTCACACATAAACACACACACTAGTGCCACTAGTTACCCCTTCAGGGCCATTTCATTCAACATAAGCATGCTTATATAGTGTACATGATTAGGGTGAAACCCTAATAACCCATGTCTTTTCCTTTCCAAGGATCCATGGGTTAAAAGCTCCATGGATCATCCATGGACTTCCATATAAGCCTAGCCCAATAACAAATGAGTGTTAGCCCACACCATATCAAACCAATAGCCCATAATCTAATTAGTCTTCCTTTTAATCTCTAAATTAATTCATAATTAATTTAAGACTAATACTAATTAAATAACATAACTTCATATTAATATATTATAAATTATAATATATTAATAAACATATGTGTATAACTCTCATAAAATTATCCATAAATAGTTCAGGTGAGATGCAACCCAAATGGACCATGCCGGTCGGGTCAAGTATATACCAAATAAGTTATGGACTTAGACACCTTATCCAACAGATGAAAGAAAGATAGAACATAAAAGTGTGACTGATACATCTTGGGAAGGAGCTTGATATTGTTGATTTAGTAAGATCTTTTGAGATCCTAAGGAGTTGGAAACTAGATGGCAACATTATCAAGTGTCAAGTGTGATGGTAGCTATGGAAGATGGGTGGCCTTGTGACACCACCACTAGTAAAAGACGAGAGATGGTACATTAACCTAATGCACTAAACTAAAAATTGAAGTCATCACAGGGAAAGAACAATAATGAAAGATACCTAGAAACTGAAAAAACTAAATTCCTTGTGCGCACCCGTACGCAATGCAAAATGCATTGCGTACACTGTCACTCAACCCAGAATGCGACACGTGGTAGCAGAGAATGAACACCATGTCATCATGTTTGACTAGATGTGCGATGCGTACCCTTTTCAAGCCTATATAAAACCTCGGAAATCAACTCATTTCTCACACTACTCACGAGAATCTCTCTAGAACTCCTTCTAGCTTTTAGCCCTTTTAGTCCCGAGTTTCCAACCCCTTCGGTGAAGCACAACGTGTCAGATAGATATTAAATAGAAGCTCCCGGATTAGATTTTTGCTCACAAAATCCTCAGTGTTCAATAAATTACTTTGTAAGTTAAGCTACAATTATTTTATTTAAATGTAACTTTTAATTATAGTCATAGTCGTTATTATGAACCTATAATTAATATTTATTAGTGATTCAAAGTCATTATACTAATTGATCTACTTACTGTAGTGATGTTTAGGTTGGATTTAGTGAGGCGATTATAGCGGGATATCCAAACAGTATACTTTTTATACCAAACAGACCCTACCTCTGATATATTCTTACTTGGTTATTCCTTACTTGATGGATCTTGATATAGACATGGGGATTATTAAGGAATCTAGACTATCATTAAATAGTCACTAAGATTATGAAAATAGACTAAGGATTAGTGCTTCATACGTCTTGGTTTCTTTGGAAATATGAAGTGAAGCGCTGCCGAAATTGTCAATCCCTATCTATCGCACCAAGTTTACAAACCCGACCTACTCAGTTTATATGCATCATATGTATCAAGACATAAGCTACTGGAACTTGATTAGGAAGCCGAGTGATTAAGAGACAGCCTACAATAGAGTTTAGGACCATTAGGTCTTTACGCTGTAACTTATGTTTTTGTATTGATTATGATATTCTTAGGGTTTTATTAAATTGAGAAAATCACTTGTACTAAAAAAGTTTCAAACGTACTAGGAAATTCCACATCAATGATAATGCAAGCGTAATGAAAAGTTTTAATTGGTTCTAAAAATTTGAGGATATCACAGTTAGTATGAGAGAATTAATTTAAGAGAACTAGGAATAAGGATTTAATTCTAGACTTAAACATAGAATGCTAAGCGATGATGGTGAGATATGTGCCTAGAACATCTTACGTTGTGTATCTAAATAGACAAGGACACTAGAATATTTTACGGTAAACGCCTTAAATAGTATTTGCTGCTAAATAAGAAATTTTTATATAGCATAACTTTTGTTGAATACCTTACTTTCTATAATTGCCGTCGCATAATTTAAGAAGAGATGCCTTACATACTAACTAATATATAACAAAGCATGCCTTAGGTGCTTACCTAGATTGCTATTATTAAAAAAATTAAGGTCGGTTTCCAACCTCTAACCAGGAAACATATGTGTTCAGGATTCTAAACGTATCATTAATGTATTAGAATTGACATATAACGTTTCAGAGTGATAAAGTGGAATTAAGCGTCTAAAACATAAATAAAACCTTCCCTATCATAATAAACTTGCCTCTTGGTACACTGAACGAGTGCTTTAGTGTATAAATGTCATGGTGAGAACACATAGCGGATTAGGGAATGATAATAGAAACCAACAAACTGAGCCTTGTGTGATCTAGTGGGCACCTAAAGTCGTGCGAGTAGCTGAAACCGTCATAATGGCGGGATTTCAAGCTATGATTTGGGAAATACTAGCAGAAGGAGCCAAAAACTTTCCATGGAGATAGGAGAGAAATCATTGCACCAATTATTAAACCCGTGATAAATGGAGATCAATCTGAAGAATAGGTTGACAGAAGTGGGTACAGTTATGAGGAATTCATATTTCCCGACCCCCAAGTATTTCTGGTGAACCAACGCTAGTGATAATTATGGAATGGATCCATGAAATGGAAATGGTGTTTGAGAGATGCGACCATAGCAACAAATGGAAAACAATCTTTGCAGCCAGACAAGTAAAGACCAGGGTGTTAAGCTGGTGAAAACGAATGGTCGGTACCATGCCAAAAGGAGAAGTACGAAGGATTTCATGGGAAGACTTCCTTGTTTAGTTGAAAAGAGAATATTGCTTAGAAAGAGACTTTCTGGAAATAAGTAACGAGTTCCAGAACCTGAAGAAAGGTGGGATGAGCGTCGGCCAATACATTGTAGCCTCTCTAGAAAAGATGGAGCTAGTTCCTTACCTAACTCCTACTGAACTCTCCAAGGTAGAGAAATTTTTTAATGGTCTACCAACAGATTTCATTCCAATGGTAAAACTAGCAACTACCTTAGAAACAGCCCGCTGTGTTGACAAAACCTTTGAAGACATAGCCAAGAGGATAACCACAAACCAAGCAGAAGTAGGAAGGAATAAGAAGAATGAAGAATCATCGAAATCCAACAAAAAGAAAAGGATAGTAGAACCCAGCCCCAACGACAAGAAGCGTGGGGAAAATAATAAGGCAAAATGTTGTAAATGATGCAGGAAGAAGCATTTCATACAATGCAAGGAAAAAGTAACCTGCTATAAGTGTGGAAGAAATAGTCATTATTCCAAAAACTGTATGTAAAGCAATAGGATATGTTACGCATGTGGAGGTAATGGGCATATTTCTCTGGATTCCCCGAGAAAGGAAGATATTGCACAAGCATTACAGATGACTCTCAAGACTATAAAGAGGTGGTATGTATCTCTTCGGGAGTCAATAGAAGGAAGATGCTTATCCAGGAATTTTGAGACATAGATTGATCGTTCCGCCTAAATAAGATTGTAGTATGTAGCCTGATATATAAAAAACATAGAATACAATATGCTTTGAATATGATTGTAATCATTTCAGAAGTAATAAAAATCTTTAATTATGTCATACTACTTAATGTGTTAAATTGCTATGTGATTTCGTTGTTGTTTGGTGACTTGGAGAACAATGAGACAATTCTTGGGACGAGTATGAGTAGGTGTGAAAGGTAGTAGAGGCCTATACTACTGGAAGCACAAGACTCGCACTTGGATCAGGACAAGTCGCAAGGTTTCCGAGAAACTAGTATCCGAGTCAAGTTTGTTCAATTTTGTCATTACCTTTGTTTCGGTAGTGACTAAGGAGACAATTTTCATTTAGACCATGATGGTCATAAAGAACCGATTCCAAATAGTATAAATATATAAAGTAAGTTGATTGGTTTCGAGAAAAATGTCCATATAGTAATCGTACCTAGTCGATAGACCAGAGGAAGAGATCAAGGCAATCGATAGAAAGATTACAGCCTTCGTTAGAACCAAGCAACTGGTAGGTAGAAGTGTTACTTGCTATAATGTGGTTGTGCCACATTAGAACATGAAGGAATGTATCTTTAGTAGTAGGGATTTCGGAGACAAGAGTCTAGTTTAACATGCATCGCATGCACCACACAATAAAAGGTCATTAGAATGTGACCAATCGGTCTGTTACTGTATTTGGAGTAATGACCTCATCTTAGGCTGAGTCTTCAGCAAAATTATAGAAGCATAAGGAGCCTCTAATAAAGATCAAATTTATGACTCAAAGATCTGGACTGAAGGTCCAATAGAAAATTAAGATACGAGTGTGAGATGAGCACCGCCAGACGAAGTCCAAAAGTTTGATACACGTTGGGCAAATTGCAAAAATTGTGATTTTTATAAAGGGGATACGTATGAGGATGTTAGTAGTACGTCAGTATCCAATTACCTTAATTATAATCAAGTAAACCACGACAAGGTTAATCATCTTAGAAAGGAGCGAGAGAAAATATTGAGTTCAACAACCATCGTTGCTGCTAATATTACGACCTTCATATTCCATCTGGTACACGTATATGTTGGTGGAACAATCTAATCGCTTGTCATAATATTGATTGAACTATGTTGTGTCTTAAGAGATGATCACTCATTATAAGCACAAGGAGATATACTACGTTGAAAGTATTACAATCATCATGACAAATTAGGAGTTTCTTTCGAGCAGAAAGGAAATCACCAATCATAGAGACCAAGCCAACCTAGGCTTTGATTGGTTATATATAGTAGGAAAGCGAGGGTTTGAACCCAAGTGGAGGAAACGCAAAGTGCAAAGGGAACTAAACTTCGGATTCGACGTTAAGACTTGGAAAAGTTACAACACTAGAAGCTAAGAAAGAATTATTGTCTTCAATATCAATTATGGACGTTGTGGTTAATAATTAAAAAAAAAGGACATTAAAAATCGTGAGGAAACTTGATACCTTTACCTATGCCTATAGGTAAATGGAAAGATACCATCTTACATCTTATCCTCAAGTATTCTAGAATTGTAGGAATCACGATATGTTAGGAGTTAGAGTTTACCAAACGATAAGAGTATACCTTCCCAGGTATCACACATAAGGAATTGGTCCATACAGAACGTTCCCATAAGACTCATTGTCAAATTAAATAAAAGGTATTTAGATATGGGACCATTCTTAGATCTTCATAATACTTATTAATAACGATAATGTGAAGACGGTATAGTCTGGCAAGTCAAAGCCCTAAAGGGAGGCACGAAACAATTAGGTTTGTAGACATTGTTATGGATAAGGAGATATGGTTTTGTAAAGAACTTGTTGAGATTAGGGCACTTAAATAAACCGTAATAGAGTTAATGGTATGGAATTAGGTCGATAGACTATTTACTTGTCAAAAAGGAACCTAAAATTTTCCGTCTAACACAAAAAGAAACAATAATAGTATTGTGTGGAAACAAGTACTATGGAAACTACTTGCTTGAGGATTGAGAGATGACTTGGGAATTGTTAATCATCACTGCTGTACTGATGATTTCGGGACGTAATCATCCTAAGAGGGGGTAGGGGGATAATTGTAACACCCACATCTTTGGGCTAGAAAAAATAAATAATAATCATAATTAGGATTCTCATTAGTTGTGCATGTTACAGACAACGTATTATAAAGCCAATTTCGTGATTTATCAATAAGCGACGAAATGGAAATATTGATAAAATATTATTTAAGACAAATAATCTTGACGGAAAATGTAGGAGTTACGATATGAATTCCGTAAACATAAAGCACACTCAAATCTAACTTCTAATGCTTAAATTATAGACTTTCGAAGTTTCACGATCAAATACTGTATCATAAATAGTGAATTGGAGATAGGTTGCTTATCAGCCTAAGTAATGTAAACAAAAGTCATGTTGGTCATATAACCGAGAGCGTATATATCAAGAATGCCCAAATCTGATTTCATGAGAGGAAATTATGATTTTTCTAAACTTCAGCTCAACAACGTACGACACTGATATCGACTTTTAGATCGGTTGATTGTTAACCGAAACAATCTAAAGGAGAATCGAAGATCTTGGTAATAGGAACCCGAAAATATAAAGATAGTCAAGAACGGACGTCATACCAGAGAGTTATGAATTTTTAACGGAATTTAACAGTCCTAGCCTATAAAAATATAACTTTAAAAATAAATTCAAAACTAGCCGACTGAATCTAAATGAAGGTTGTAGATCTCATTGGTAGCTACACGTAGATATAAACCCTATTGAAAACTAAGCTCGTAAGAAGAAGATATGATTTTTTTGAAGAAGCTAGAATTCCTTGTGCGTGTCTGCACACTGCAACAGAGCGTGTTGAGTGCACTGTCACTCCACCAAAAATGTGACACGTGGCACCATGAAATGAACACCACCTCATAATGTTTGACTAAATGAGCGTCGTGCACCCATTTCAAACCTATATAAACCGTTCGAAATCAACTCATTTCTCACACTTCTCACTTGAATCTCTATGGAATTCCTTCTAGCTTTTAGCCCTTTTACTCCTGAGTTCCTGACCCCTTCGGCGAAGCTCTGCGATGTCAGATAGCCAGTAATAGAAGCTCCCAGATCAGAGTTCTGCCCGCATAATCCTCGGTTTTCCCTAGATCACTCTGTAAGTTAGGCTACACTTATTTTATTTAACTGTAACTTTTAATTATAGTCATAGTCGCTACTATGAACCTATAATTTAGATTTATCAGTGATTCCATGTCATTATACTGATTGATCTACTTAAGGGAGTGATGTCTAGACTGGATTTAGTGAGGTTTTTAAAGTGGGATTTCCAAACAGTATACTCTGTATAAGCTAGGAACGGAGATTAAAGTTATGTTCTGTGTCACTCTCAGGTGTCAATGTACGGTAGCTCTATACATGAGTATGTTATAGTATTCCCATTAAATGACTACAAATAATGGGTACAGAGCATGCAACTATAACGGTACGCATGGTTTCCTCCAAGAGTAGGTGACAACACTTGGTCATTCTATATAGTCTTGTGACTTACGTTGGTGGCGTGAGTTCATTAGTCACATATGTAGATGAAATAAGATAAGATATTCATTAAATATGTTGATGAACCGTATACCCTTGTGACTGCACCGAATAAGGAAGCCCCTAGCCAGAAGTTCTTGGGTCTATTGAGTTGCCTCATGGGCTCGGTCCATTGCCTAGTTTGAATGTCGGTATTGGGCCTGTCCAGCCGTGCATTATTTTGTATTAGGGTTTAGTATATAAGCTGCATGCATGCAGACTTATTGATAATCGCTTTCATTGTTTTTGTTTCACATCGTTTGTAAAACCTGGCTCGCCTCTACAACGGAAGTTCTTCATCGAACTCTGCTGAGGCGTGACTCAGTTTTGAATCATAAGCATAAGTTTGATTCTGTTCTGTGTTCATACTCGTATTAATCTTAAACTGTTTTATTACTTTTATCGTTCTTGTGAAAGATCTAATCGATCTAAGAGTTTTTGAACTCATCAATTGGTATCAGAGCAGGAGACTGTGTAATTCATACACATCTCTTCTGTTGAAGAAGATCTTATGGTTTTTAATTCCGCATTGATTGATATTTATTGAGCCATCACTCTTTATTGACGTATCTCATTAAGTGTTGATCTAACCCTAACGATATATTACAAGTCTGATCTTTTACAGGTTTTCGATCAAAAGTATCTACGATGTCCATGGACGATTCACAAACCAATCTGATCAATATCTCTAATAGCATAGGGTCTACAACAAGAATACTGATCTTGTATATGTTGGGTTTTGAGCATTCTAACACTCCTAAGTGTACATGCAACCCTAAATACCTTGGATCTATGTTTTCTCTATTATACATGCAAATATGAACATCCAAGGTATTATCCTAATCTAGCATATAAAATAATGAATATAACAAGATAGAATACATACCTCGTTCATGTAGAAAGTCTTTATGAAGCTTGAGTGCCTAGTGCCCCAAGTGTGACACCTCAAATGGTTCACACAACACCAAATACACTTGGAATAACTTGAGAGAAATCTACACTTCATGAAATCGGCTAGCCCTTCCATTACTCACACTAAGTAACCGATTTTGTCAAGAATAAGATCTTTATATAGTGTTACAATTAGGGTAAACCCTAATTGTCATGACTTTCCATTTCCTTGGATCCATGGGTTCAAATACACCATGGAGCATCCATGGACCATCCTATGGGTTTTATCCCAACTTGATTATCCATGGAGCATTAGCCCACTATACAAGTATGGATGATTTACACAATCAACCCATACATTTAATTAGTCTTCTTTTGAGCACTTAATTAATCCTAGATTAAATCTTGATCAATACTAATTAAATAATCTTATTATTCTTATTATTAATATACTAGAACTTATAATATATTAATAACCATAAGTGTCTTATTTCTCTCATTATAGTCTATCCAAGTGCATGATGCCATGCAACCCAAATGGACCATGTCGGGTCGGGTCAAGTCTTACCAATTATAGTTATGGACTTAGACATTAATCCAACAGTCTCCCACTTGGATAAGTCTAAAACTAATATTGCGTATGACTTCAGGAACCAACTGGCAATCGTAGCTCTCAAAAGCTTCTGTCAAACTCTGACCTTGTAGATGAACTGACCTTTGTCAGTGACTTGTCCATTAGATAAGGGATCATATATTCCTCCATTCTAGATATCATATGAACTGAGACATGGATTATAATCATTCTCTCTGTCCATTTGTTGTTTCCCGATTTCCAATTTATGATGACTGACTAATTGAACAAATCAAATCAGTCCTGGCCCGGCCGAGCACTTCCATTTGTCATCATCAAATCATCGAGGGGCCCACAGATATCGCTTTTATCCCGAAGGTAAAAGGAATGGATAAACTTCGACTCATATGGCTTGTTCTACTACTTGTTGAATCATACACTAAGGCACGTTTTATAGAACCGAGTTACCAAATGCGTTTTCGTGCAATCAATGTACAACCAACTCATAGTAACAACTTATATCTCTAGGTTTATAGAATATAAGATATTATCGTCTCATGATCACTCGTGATAAAATCCATGAAGTGGTTCCAATGAGCACGGGTTGAATCCAATACTCAGAACTTATGAGCACTCATGAGTGTTGTAGCCTTTTGTCCAACACCTTAGACCTCTACAAGCCAACCCATGATAGTCTTAATTCATATCTACTTCCAACATATGACCGACTGTGGATGGTTTGAATAACTTAGTCATTCCGGAAGAATAACCTAGTTCATTCTGGAAGTCAAAACATGCAAAGTGAAACACAATAATAATTGAATCCAATATGGTATCAAAACTGATGAACATAAATAAAACACCTTTTATTTATCACCATATGATTACACATTATTCATTGTATACTGTTTCAGCTATCAACTTTATTCTTGAATTTAAAACAATAGTTGTCCCATGCTCCAAGCATGTACACTATGTTTTTCTAAACACTAGTCATGCCATACACCAAGTACGCATACTATGTTTGTCTATGATCTTTACTTTGTGAACTAGATCCATTGAACATAACTTCAATGATTCTCTTTTCACACTCCCAAATCCTTACTGCAAATACAAGAATTCCAAATTCATGTCATTTACTAAAATCTGTTAGATTCTAAACTTATATGCATTGATCCTCTTTTAATGATTATGCACAAAGTCAGAAAGACTTGACAACAATCATTACAGAGTATTCCAAAGGAGATCAGCTCCTTGGAAACAACCTTCTTGCATTAAGTTTCCTAATCTTACACAGATTGAATAATTTCTAACTTTGAAACATTTCCATATTCCATTTTGACTTATCCCTTCTGAACAAGAGTTGCCTCCTTATAGACTATGTCAATATGGTCCTTCCAGAATTATCACTATACTTCCAACTATCCTTGAGCAACCAATCTTTGGTAAACCTTAGATTGTCCTCGACAATTGTTTAATCCTTTTAGTCATATCCAGTTCTAAACCTTTTCCCTTCTTAATGCCCTAGGCATTTGGAAAATTTTAGAAAGGATGAATATAGCACATGTAATCGATCCTATATCTGAAGCATATGGGACACGATTTCATGATGTCTCACATAAAGACTAAACCAGTCTTTTGCTATAATATGTCCATTTCAATTTGCCAAGTTCTCATAATTCAGATTATGAAAAGGGATGCCGTAATCATAATAGAATTTTAGAACGCAAATAATGGACTCATATACAAAATTTCCTTATGTTGAGCCATTCCAACATGAAATTCATATATATCCTTGACTAAATGATTAAAACCTCACGATCTAAGCTTATAGATTTGAGATGAAGTATAATTTCCTCTCCCTTAATTATAGCAAAACAACTCTTTCCTAATTGAAACTTTTGTTTTCTATAATTAACATTGCTAACTTGTAATACTTATCATAATTATCATGCTCCCACTAACATGATGATTATTAGCATAACACTTATGCTCCCACTAGCTTTGACATGTACTCAGAAATCAGCTGACTTTCTTACCAAAGTTCAGATTTCTGATACTAGATTGTTTTGATAAGACTTTATCAAAATCATACACCTTCCCTTAGATAGCACCCTTGTGTGTCTAAACAATTATGAAGAGGGATGCCGTAATCATAATGGTTAGACTTTTTTGCCACTTCTCACAAGTCCAAGTTAGTGTGCCGGTAAACCACACACGCTCCACTAACGACTTTGAGAATGCAAATATCACAATTGCTATCTAGCTAAAATCTACTTAGTGAAAGTGTTTCCTCGCCATCATTTTCATGAATCGGTGAGAAACCTTATGACACTTAGATTTAATGGTGTATGTGTTCTTATCCATGTGAATTATCAAAACCATAGTCACAAGACAAGGATAATGACAAATCCAAACTCATATGGACTGAACTCAATCTTAATTTCTTGCCACCTGGCAGCTCAAGGGCCTGTCATTGCTTCCAAGTTGTTGTGCAACAAATTGAGAACTCTAAGAACTCATATCCAAAGCCAACTTTAACTGGAATGGGCACAGAATATGTCAACACGATAGGTTATAAACCTCAAGTCGTGTGCTAGTGAAGAACTTCAGGTTTTATTCTTGATTAGTTCTTGAGACTTTCAAGACCTTTAAGACTCCCACTATCCTCTTGACATATAAGACTTTCTTGTCAGTTATTCAAGAGATAGTGTGGATTCTAATCAAGACAAACACTTCACAAAATTGGCCTAAGTTGGTCTTTGTTTTATCCAAAACATCACAACTTACCAATTTCAAATGTACAAGAGTAGAAAACTTATACTCTTACATTTGAAAAGTGTTTTAAACCTTCTTTAAGACATGTCACTCAAGTTACAATCTTAGAGTATAACTCTAAGAATTGTTTTGGAACGAAGTATGACTCATCTTCTTGATTTAACCACTTCAACAATTCAAGTTCCTCTTCTTAGTCATAAGAATGCACTATGATTTTCCTTAGAGAACTAATTTTGATATGGTTTCTTAATCATTAAGATGATCACAAAACTGATACTAAAGTACTCTCCCATCTTTTCAGATTTGAGAAACTTTTATCCTTCTGCCTAATTTGATTCTTCTTATTCGCTCTGCCATACATTGAAACCTTTTCCAATGTCTTAGAGTTACACTTAAGCTTGTAAGTATAACCATATTTACTAAGCTTTAGTAAATTATGACGAATAATCTTATCGATCTTTTGTGGTGGACTTGACCAGTGCACAAGAATGTGTACTCGATCCCTTAGTCCATTACTTGACTCACACATCCATGTGAACAAGTAATTATTCTTAATTTTCCAATACTTGAAAACTCTCATTCATCATGCTATACAGCTTGCATGATTCCAAGTTTCGGTCCAATTGAAACTTGGGTGATGAGAATCTTTCCTTATTTGGTAAATTTAGACATTACCACAAATGAAAGAATCAATTTCATATTTCCACTCTTGCTATTAATGGAATCATATAAGCAACAATTCTTCCTCAAATGCCATTGTAAGGATATTTTAAAATAAATAAAATCAAAAATTTTCTTTTATTTTAAAACTTTACGGAAAAACTTATCCTTACAATCCATATGAAACTTGTTGTTATCTATTCCTAAGCAATATCTCATAACTCGTAAGAAGTAGCTCAAGAATCCGATCTTCAAACTATGCGATAGAAATCCATCTACGCCATCAGATTCAACATATTCTTTCTTTAAATTTCTTCAGTTTTCTTTGATTCTTAAAACATCACCATGTGACCCAGTCACATCATGTATCAAGAATCTCAGAATAGAAACTTAGCAGAGTTAGATAGTGGACTTTTCCTAAAGTAGAGTCAAACTTATTGACTTCAACATCCTTAGGTAAATTTGGCTGATTCGTAACCAATGTCCCTACCTTTGGCAATATAAACATATGGACCCTTTGATAATGGTACACGGGACTATCACAGACTTAGTTTTTCTCTTTACCATTTGGTCAACCGAGTTGACTATGGCCGATCCCTTTCCATTGGGAAGAGAATGCTTTCCTGGATTTCCTGTGTCGCTATTGTCAATGTCCATCAAGTTTTAAGGAAGTTGATCTTAACAAATAGATAAGATCATTAAGGGTCTTGTCATAGTCTGTTTCATAGGTGTCCCAAAGGTACTCACTATGTGACTTAGAAAGTGATTGAACCACCAACTTTCTCAAGACTTTGACACCCAACTCTCCCGACTTGTCAATATGTGACTACATCTCCAAGACGTGACCACACCTAGACCTTGCCTTGCCAATTGGGCTTGAGTGACCTTAAAATTTTCAAGAACTTGTGGGTTGGGGAGAATAATTGGAGGAGGTGAATGAAGTATGATTTCCAAGGGACATCATCTTCATTTAGGAAAGCTTGTTTCAAGAGATTTGGGAAGATCATAAATGTCTAAACCAGACATCTTTTGGGATATATTCAAGATAGTTGATCTTAAGTCCTTAATATAACACCCAATATGAAATATTAAGGCTAGGACCCTACAAACTATTTTATAGCTTAGAAGAGGGATGCCGTAATCCACGCTATAAAATATTTTAAGGTAGGTGAATAACGATTCACCAATTTCCAACAAGATAAACGAAATGTATTATTAGGTTTTAATTGGTTTTTGAAACTCCTAGATCTTTGAGATTCATTGAACTGTTCAATGGCATGTTTCAATGTCGAGTGTGCCCTTCAGGTTTTGTGACTGGGATGCCGAGGATCACAAAACAAGGTGTGAAGTAACCATGCAAATTACTTGGTACCCTTAAGTGTTTACCCCTCAATCGATGTGCCGGTTAACCACACACGCTCCATCAATACTATGATAAACATTAAGTTTCCCCTTACCTACCTTGTTAAATACGAGTTAGTGTGCCGGTTAACTACACACGCTCCACTAACCGACTTAAACAAAGTGCAAAGTGTAATTTCATGGATTAGCACCTTATTCACATTTTCCTAAGTAACTAAGATTGGGTAGTATTAAGAGTTTAGTTACTTAGTATTTATCATTAATACTTTTAATGAAGGGAGAATTCTAGTCCTGTCAAACCCGTTCGGCTAACGACCCTCCACCAGTCAAGCAAGCGGTGAGTGAGAGTGGACACCCATTAAGTTGCCATTTTATAGGCAACAACCTTATACCCACCTTATAGACCGGCTTCGTGAATGAGGCGTACTAGCGGTAAGACTGACTTTACCCTTATACATATATATATTATTAACTTATAATATTATAAAGTATAAGGGTTGAATTTTAACTCTTTAAAATTCTAAGGGCTAACTTGGAATTAAAGTATTCATAAGTGAAAACTTTTCAAATTCCAAAACTTGAGGGCAAGTTTTGAAACTATTCAAAACTAATTAATTCCATAACTTATGTGTTTAAAGTAGTTTTAATCCAAAAACTCTTCAAGTTGCATAACTTGAGGACAAGTTATGGAAGACTTTAAACTAATAAAAGAATTAACTTTTCTTTATTTTATAACTTATGGAATTAATTAAGGTTACACTTTTTTTATTTATTATTTAATGAAGAGACTCTTGGTCCTCCATAACTTGAGGACAAGTTATGGAGTCATAAAACCATTTAATTAGAACTAGACTCTTCATTTTTGTAACCCTTGCCAACTATTATGAGTTTCATGAAACTTAAATGTAACTTTTCATATAACTTGAGGACAAGTTACAAAAACTGATTTTATAATCAACTCTTAGATTTATTTGGATTGAAAACCAACTATTTCACTCAACTTTCTATTAATCTAAGCAACTCATAAGAACAAGATAATTCAAATCAAACTTTTTCATGTAATTAGTCTAAACCTTAAACTAATACTAAACATGAATCTATTGACAATTATCTTTGGAATTGGATTAGCATGAACATTACCACATCAAAAACAAGTTTATAAGTTCAAAAACATCTTAGGGTAATGTTCCTAGTCAAATTCTAGCCAAAAAAGTCGAATTTATGTTGTCTGGGGGTCCAACTCGTCGAGTGCATGAACCAACTCGGCGAGTTGGATCGATTTGATCACTTTTTAGGCATGGACTCGCCGAGTCTCCTGATGGACTCGCCGAGTCTGATGATCAGACAACAATAATTTTGATTTTTTAAGCAGTTTTGCAAGTATAACAAGAAAACAAGCCTAGGCTCTGATACCACTATTGGGTTTTGAGCATTATAACACTCCTAAGTGTACATGCAACCCTAAAGACCTTGGATCTATGTTTTCTCTATTATACATGCAAATATGAACATCCAAGGTATTATCCTAATCTAGCATATAAAATAATGAATATAACAAGATAGAATACATACCTCTTTCGTGTAGAAAGTCTTCATGAAGCTTGAGTGCCTAGTGCCCAAAGTGTGACACCTCAAATGGTTCACACAACACCAAATACATTTGGAATAACTTGACAGAAATCTACACTTCATGAAATTGGCTAGCCCTTCCATTACTCACACTAAGTAACCGATTTTGTCAAGAATAAGATCTTTATATAGTGTTACAATTAGGGTAAACCCTAATTGTCATGACTTTCCATTTCCTTGGATCCATGGGTTCAAATACACCATGGAGCATCCATGGACCATCCTATGGGTTTTAGCCCAACTTGATTATCCATGGAGCATTAGCCCACTATACAAGTATGGATGATTTACACAATCAACCTATATATTTAATTAGTCTTCTTTTGATCACTTAATTAATCCTAGATTAAATCTTGATCAATACTAATTAAATAATCTTATTATTCTTATTATTAATATACTAGAACTTATAATATATTAATAACCATAAGTGTCTTATTTCTCTCATTATAGTCTATCCAAGTGCATGATGCCATGCAACCCAAATGGACCATGCCGGGTCGGGTCAAGTCTTACCAATTATAGTTATGGACTTAGACATTAGTCCAACAGTATACGCAAGACTATGAAGTATGGAAGCATCATTTTGAAGACTACGTGATTGGATCGGAGGACAATGGGTATCTAATCTGGAAAGCAATCACTTCAGGCCCATTTGCTCACTCAAGCACATCAAAGATTGTTAAAACATAGAAAGAATACAATCAGCTTGTCAATGACGTCAAAGACATTCCTTAGGATGAAAAAGAGAAGTTCAGTGCAACATCAAAGCTCTACGAATGATAAGGTTTGCGCTGCAATCGTATACGTTTCGTTTAGTGAGTTCTTGTGCTACAGCTAAGGAGATCTGGGATAGATTGAAGGAATTATATTCCACAGACGAAGATGTAGAGAACTCTATCCAAACTCTCTTGTTATCTGAGTAAGATGATAAAGCATGGAATTGAAAGAAAGGTAATAGAACAAAAGGTCGCCTTCATGAATGGTCTCAGACCTGAATGGATGGATGTTGTGTCAACTGTCAAAGCTCATGAACAATTCAAGTCTTACTCTCTGGCAAAATTTGTTTGTATTTTAAAATCCCATGAGAATGCCTTATCAAAGGAAACGAATGTGGTCTCGGGTCTGGGTTCTTTAGCTCTTGTCTCCAATGGAAAGAGTCCGGCTAAAGAAGAAGAGGAATTAGATCTTGCAGATTTTGTTCTAACCGGCAAAGAATACGCCATGATGGTGTCAAATCACAGAAAATTCATCAAGAAGAAATTCCTAGCCAACAAGAACCGAAACTGGCAGGGAAGTTATAGCGCCGAAAGGATCAAGGAGGAACCGAAGATGGGGTCAAGGTCCGAAGAGTCAAAGAAGGAAGCTAAAGTTGGAGGAGACTCAAGACTCGATTATCATTACTGTGGAGGAAAAAATCATTTTGCTAAAGACTGCATGCTGAGAAAGAAAGAAGAAAAGACAAACGAAGATTATGAGGAAGCGAGCCTCCTGAGAAGATTGGAAGAAATAAAGAAAAGAAATTCTGCTGTTAATAACTCTACCATGAATGCTTTAATTGTGCAAAGTTCAAATAACAGTGATGAGTTTGGCGGTGTGGAGGTCTGGTCCATAGATTCTGAGGATGATGAAGTTAGGAAGTCCACTCACGGAAAAGCCATGATGGCAAAAGCAGAACAGGCAATAAGGAGATGCTTTGCAGTGCCGAGGGTGTGTCCCAAATGAGAGGATACACAACTGATGGGGGAGTTGAAGAAGAGAGAGAGCGAGAGGACATATGTTTTGCTGCCAAGCCTGTTAGTACTCAGATCAACGAATGTGATGAGTTGATCAAAAAGGTACAAAATATTCTTGCTTCTCTAAAAATATCTGCTAATAATTATGAAAAAGAACTAAATAATTTAAAGTCAAAATTCTCAAGCATAAGTAACAGTCTCACCCAAACCCGTGTCACAATTTCTAACCTAACTGATCAAATCAGCAGGATTTCTTCAAAGCGTGACGAACGAAGAATGTGGATCGAGCAAAAGGAAAAGGAGTTAATTAGATCTAAAGATGATTCTATTTATTTGCAGAGAGACAATCTTAAACTTCTCAAATAGAGAAATGTTTTTTGTTTAATTGCTAAGAGACTCTATTTTAACATCACTCAGTTGCATCTTGATTGTGAAATAGGGAAGAAAATACATCGTATGATTTTACCTTTCCTTGAATTAAAGGAGGATAAAATCGATGCCGAAGCATACAACTGTGAAAGCGTCCTATCTTCTGACGAAGTGTATCCAGCATATAAAATAGGTCTGGACAAAATTGATGTGACAACCCAAAATTTCCATTCTGTACAAACTATATCACTTCAATAGAAGTATAGCAGTCACAGTTAATTTTCAGACTTTTTCGCGTAAGTTTGAGTAATTCAGGGTTTACACTTCAGGAAATATCAGGAGAGTGGGTGCACTAGGGTTTTGTGCAACACTGTTATTCCAACACTCTATTATATTAGAGATCATTACAGGAATAAAAATATTTTCTGCCAAAAATATCTCAGGACTATAAATAGAATTCTGAACCAAATTCATTCATTATTCACATTTCCAACTAGAGAAAAGCCATTTTCTCTCTCACGGATCTTCGGGTTTTTATCCCAAATCGTGAGTACCTCTTTCTAGTAATGTTAGAAAGCTTTATATGTGTTTATAACATGATTTAGAAGGCTAAATCACTAGATCTAGGAGTTTAATCCCCAAGGTGTTCTTGGGTGGTAAACTCCCGAAACAAAGCCGAGACCGACCCTTGTGTTATGCAACTGCCTTAGACTCATATGTATGTGTGTTAGGGACAAGAAAACAACCAAGACTCACCCAAGTTTGGGAGTTCACGGCCCAAGAGTTTCTTAGGCCGTAAACTGCCTTTTCAAACTCAAATTGGTGCTTTTAAGGCACCTAAAGCTTAGGACTTTTATCTAGACTTGTTCCCATTTAATCTAAGGCCTTAAGCACATCAAAATCACTTATCAAAGTGAGTTTATGGCCAAGACCTTGTTCTTGGGCCGTAAACATGAAAGGAGGGCACCAAAGTGTGCCTAATGTCTTCATATGCTTGGAATAAAAGCCTAGAACTTATACCACCTATGCTTGAGGCTTGAAATCAACAAAAACACCATTCCAAGGGAGTTTACGGTCGTAAACTCCAAAGGAAATGGCCTTAGGGCCATAAACTCGTAAATAGAGTGTTTCTAGACCTTAAACCCTTCCAAGAATTTAACCACCAAGTTGGAATAATTCTAGGAATCATTTGGAACTTCAAAACACACAAAACACCCATGGTTGGGAGTTTACGGCTGTAAACTCAAGAGTTTACAACCATAAACTCCATGTGTGTTAGTATATGAGGAGTAAACTCGTATAGGGGGTCCTTTGGAACCCTAAACACAAGTACCTTGTCCCACAATAGCTTAGATGCAATCCTTAGGGCTTAAAACACTTATATAAAGTGTTTATTATGTCTAGGATGTCTTAACATTATCAATTAGTGATTTGAGACTAATTGAGTGCATATATGTGTGATTATATGTAGAAACAAATGGATGGGGGGGGGGGGAATACAAGTAGAAACAAACATGTTATTAAATCATTGATATGTATTTTATATCTATGTTTTTCATTTAACAGATTTCACATACTACAAAATGTGATGCATGAAATGGTTTTAAATCTTAAAAATAATTTGTTATCAAATGTTTTACTTTTGAAATGTTTAATTAAAATGACATCAAGTCATTGTTAATTATTGTTCAAAACCCATAACATGTCTTACAAAACCATTTTACATTCTTGAACTAAACTATGCATATACACTTATATTCTTATATATGTATTGATGTTATAGTTTACACCTTTCATTTAGTTTCCCACACTCTTGAGTAGTAAGAGTGTATAAACCTACTTGAACAACCATTTACCTTTCAGTAAATTATCATAGGGATAATTTGTAGATATCAAACATAATTCCTATTACAAGGAATCACACAAGAGTCAGTTCATTCATGATTCTATACCAGTACATTACCTGATACATGAGTACATTTACATTTGATTACATGATACTGAGTACGTTTACATATACTTACATGATACATGAACACGCTTACATGAACGCATTACATGAGTACCTTTACGTAGATACACTTACCTGTGTATATTAACATGAATACTTGTATCTCGAATTTCGAGGATGATTTATTAGTACCTTCTGTGTAACTTATCCTCCCTATCCCCAGTACCTCGGGATATTTAGACGGGACCCTATCCCCAGTACCTCGGGATATTTAGACGGGACTTACCATTCCGAAACCCACTGATTAGCACCAGTGGTCGATGACCATCTACGGAGGTCTAAGGTTACTACTTATACTAGGTAGATCGATAACTGGGGCTAACCCCTCCACCCACCTGCTGCTGCTACAGAGGACAAGTGGACAATCTTTGATTGTTCATAAGGTTATACTTTTCGCTTATTGCGATGTTGTGTTACTCCTAGTACCCAGCAATGACACTTACATTATTACTTTTTCTGGAAAATCTTCGGATGTTCATTAGGTTACATATTTCGCTTAATGCGATGTTGTGTTAGTCCTAGTACCCAGTGACAACACTTACAATAGTACATTTTCCTGTTTACTTTATTTTGTGATACTTTCACATAAACGATGAGTTAGACTAAGTACTTTAGTACTAAACAATTAAAGGAAAAACTATCATTTTACTTACAATACATTCGGATCTTGGTAGAAGACTACATTGTCATAACAAAACATTCGGGTCTTGGTAGAAGACTACATCTCAAACTGATAGAAAATAAGGGATTTTCTAGGGCTTTCATACTTACATCAACATTTTCATTTAAAGGTTTACAAGACTTTTAAAATAGCTTTTAGTAAGCAAGACGATGACACTTAAATACTTATGAATTCACCAGCTTTAAAGCTGATACTCTCTTTCAAAATAACTTGTATTCTCAGGTCAACAGTAGACAGCTACGATGGCCAGGTTTTGAGAAGACAGAGTAGACAAGTCTCGTCTTTTATTTTGATTGTATATTTTTGGTGTCTTACTACAATGAAAGAACACACATGTATTAAAACTTTACTTATAATGCAATGGATGACGTTGTTGCTTGTTTATTATATTACAATGTTGTGATACTGTACATGACGTCCTCCACCCCTGAACGTTTCCGTCGTTCGTGGTTTTGGGGTGTGACAGATTGGTATCAGAGCATTGTTTATAGTGAATAAAGTATATCAACCCATAAAAGATATACCAACTATAAATACATCGGGATTAAAACACTCTGTCTAAGAGTTATACTTTTAAATAATGAAATATTTAACAAAGTATACGTGCCTGCAATCATACTAAAATCAATGTCACAACGACAAGAACAAAAGTATTACGATTGTTGAATATCACAAGTAAGCCTGGGATATATGGTCAGTCTTGGGAATGGCATAGCCTGATCAACTACGCTGGTCCGAGGAGTGATTAGAATATGCCCAAGAATGGTTGTGATATGGCAACAAGTCTAAAAACTTACCAACACAACCATTAAGAAATACCATAGGGGTATTTGGTCTTACTGTAATTATCTTAGTTAGTTCGTCTATTTTAGCTATTTCTTACATCGCTTTTCTCGCGTAGATTAAAATGGCTGGATTTTACCATGGCGATCTGTACTTCCCAAACCAAGGCAATGCTGGTTGGCTAGAGGCAGAACCAGAAGATGATCACCCAATCCCTTTGGATGATCACCATGCTGAGGGTTTTTCCGAAAGTTCTGACTCAGAGCCTGAAGTCAACAACCTACCCCCAAATGCTCAAAACCCAAACCTGAACCCCCGTCCCGCATTTCAAGGACCCACACCTCTGTGGGCCACTAACTTGAATACATGGAGTCATGAACAGGGTCAGCCCATTACCTACAATGGTGACCGAAGTTTCTACAACCTCACCGAAGGAGGTTCTGCTGATAGAGTCCTACCGATCATGGTGCGTAGGATTTCTCGGAACACGATAATGGCTCAGGCGACTATCAATCAAGTCTTGGAAGTTGACGCCAACTCAGGTGTTAACACTGTCCACATTCGCCAACTAGAGTCTGCTCATGAAAGGACTCTGGTCCGCAATGCAAATCTATAGAGGGAACTTGCTGAAACCCGAGCTGAAGTTAGAGAACTTTGAGCTCAGCAAGCAAGGTCGGACAGGCATATAAGGGACATTGAACGTCTACTATCGGGATCGAGGACTCATGCAAGCAGTTCTCGTCGCCGATAGAATCTCGTCGACTCATCTTTTCGATATAACCTAGTTTATGTAAAACATTGGTCTAATTTCCTGTCTTTATAAATCTTAGACCTGTTAGGTCTTGATCTAATCTAAGTTCTGTTAAAATTTTCCATCTTGGTTGATGTAAGGCCTACTTCTAGGCCATTTTTCCCGAACTTATTACATCTGTAATTCCAGTATTACTGACAGATATCTAATCTTATGGAAATCACTATCTAAATGTTGTCATGTTCATTTAGTCATTATATTCATTCTATTGTTGGACTATGGGGAGTTAGTCCATGAGACACATTCATTAATCATTTATTCTTATCCATGTCGTCATCTTTTAAATGTATAGTTAAAGATGCCGCCACGCAGGAATCCAAGGCGAAACCCAAACAACGAAGCACCGATACCACCACCTCCACCACCACCTGAACCTCTTCAACCACCAAATCCTTTCGATACCAACATGTTCCAGGCAGCTTTCACAGCAGCAGTTGCAGCTGCTGTGTCAGCAATCAACGCTCCTGCCCCTAGTGGATCAGGAACAGGTGCACCACCCTCGAACCACGGCGAAAGCCATGGACACCCTTGGGAATACACCTACAAGGACTTCACAAACGCCAAACCCCGCAACTTCAATGGAACTGGGGGTGTTATGGTGTTGAGACAATGGATTGAAAAGATGGAATCTGTCTTTGAAATCTATGCTTGTCAGGAAGGCAACAAGGTCAAGTTTGCAGCTTGTACCTTCTCTGACCGAGCACTAACATGGTGGAACAACCATGTTAACTATCTAACTTTGGTGGTGGCATATTCCATCGGCTGGGAAAAGTTGAAAGACATGCTGATGAAAGAATACTGTCCTCGAGGGGAAATACAAAAACTCGAGCAAGAATTCTGGGGTCTTCAAATGGTTGGATCCGACATCACGACCTACACAAATAGGTTCTATGATCTGGCAAACTTATTCCCTGACATGGTTGCTCTCCAGAGCAAAAAGATAGAGAGATATATTTGGGGACTGTCGCCCCAGATCCAGTCAAGTGTGATCGCTTCCAGGCCTATTACCTTCAAGAGCGCCAAGGAATTGGCACAATCTCTCATCGATCACCGGAAACCTCAGAACCCAACAATCCCTACACCCGTACCTCAAAAGTCCAACCCCGACAACAACAAGAAAGGGTGGTCTAAGAGGAAAAGGGGGACTTCGCAAGGATCCTCCAAAAGACAACAACTGGTGGCTATCAATGCTGCCACAGTGACTCCTGTTGTCCCTGCGAAACCCTTACCAGCAAAAACTTATGCTGGAACTCTTCCGAAGTGCAACAAATGCAGCTTCCACCACCACGGACCTTACAAGGAGATGTTCTGCTCTAACTGCAACAGGACGGGGCACACCGCCCGTTACTGCAAGGCTCCAACAGCTCAAGCCGCCTAGGTTCCTAACGCCGGTATGGGCCATACTTGCTACGGTTGTGGCGAAGTGGGCCACTACAAGAGGAACTGCCCTAAAGCAGGGATGGCTGGCGGCGTAGGAAGAGTTATGACCCTAGGCCACGAGGAAGCAGTAGCTGATCCTACGATAGTTACTGGTACGTTCCTCCTCGATAACTCATATGCCTGCATACTTTTCGATAGTGGAGCCGAGAAAAGTTTCGTAAGTCACAAATTTGCACACCTGCTTAAACAAAAACCATGTGCATTAGATAGTTCATTCACGGTAGAAATGGCTAACGGGAAAACAGAGAGTACAAACTGCATATACGTAGGTTGTACCTTAACTTTAGATGGCCATACTTTCAATATAGATCTCATGCCAGTCCCAATTAAATGTTTCGACGTCATCATCGGTATGGATTGGTTGAGTCTTCTTTGCGCCGACATCATGTGCTTCGAAAAAGCAGTTCGTCTTAACCTTCCTAACAACGAAACCTTAATAATCTATGGCGACAAACCTAGTACGAGCCTTCGCATCATTTCGTGCATTCAAGCCTAGAAGTGTTTGCGAAAGGAGTACCATGCATTTCTCGCACACGTCGTCGATACCAGTCAAGATCTGAAAGACATTCAGAACATCCCAGAAGTACGTGACTTTCCCGACATCTTCCCAGAAGAACTTCCCGGTTTAGCACCGCAACGCCAAGTCGAGTTCAGAATCGACTTAGTGCCAGGGGCTACCCCAGTAGCCAAATCTCCTTATCGTCTGGCACCGGCTGAAATGCAGGAACTTTCTAGTCAACCTAACGAACTTCTCAAGAAGGGATTCATTCGACCAAGCTTCTCACCATGGGGAGCACCGGTCTTGTTCGTCAAGAAGAAAGATGGATCGTTTCGCATGTGCATCGACTATAGAGAACTGAACAAACTTACAATTAAAAATCGTTATCCCTTGCCCCGAATTGACGATTTATTTGATCAACTTCAAGGAGCCAACTACTTCTTGAAGATAGATCTCTGATCCGGATATCACCAACTACGAGTGTTAGAGGAGGATGTTCCCAAGACAGCCTTCCGAACTCGCTACGGGCACTACGAGTTTGTAGTGATGCCGTTCGGATTAACTAACGTGCCCGCAGTATTCATGGATCTAATGAATAGGGTGTGTCATCCTTACTTGGATCAGTTCGTCATCGTATTCATTGATGACATACTCATCTACTCTCGAAGTAAGGAGGAACATAGCCAACATCTTCGTAAAATCTTAGAAACATTGCGATTGGAGAAGCTCTACGCGAAGTTCTCCAAGTGCAAATTATGGATTCGGCGAGTCGAATTTTTGGGCCATGTTGTTAGCGAAGAAGGTATACACGTGGACCCTTCCAAAATTAAGGCCATCGAGAACTGGTCAGCACCAAAGACACCTACTGAAATTTGTCAATTTCTAGGTCTCGCTGGCTACTATCGCAGGTTCATTCAGAACTTCTCCAGCTTAGTGAAACCTCTTACAACCCTGACCCAGAAAGGTGTGGCCTTTGACTGGGAAGAGAAACATGAAAGAGCATTCCAAACACTCAAACGAGCCTTGTGCGCCGCCCCGATACTATCCCTCCCCGAAGGGATAGAAGACTTCATTGTCTATTGCGATGCATCCAATCAAGGACTCGGATGTGTTCTGATGCAGCGAGGTAAAGTCATTGCCTATGCCTCGAGACAGCTGAAGACACATGAGGTTAACTACACAACCCACGATCTTGAACTAGGAGCAGTTGTGTTTGCTCCGAAGATCTGGCGACATTACCTGTACGGTACAAAAAGCACGATCTTTACAGACCATAAGAGTCTGCAACAAATTTTCGACCAGAAGGAGCTCAATATGAGACAACGATGGTGGGTCGAGCTACTCAGTGATTACGAGTGCGAAATTCGTTATCATCCGAGTAAAGCCAATGTAGTAGCCGACGCCCTAAGTCGGAAAGAATATACTGGTCGTAGAGTCAAATCTTTGACTCTAACTATCCATTCACACTTGTCCACGGAAATAAAGGAGGCTCAGCTTGACGCTTTGAAACCTGAAAACGTGGCTGGTGAGTCCCTTAGAGGGATGGATAAGAACTTAGAAGTCAAGGGTGGCGGAGCCTTATACCTCATGGGTCGGATCTAGACACCGAAACACGGTGGCTTCAGAGACTTGGTCATGACCGAAGCTCACAACACTCGTTATTCCATCCACCCGGGTTCAGATAAGATGTATCTGGATCTTAAAAAGTTATACTGGTGGCCTAACATGAAAGCAGATATTGCTACCATCGTGAGTAAATGCCTTACTTGCGCAAAGGTCAAGGTCGAATACCAGAAACCCTCCGGTCTTCTACAACAACCGGAGATACCATAATGGAAGTGGGAGCGGATCACTATGGACTTCATAACCAAGTTGCCCAAGACGAGGGGTGGACTTGATTCCATATGGGTCATCGTCGATAGACTGACCAAGTCTGCACACTTCCTACCAATCAAAGAAACAGACAAGATGGAGAAACTTACCAGAACTTAGATTAGGGAGATTGTAAGGCTGCACGGTGTCCCTTTATCTATCATCTCGGACCGAGATAGTAGATTCACTTCGAGGTTCTGGCAGTCATTACAAAGTTCCCTAGGAACTAGGCTGGACATGAGTACAGCCTACCACCCACAGACCGACGGGCAAAGTGAGAGAACTATCCAAACCTTAGAAGATATGTTGCGTGCCTGTGTGATTGACTTGGGAAAAGCTAGGGATACTCATTTACCCCTTGTTGAATTTTCCTACAACAACAGTTATCATACGAGCATAAAGGCAGCTCCATTCGAGGCCCTTTATGGCCGAAAGTGTAGATCCCCTCTATGCTGGGCTGAAGTGGGTGATACCCAATTAGCTAAGGGACGAATTCCTGAAAGCACTCTCACGGGTCCGGAGATCATTCGGGAAACGACAGAGAAGATCGTTCAAATTCGTGAACGACTGAAAGCCTCTAGAGACCGACAGAAAAGCTACGCTGACAAGCGTAGGAAACCATTGGAGTTCCAGGTGGGCGACCGAGTCCTACTGAAGGTCTCACCCTGGAAGGGCTTGATACGCTTTAGGAAGCGTGGGAAGCTCAATCCAAGATACATAGGGCCTTTCGAGATTCTCACGAGAATCGGCCTTGTGGCTTACAAGCTCAATCTACCGCAAGAACTCAGTAACGTACATCCTACCTTCCACGTGTCAAACTTGAAAATGTGTCTATCCGACGAGACTCTTGTTATTCCACTCGACGAGATCGAGATCAACGAGAGCCTCAACTTCGTGGAGGAACCAGTAGAGATCATGGACCGAGAGGTCAAGCAAACAAAGCAGAGCCGTATCCCGATAGTGAAGGTGCGCTGGAACGCAAAGCGTGGACCGGAATTCACTTGGGAACGTGAGGATCAGATGAAACTGAAATACCCTCACCTTTTCGCTTAGTTATTTGTAATTTCTTATTTGCTTAAATTCTAATTTCGGGACGAAATTCCTTCTAACGGGGGGATGATGCGACAACCCGAAATTTTCATTCTGTACAAACTATATCACTTCAATAGAAGTATAGCAGTCACAATTAATTTTTAGACTTTTTCGCGTAAGTTTGAGTAATTCAGGGTTTACACTTCAGGAAATATCAGGAGAGTGGGTGCACTAGGGTTTTGTGCAACACTGTTATTCCAACACTCTATTATATTAGAGATCATTACAGGAATAAAAATATTTTCTGCCAAAAATATCTCAGGACTATAAATAGAATTTTGAACCAAATTCATTCATTATTCACATTTCCAACTAGATAAAAGCCATTTTCTCTCTCACGGATCTTCGGGTTTTTATCCCAAATCGTGAGTACCTCTTTCTAGTAATGTTAGAAAGCTTTATATGTGTTTATAACATGATTTAGAAGGCTAAATCACTAGATCTAGGAGTTTACTCCCCAAGGTGTTCTTGGGCGGTAAACTCCCGAAACAAAGCCGAGACCGACCCTTGTGTTATGCAACTGCCTTAGACTCATATGTATGTGTGTTAGGGACAAGAAAACAACCAAGACTCACCCAAGTTTGGGAGTTCACGGCCCAAGAGTTTCTTAGGTCGTAAACTGCCTTTTCAAACTCAAAATGGTGCTTCTAAGGCACCTAAAGCTTAGGACTTTTATCTAGACTTGTTCCCATTTAATCTAAGGCCTTAAGCACATCAAAATCACTTATCAAAGTGAGTTTACGGCCAAGACTTTGTTCTTGGTCCGTAAACATGAAAGGAGAGCACCAAAGTGTGCCTAATGTCTTCATATGCTTGAAATAAAAGCCTAGAACTTATACCACCTATGCTTGAGGCTTGAAATCAACAAAAACACCATTCCAAGGGAGTTTACGGCCGTAAACTCCAAAGGAAATGGCCTTAGGGCCGTAAAATCCTAAATAGAGTGTTTCTAGACCTTAAACCCTTCCAATAATTTAACCACCAAGTTGGAATAATTCTAGGAATCATTTGGAACTTCAAAACACACAAAACACCCATGGTTGGGAGTTTACGGCCAGAAACACAAGAGTTTACAACCGTAAACTCCATGTGTGTTAGTATATGAGGAGTAAACTCATATAGGAGGTCCTTTGGAACCCTAAACACAAGTACCTTGTCCCATAATAGCTTAGATGCAATCCTTAGGTCTTAAAACACTTATATAAAGTGTTTATTATGTCTAGGATGTCTTAACATTATCCATTAGTGATTTGAGACTAATTGAGTGCATATATGTGTGATTATATGTTCATTAGGATCGTAGTGTGTGTACAAGTCCTCGCTTGACACCTAGCAATCCTATACCGTTCAGTTCATCCCAATCACCAACTACAGGTGAGTTCATGCCCCTAATCAATGTTTTAAATGATTTTAAATGCTTAAATGGGGGAGGGAATACAAGTAGTAACAAATATGTTATTAAATCATTGATATGTATTTTATATCTATGTTTGTCATTTAACAGATTTCACATACTACAAAATGTGATGCATGAAATGGTTTTAAATCTTAAAAATAATTTGTTATCAAATGTTTTACTTTTGAAATGTTTAATTAAAATGACATCAAGTCATTGTTAATTATTGTTCAAAACCCATAACATGTCTTACAAAACCATTTTACATTCTTGAACTAAACTATGCATATACACTTATATTCTTATATATGTATTGATGTTATAGTTTACACCTTTCATTTAGTTTCCCACACCCTTGAGTAGTAAGAGTGTGTAAACCTACTTGAACAACCATTTACCTTTCAGTAAATTATCATAGGGATAATTTGTAGATATCAAACATAATTCCTATTACAAGGAATCACACAAGAGTCAGTTCATTCATGAGTCTATACCAGTACATTACCTGATACATGAGTACATTTACATTTGATTACATGATACATGAGTACGTTTACATATACTTACATGATACATGAACACGCTTACATGAACGCATTACATGAGTACCTTTACGTAGATACACTTACCTGTGTATATTAACATGAATACTTGTATCTCGAATTTCGAGGATGATTTATTAGTACCTTCTGTGTAACTTATCCTCCCTATCCCCAGTACCTCGGGATATTTAGACGGGACCCTATCCCCAGTACCTCAGGATATTTAGACGGGACTTACCATTCTGAAACCCACTGATTAGCACCAGTGGTCGATGACCATCTACGGAGGTCTAAGGTTACTACTTATACTAGGTAGATCGATAACTGGGGCTAACCCCTCCACCCACCTGCTGCTGCTACAGAGGACAAGTGGACAATCTTTGATTGTTCATAAGGTTATACTTTTCGCTTATTGCGATGTTGTGTTACTCCTAGTACCCAGCAATGACACTTACATTATTACTTTTTCTGGAAAATCTTCGGATGTTCATTAGGTTACATATTTCGCTTAATGCGATGTTGTGTTAGTCCTAGTACCCAGTGACAACACTTACAATAGTACATTTTCCTGTTTACTTTATTTTGTGATACTTTCACATAAACAATGAGTTAGACTAAGTACTTTAGTACTAAACAATTAAAGGAAAAACTATCATTTTACTTACAATACATTCGGGTCTTGGTAGAAGACTACATTGTCATAACAAAACATTCGGGTCTTGGTAGAAGACTACATTGTCATAACAAAACATTCGGGTCTTGGTAGAAGACTACATCTCAAACTGATAGAAAATAAGGGATTTTCTAGGTCTTTCATACTTACATCAACATTTTCATTTAAAGGTTTACAAGACTTTTAAAATAGCTTTTAGTAAGCAAGACGATGACACTTAAATACTTATGAATTCACCAGCTTTAAAGCCGATACTCTCTTTCAAAATAACTCGTATTCTCAGGTTAACAGTAGACAGGTACGATGGCCAGGTTTTGAGAAGACGGAGCAGACAGATCTCGTCTTTTATTTTGATTGTATATTTTTGGTGTCTTACTACAATGAAAGAACACACATGTATTAAAACTTTACTTATAATGCAATGGATGACGTTGTTGCTTGTTTATTATGTTACACTGTTGTGATACTGTACATAACGTCCTCCACCCCTGAACATTTCCGCCGTTTGTGGTTTTGGGGTGTGACAATTGAATCCTACATAAAGTCCAAGGACCACAAGGACATGCTCAAAAATTTGTTAGATGAAAATGATAGATTGAAATTAAGAGCCGAAACTATACAAAAATTTTTCTCCTTGAATGCCAATTTAAGTTCAGAAAACAAAATTGATGCTGAAAATACATTTGAACTTAATGAGGATGATGATATGAGTGAAATTTTTGTAGAAGATTTGGTAGACTATTCTGAATTAGCTAAAAATGAACCCAAGTCCCATAAGAACCTAATTTCTGAAAACTCTGTTGAGTTTGCTCGTTCCTCTACCGACAAGTCCAAAGTCCTCAAAGCTAAAGTTGTTGTGTACCAAAAGGTTCAGACTACCCCAAATCAAGTCTACACTATGTTGGGAGTCACTCCAAAACAAACTGTCGAGTTAACCACTATCGTAGAAGAAGACAATGCTGGTGGATGTGATGAATTCTTTTGGTCGGCCCCAATCGACAACGCAGACGAGACGAAGGGTCTTTCTCAGAAAACCTCATGGAGAGTGAAAGGTAGATATATACCTGAACCACTAAATGAGCCTACAAAGTACGATGTGCCGAGCACAAGTGGAACTAAACCATCTGTGGATGAACCGATGCAAACCACGAGTGATACTTCTTCAACAAAGAGTGAATGTTGTGCTCATGCTTCTAAAAGAAAGGCCAACATTCGTAGAAATCCAAAACAGGTGGCTGATCGAAAGAATCAACGAAATATGAGATATAAGAAGAATCTCTCCGAAAGAAAGCGATTTTGGAACTCTCAGAATCCTAATTTTGTAAGGATTGAAAGGAAGTCTCAATTGGAAGAAAACTCATGGAACCCGAAGAACAGTTATGATACCAACCGAATGGAAGGTTTCGGTCCTTCAACAGATAGGAACCGAAAGGGTGGTTTCGGTCCATCTTCCTACAACAACCGAAAGAGTGGTTTCGGTCCATCATCCATCAACAACCAAAAGAGCGGTTTCGGTCCCTCATCCTACAACAACCGAAAGGAGAGTTTCGGTCCTTCATCCCATGGCAAACGAAATAACAATTTCGGTCCTCATGCCTGCAAGTCTAATAATCAAAACCAAGAATCTAATGTCTCTCCTAAATCTAAATCTCTAAATTCCAGTCCTTCAGTCAAAAACCCCAGTCCTCCTAAGTCAACCAAAATTAAAGTGTTCACCATTAAAAGAAAAGATGAAACAACTTTAGTTAAACGCACATATGTGGTTGATATTTCTCTTACGATTCCATGTCCTGTAAAAGGCTCACAAGGACCCAAGAAACTTTAGGTTCCTAAATCTGCTTAATATTTTGCAGGTTATATGTGACGAGCAGTTTGACGAAGAAAGGTACATCGATAGTGGCTGCTCGCGTCACATGACAGGAAGGAAGGAGGAACTAAGAGAGTTTCGTTCTCTCAAAGATGTTGGTATTGTAAAGTATGGCAACAACTCTTTTGGAACTATTAAAGGCTATGGAATGATCGCTATTGGCGAGTTCTCCTTAAGGAAGGTTGCATATGTTGAAGGGCTCCAACACAACCTCATCAATATATCACAGGTGGTGGTTGGTACCGGATTAAAAGTATCATTCGACGATGAAGGCTCATAAATTGTCGAGAAGAGATCAAACAACATTCTGTTGAAATCAAAGCGAAAGAGGAAATGTATCCCCTAAACCTCAATCCAATAAAAGGTAAACCAACGGTGTGCCTACTCACAAAGGCTCGCTCTGATGAAAAATGGTTATGGCATAGAAGGCTTTCTCATCTAAACTTCAAGGACATCAACAAATTGGTCTTAGGTGATCATGTTCGAGGGCTGCCAGTTCTGAAATTCGATAAAGAACATCTCTGTGCAGCGTGTGAAATGGGAAAGCAAATTCGGCAAAGTCGTCCTTCTATTATCAACACAAAGGTAATAGAGCCATTGGAGTTACTACATATTGATCTATGTGGTCCATCGTCCATCGAAAGCATTGGGGGAAAAAATATATTCTGGTTATAGTAGACGATTTCTCAAGGTTCACATGGACCTTCTTTCTCAAGCAAAAGTCTGAAGCTACTCCAAAGCTCAAGCTCTTCATCAAACAGATAGAAACGCAACTAAGAAAGGTTGTTCGTAATATAAGGAGCGACAATGGCATGGAATTCAAAAACAAAGATTTTGAAAGTTTTCTTGCTGAAAAGGGGACGACTCATAATTTCTCAGCCCCTATACTCCACAGCAAAACGGTATTGTTGAAAGGAGAAATCGATCCCTGTGTGAAGCTGCTCGCACCATGTTATGCTTCGCGTCCTTGCCATTATATTTCTGGGCTGATGTAATTGCGGCTGTGTGTTATACTCAGAATCGATCGTATTTGATTAAATGGTTCTCAATTACTCCTTACGAGATCCTGAACAATCGAAAACCAAACGTGAAATTCTTTCATGTGTTCGGTTCAAGATGGTTCATTTTCAACTCCAAAGAGAATCGAAACAAGTTCGATGCTAAGGCGGATGAAGGAATTTTCTTAGGCTACTCCCTGAACTTCAAGGAGTATAGAGTTCTCAATAAACACTCAGAGAAAATTGAAGAAACATACTATGTCACTTTTGACGATAGTTATGTTAAGAAGTTAAGAGCAACAAAAGATGCATCACAAGACATATTTCCAAAGAATGGTCAGGTTACTATCTCCATCTCGAATCTTTTCGACCAATTCATGCTCTTGTTTGATGAGCCTCAAAAAGCGATTGACTCTGAATTAACTGCAAAAGACAACAAAGTTGATAATCTGAAACAAGTTATAGATGATGCTGCTAGACAGATGGCTAATGATCAATCCAAAGGAACCGAAAGTGCAGACGCAAGCGAAGCTTCTGGTGACCATCCTACTGTCGAGGGGGAGGGTTCATCTCCTCATCATAATCAAGGTTCTTCATTCCAGGGGGAGAAATCATCGCCAAGTACAACAAGCTCTACTGAAATTCCGACCAATGAAAGGGATACAAATGCTGGTCCTGAACAGGAATCATTCTTCGAGGGGGAGAACAAAATTGGTGAAGATGACATTTTGTCTGAACTCGAAGAAGAAATCAATGCTGAATTGGATCCTATCTATGATCCAAAGTTTCCTCCACTTATCAAATGTACCAAAGATCATCCTCAAACTCAAATTATTGGGGAATCCTCAGAAAAGGTGTTAACTCGCTCTCAAATCAAAGCGAAACAGGCTGCCCTATTTTTGAAAGTTGAGTTTTGTATGTTCAATTCATTCGTGTCCAAAATTAAACGAAAGACTGTTAATTCAGCTCTTGATCATTCAGACTGGGTTCAAGCCATGCAGGATGAGTTAAATGAGTTTGAACGAAACAAGGTATGGCATCTTATTCCAACACCAAAGGATGCTTCGGTTGTCGGTCTCAAATGGGTATTCAGAAACAAGATGGACAAAGAAGGGAATGTCATTCGTAATAAAGCAAGGCTGGTGGTCAAAGGATATTGTTAGGAAGAGGGAATTGATTATGAAGAAACCTTCGCTCCCGTGGCAAGATTGGAATCTGTTCGTATCTTTCTTGCGTACGCTGCTCACAAGAACTTTGAAGTCTATCAAATGGACGTCAAATGTGCTTTCCTCAACGGTGAACTTGAAGAAACCGTATATGTTGAGCAACCGTCAGGATTCGTGAACGAGAAGTATCCTGATCATTGTTATATCCTCGACAAAGCTGTCTATGGCCTAAAACAAGCTCCCAGAGCATGGTATGAAACTCTCACTCGTTTCTTAAAAATTTCTAAATTCAAACAAAGTTTGGTTGACCCAACCTTCTTTCGTAAGTGAGAAGGTAACCACCTTATGATAGTCCAAATTTATGTTGATGACATCATCTTTGGCTCCATGATTCCTAGCTTAACAGCTGAATTCAGAAAGTTGATGGAAACTAAGTTTGAGATGAGCTCAATGGGTCCAATTAATTTCTTTCTTGGATTGAATATTAGATAGGGACCCAAAGGCATTTTTATTAATCAGGAAGCATATACCAAGACTTTGCTCACCAAGTTTGGAATGACGGGGGACTCCAAAGTGAAAGTGCCGATGGCTTTTGGAACCAAACTCACACCATCATTGGAGAAACCAGCCGCTGATACCACGCTTTATCGACAGATGATCGGGTCTCTGATGTATCTTACCGCCAGTAGACCTGATATCATGTTCTCTGACTGTTACTGTGCTCGATTTCAAGTCAACCCACGAGAACCTCATCTTCAAGCCGTGAAGAACATCTTTCGTTATCTGAAGTGAACCTCCTCTCTCGGTCTATGGTATCCAGCCAACTCAGGATTCTTCGTTCAAGCATTTTCAGATGCAGATCTGGGTGGCTGTGGATTGGATCGTAAAAGCACCACAGGAGGATGTCAATTTCTAGATGGAAAATTAGTCAGTTGGCAATCAAAGAAACAAACCTGTGTTTTGTTATCCACTGCAGAAGCTGAATACATTGCTGCAGCATCCTGTACATCTCAAGTCATATGGATACAAAGTCAACTCCGGGATTATTGCTTAAACATGAAGAAAATCCCACTATATTGTGACTCTGAAAGCGCAATCAGGATTTTTCACAACCCAGTGCAACACTCGAAGACTAAGCATATCGCACTGAGGTACTATTTCATAAAGGATCACGTCGAAGATGGTAACGTAGAAATTCACTTCGTTAGAACGACTGATCAACTGGCAGACATATTCACAAAGGCCTTACCTGAATCAAGCTTCAAGAAGATTCTACAAGGCCTAGGAATGATGCAAGCCGAGTCAGTACCGAAATCGCCTTCCCTTCCATAAAAGTAACAAGTGAAATAGAGCGAACCTATATGAACCGAAATGACCTGAACATTCGGTCTATTTCGGGTTCGGTCTATTTCGGGTGAAGTTCGACCATGAACCAAAATGAACCGAGCGTTCGGTCTATTTCGGGTTCGGTCCTTCTGAACTCATTGTTTTTTTAAGGCATTTCAACTGTATTCTTTTGTATACTTTTTCATTTCTTCTCTTCTACATTTAAAATCCCAAAAATAATTTTCTCTTTCATTCAATTGGTCAATTCTCACAAAAATCCAAATTTTTTTTTTTATTTTTTTTATTTTTTTATATATCTATATCTAATGTTTTTATGTTTGTCTAAGTGTAATTTTCGATGGCACAGCTAAGGCATGTAAAAGGTTTTTGTTAGTTAGGCGTCCCTAGAAGCATGCTGCTGTATGTTGACCAGAGCCTCGACTGATTTTGAGTGAAGCCTTAATAACATGATTTATACCCATCATGTTTTCCCAATACAGGCTATCATATTCACTCTAATCTTGAGCTACATTACTCTACTCAAACTGAGTTTAGAGTTTTCTGCTTCGTCCTTCTTTTCTTTAGAAGTAGAGGTACATTCGCTTCTTACACCATCTTCATTACCTTTCTCCATTACAATTCGTTTCATCAATATAACCTCTAAGACTCTCAGTTTTAACCACTGAGGTTTATGGTTATACAAAATCTACGTTCATGATCTTAGTTTCATGCCACTATGTACTAAGTGAAACCCAAAATTCAACACCACTAATGAATTGACGGTGAATTCAAAAATTCAAGCTCTTACTTGTTACCTAATGAAATCTTTTTTTCTTTTTGAGTGATCTTTATCAGATCTCCTTTCACCAAGGATTCTCTAACCCTAAAAGATCCAGTTTCTTTTTTTGAGATTTCTTTACTTCTCTCGTCACTATAAAGCATTTCAAACCTACTTGTTCAACAGATCACAATGATCTCACAAGTACTTCATTCACTTTTGGTCTTATGTTAAGCATCGAAATTATGAATTGAAGCGAAAGCCACCCTCTTTAACCTTTAAAAGAAGCCTTTCAAAACTTCTCAACAAGTTATTGATCGTTATTTCATGGGAAACCAAGCAAGCACTTCAATGTCTCTCTTGACTTTGAAGGAAGTGATTTTTGCCCAGTATCAATCGTTTTATGTCTGAATACGACATCACAGATAATCCCAAAACACTCATTTTATTTCTTTATCTTTTACACACTATGCACGAAAAATTTTAATTTTTCCAAATTCTAAGTTTCGCACAGATTAATGATTCAAATGTTCAAGGCACAAACACTCAAGCGTCATAAGGGGAAATGATTGGGATAAAGTGGTAGCTGACTCAGCAGAAATCCAAACGGTTTGGCGATTTGAAAAAGATGAGTTTTATGAAAAGGCGTGAAAAAGGGGAAACGTTTTTCTCTCTCCTGTGTCATCTTCGGCACGCCAACTGTTCACACATCAACTCAAACGCTATTTTTGAGATAATCCAAGATTTCAGCCGAATTCTTCTCTCTTTTCCTTGTACATATAATAGGAATTGGAACGGTACTCTCTCAACCTTTATCACTTCCAAAAAGCTCTCAAAGAAACCCGACGATTTTCTACAACTGTTCATCGTCATCTTCAAGCTACTAAAATGGCAGAATCCTCATTCGTTCACGATACCTCAGTTCATCAACCCTTACTCACTATCAAACCCCAACAGAACCTAATCATTGATCTCACTCCATTCGTATATGAGCCCTATATGTTGTATGTGGTTGAGTGTCTCAAATACTCACCACTCGTCGACGCACTAACAAAGGTTGAAGTTGTTCCTATGTCGTTCTTGTCTCTTGTCTACTCTGCTGCATTCTACGACAAGGCTAACGAAAGGATTCACTTTAAACTTCACGATGAGAAAATCTCTATCACCAAGAGTCGATTTTGGGCCCTAATTGGTCTTTCTCAAGATCTATATCTGGTAAACCCTGATTCCATTACAACTGGCCAACTGTTCACAATGTTCTATCAGATTGGGTATACTGAAACCCTAACAACTGTCACCAAGTTCAAGAAGTCCTGCCTTCCTCCTCAAGAGAATGGCCTTTTCACGCTCTTATTCAAGGGATTGTCTGAGAGGAGCGTTGGTTCTGACGGTGCTAGCAAGGCATTCATGACGGTGCGATATGGGTTGTACAGTGGGCTTAACCTTGATTATGGGTCCATCATTTGGCTGCAGTTGGTTCAAAGCCTAGTTTCTTCGTCCAGACATTCTGAGATTTCATGTGGGCATTTCTGGACTATCATCACCAAATGGGCAATGGATCATAATCGTGTCCAAATAATGGCGGATTCCTTGCTTTCTTCTATCGCCACTTTTCATACGATGAAAATCATTGTCACTGATCCAACAAAGTTTTCCTACATCGGACCTATTCCTGAAGCCATGCTCGATTGTATCTCAGCGTCGAGTAATCTTCTTCAACAGTACAGGAAGCATCCATCTGTTGGTCCACAAGAACTTACACCCACAATGCTTCGTTCCATTGAAGAGGCTGACAAGCCAGCCAAGATGGGTAAGAAGCCTGAATCGCAGAAGGAGGGACTGGCCACAAAACCAACCAAGGGGCAGGCCCCCAAGAAGAGAAAAACTGATAAGCCTGCTACTTCTCAACCTCAACCCAAAAAGCAGAAGAAGCCTGCTAGGAGACTTATTCTTCAATCCTCCAGTGATTCGGATTCAGAATATGTTCCTCCTAAGCAGAAGAACGCTCTACCTTCAGATTCTAAGAGCGAAAGTTCCGATGAAGAGGCTTCGGGTCGAGGTGACACTCCGCCTCACTCCCCTACTCCAGAAATTCTGGTTTGTTCTTTTCCTCCTTCACCTCCACCTGTTACCATTCCAGTTTCTATCCCTCCTATCTCTCCAATAACCACCTCTCAACCTTTCACTACAATTCCTATTCCCACTCCCATTTTCACAGATACAACTTCTACCACTACTACAAAACCCACCTTTACTGTTCCCAATCCACCTGTAACCGAACCTCCTTTTACAACCGAACCTCCTCTTACAACCGAACCTACTTTCACAACCGAACCTCCACCTTCTTCAAAACCCTTGTATCCTACACAGTCTACTGAAACAACCTCTATTTTGGGCGGTGAGGACTTGGAATTCGATTCCACATATTTCAATCCTTATCGAGTGCAGAGTGAGGATGATGACGACGAGCCAATTACCAAACGTTATCTCAAAGCAATAAATGACAAGCTTGATCAACTGCTTTCCTCTTCTTCCTCTGGTGCCCATTTAGAAGCTGCTTTAAAAGCATTGTTCTCGTCGGTTGTTGACGAACATAGTGCTACCCTATCTGCTGCAGCCAAGGCTATTGAAGCCTCCTCTTCCCAATGTCAACAGGCTTCTCTTGCTGTTGATGCCTCGACTAAGGAGTGCAAGGAAGCGACCGCAAAAGTCGATAAACTAATTTCACAAGCTCAACTGTTTCTAGATTCCTTGCAGGTTGTTGCTGCCAAGAATGCTGAAACTGTCAACACTTCAGTAGAGACTCTCCAAAAGACTCTTCAATCTGAGTGTTCCAACATTGCAGCGACACGCCATGCAATTAAAGAAGCAAATGAATCGCTTTATGCTAAGGTCATCGAACGCTTAACTCAACTGGAAGCGAACTTAGCTATGGAAAATCGGATTATGGACGAGCTTGACAGATGTACAGCCCAAATTAAACTGCAAATACACAAGCTGCGTACTACTAATGCGAAGATTAATGACCTCAAGTTAGAAAGGGAGGTTATCTGGAGTTCTGCTGTAGATGTTCACTCCATCCTCCTTCATCTTATTAAGGCGAATGATCCACTTATCACTATCACTGTCAGAAGGCATTTTGTAGACAAGCTCAGACCGGCACTGGATGTTCTCAGCCGTATCGAGGGTGTTCCGGTGACTGGGGTCCAACCAAAACAAGGGGAGAAAAAGAGTCAAAGCAGCAACCTCCTCCTTCTAGTTCAAAATCAGCTGCTGAACCGAAGGTTAATGAAGCTTCGTTCAGTAACAAAGATAAGAAGGAAAAGAAGATTGGTGAAGACGACACAGACAATGAAGATGATGTCTATGTCGACATTCCCAAGAAACCTGTCCCGATGGACAATACTTCTGAAAAACAAACGGAAGAAATCACAAAGAAGCAGCGCGCTGAGCTAGAACAGAAGCGAAAGGAAGCGGAGCTCCTTGAAAAGAAAAAGTCTATGTTTCCCGTATGGACTAAAGACTCGCTTCAGTGGTGTGCAATCGACGAGCCAACTGTTCTCTGGCTCGAGCCAATAATTTCCTTTGGCCTTGACAACTCCAAGGATGCACAGTTCGATATGTCAATCACTCGAAAGGCATTCATCTTCCACTGCTTCAACTCGATTGTTGCCATTCCATATCCGGACCCGAAGGTAGATAGGGATCTTCTGGAGTTCTACTTGGAGTTTGCTCAACCCCAATACCAGAATTGGAGCTCAAAGAAGATAACCACAGTCAAGGTGATGAAGCCCTATTCAGCAGGGAAATTTATCAATGTCAACTTCAGGGTGACTCGAGGAACCGAAGGCTCAGTCCACCATTTTAGCCTTGCTGATCTACCAAACCTCAATCCCCATGACTGGATACTCCTCAACAATATTCTTCTGTCAAATCCCCAAGAGTATCAGCCAATAATCGATCATGTCAAGCATATGCTTGTTTGCTACATACATGAGGTAGTGAAGATGGACCAGGAGATTGCCTCTGCCTACACAAACGACCAACGATTAATACCGTGGGCAAAACTGGCAATGTCAACACCATGATCAAGGGGAAAATTGATTCAAAGTATCACACAGTCATGTTCCTCAGAGGCAAAGGCCAAAAATGTCTGTTCGCTCTTGTCGACAAACACCTCTTCTCGACGACTTGTCTCGAGCAAATAGCTTTTCTCTAGTTGGAAATGTAAATAATGAATGAATATGGTTCATAATTCTATATATAGTCTTGGGATTTTTGGCAGAAAATATTTTATTCCCGAAATGAACTCTAATATAATAGAGTTTTGGAATAACAGAGTTGCACAAAACCCTACTGCATCCTCTCTCCTGATATCTCCTTAAGTGTAAACCCTAAAATACTCAAACTTATACGGAAAAGTCTGAAAATTTACTTTGACTTTTATAACTTCTATTGACTTGATAATGTTCGTACAGAATGTAAATTTCGAGTTGTCACATCATCCCCCCGTTAAAAGGAATTTCGTCCCGAAATTATAATTTAAGCAAATAAAGTATTTATAGGTAACTAAGGAAAAAGATGGGGATATTTCCGCTTCATCTGATCCTCTCGTTCCCAAGTGAATTCAGGTCCTCATTTTGCATTCCAACGAACCTTCACTATCCGGATACGGCTTTGTTTCGTTTGCTTGACCTCTCGGTCTATGATCTCTACTGGTTCCTCCACGAAGTTGAGGCACTCGTTGATCTCGATCTCGTCTAGTGGAATAACAACAGTCTCGTCGGACAGACACTTTTTCAAGTTTGATACGTGGAAGGTAGAATGTATGTTACTGAGTTCACGCGGTAGATTGAGTTTGTAAGCTACAGGGCCGATTCTCACGAGAATCTCGAATGGCCCTATGTATCTTGGATTGATCTTCCCACACTTACCGAAGCGTATCAAGCCCTTCGAGGGTGAGACCTTCAGTAGAACTCGGTCGCCCACCTGGAATTCCAACGGTTTCCTTCGCTTGTCAGCGTAGCTTTTCTGTCGGTCTCTAGAGGCTTTCAATCGTTCATAAATTTGAACGATCTTTTCTGTCGTTTCCCGAATGATCTCCGGACCCGTGAGAGTGATTTCGGTAACTCGTCCCTTAGCTAACTGGGTATCACCCACCTCAGCCCAGCACATAAAGGATCTACACTTTCGGCCATAGAGGGCCTCGAATGGCGCTACCTTTATGCTCGTGTGATAACTGTTGTTGTAGGAAAATTCGACAAGGGGTAAATGGATATCCCAAGCTTTCCCAAAGTCAATCACACTGGCTCGCAACATATCTTCTAAGGTTTGGATAGTTCTCTCACTTTGTCCGTCGGTCTGTGGATGGTAGGCTGTACTCATGTCTATCCTAGTTCCTAGAAAACTTTGTAACGACTGCCAGAACCTTGAAGTGAATCTACTATCTGTATCTGAGATAATGGATATGGGAACACCGTGCATCCTTACAATCTCCCTAATGTACGTTCGCGTAAGTTTCTCTATCTTGTCTGTTTCTTTGATTGGCAAGAAGTGTGCAGACTTGGTCAGTCTATCGACGATGACCCATATGGAATCATGTCCACCCGTTGTCTTGGGCAACTTGGTTATGAAGTCCATAGTGATCCGCTCCAACTTCCATTCTAGTATCTCCAGTTGTTGTAGAAGACCGGATGGTTTCTGGTATTCAACCTTCACCTTCGCGCAAGTAAGGAACTTACTTACGAAGGTAGCAATATTTTCTTTCATGTTAGGCCACCAGTATAACTTTTTAAGATCCAGATAGATCTTATCTGAACCCGGGTGGACGGAATAACGAGTGATGTGAGCTTCGGTCATGAGCAAGTCTCTGAAGCCACCGTGTTTCGGTGTCCAGATCCGATCCATGAGGTATAAGGCTTCGCCACCCTTGACTTCCAAGTTCTTATCCATTCCTCTCAGGGATTCACCTGCCACATTTTCAGGTTTCAAAACATCGAGCTGAGCTTCCTTAATTTGCATGGAAAAGTGTGAATGGATAGTTAGAGTAAAAGATTTGACTCTACGACCAGTATATTCTTTCCGACTCAGGGCGTCGGCTACTACATTGGCATTACTCGGATGATAACGAATTTCGCACTCGTAATCACTGAGTAGCTCAACCCACCGTCGTTGTCTCATGTTGAGCTCTTTCTAGTCGAAGATGTGTAGTAGACTCTTGTGGTCTATAAATATCGTGCTTTTTGTACCATACAGGTAGTGTCTCCAGATCTTCAGAGCAAATACGACTACTCCTAGCTCAAGATCATGGGTGGTGTAGTTAACCTCATGTGTCTTCAGCTGTCTCGAGGCATAGGCTATGACTTTACCTCGCTACATCAGAACACATCCGAGTCCTTGATTGGATGCATCGCAATAGACAATGAAGTCTTCTATCCCTTCGGGGAGGGATAGAATTGGTGCAGTGCACAAGGCTTGTTGGAGCGTTTGGAACGCTCTTTCCTGTTTCTTTTCCCAGTCAAAGGCCACGCCTTTCTGGTTCAGGTTTGTAAGGGGTTTCGCTATGCGGGAGAAGTTCTGAATGAACCTGCGATAGTAGCCAGTGAGACCTAGAAATTGACGAATTTCTATAGGTGTTTTCGGTGCTGACCAGTTCTCAATGGCCTTGATTTTGGAAGGGTCCGTCCACGTGTATTCCTTCTTTGCTAACAACATGACCCAAGAATTCGACTTGTCGGATCCAAAATTCGCACTTGGAGAACTTCGCATAGAGCTTCTCCGCTCGCAATGTTTCTAAGACCCTACGGAGATGTTAACTATGTTCTTCCTTACTTCGAGAGTAGATAAGTATGTCATCAATGAAAACAATGACGAACTGATCCAAGTAAGGACGACACACCCTATTCATCAGGTCCATGAATACTTCTTGCGTGTTAGTTAATCCGAACGGCATCACCACAAAATCGTAGTGTGCATAACGAGTTCGGAAGGCTGTCTTGGGAACATCCTCCTCTAACACTCGCAGTTGGTGATATCCGGATCGTAGATCTATCTTCGAGAAGTAGTTGGCTCCTTGAAGTTGATCAAATAAATCGTCAATGCGGGGCAAAGGATAACGATTTGTAATGGTAATTTTGTTGAGTTCTCTATAGTCGATGCACATGCGAAACGATCCATCTTTCTTCTTGACGAACAAGGCCGGTGCTCCTCAAGGTGAGAAGCTTGGTCGAATGAATCCCTTCTTGAGAATTTCGTTAAGTTGACTGGAAAGTTCCTGCATCTCGGCCAGTGCCAGACGAAAAGGAGATTTGGCTACGGGGGTAGCTCCTGGCACTAAGTCGATTCTGAACTCGACTTGGTGTTGTGGTGGTAAACCGGGAAGTTCTTCTGGGAAGATGTTAGGAAAGTCGCGTACTTCTGGGATGTTCTGAATGTCTTTCATTTCTTGACTTGTATCGACGACGTGTGCGAGGAATGCATGATATTCCTTTCGCAAGCCCTTTTGGGCTTGAATGCACGAAATGATGCGAAGGCTCGTACTAGGTTTGTCGCCATAGATAACTAAGGTTTCGTTGTTAGGAAGGTTAAGACAAACTGCTTTTTCAAAGCACATGATGTTGGCGCGAAGAAGACTCAACCAATACATGCCGATGATAACGTCGAAACATTTAATTGGGACCGGCATGAGGTCTATCTTGAAAGTATGGCCATCTAAAGTTAAAGTACAACCTACATATATGCAGTTAGTACTCTTCATTTTCCCGTTAGCCATTTCTACCGTGAATGAATTATCTAATGCACATGGTTTTTGTTTAAGCAGGTGTGCAAATTTTTGACTTACGAAACTTTTATCTGCTCCATTGTCGAAAAGTATGCAAGCATATGAGTTATCGAGGAGAAATGTACCAGTCACTATCGTAGGATTAGCTACCACTTCCTCATTGCCCAAGGCCATAACTCTTCCTACTCCTCCAGCCATCCCTGCTTTAGGGCAGTTCCTCTTGTAGTGGCCCACTTCGCCACAACCATAGCAAGCTTGGCCCATACCGGCGTTAGGAACCTGGGGGGCCTGAGCTGTTGGAGTCTTGCAGAAACGGACTGTATGCCCCTTCATGTTGCAGTTAGAGCACTGCATCTCCCTGCAAGGTCCGTGGTGGTGGAAACTGCACTTGGTGCTCTTCGGGAGAGTTCCAGCATATATTTTTGCTGGTAAGGGGTTCGCGGGGACAACGAGAGTTACCGTGGCAGCATTGATTGCCACAAGTTGTTGTCTCTTGGAGGATTCTTGCGAAGCCCCTCTTTTCCTCTTGTTCCACCCCTTTTTGTTGTTGTTGACCTTTTGTGGTACGGGTGCAGGGATTGTTGGGTTCTGAGGTTTCCTGTGATCTATCAGAGATTGTGCCAGCTCCTTGGCACTATCAAAAGTGACAGGATTAGAAGCTAACACACTCGACTAGATCTGGGGCGACAGTCCCCAGATGTATCTCTCTATTTTCTTGCTCTCGAGAGCAACCATGTTAGGGCATAGATTTCCAGATCACAGAACCTATTTGTGTAGGTTGATATGTCGGATCCAACCATTTGTATACCCCAGAGTTCCTGCTCGAGTTTTTGCACTTCACCTAATGGACAGTACTCTCTCATCAGCATGTCCTTCAAGTGTTCCCAGCTGATGGAATATGCCACCACTAAAGTCAGATACTTCACATGGCCGTTCCACCATGTTAATGCTCTATCAGAGAAGGTACAAGCTACGAACTTGACCTTGTTTCCCTCCTGCCAAGCACAGATTTCAAAGACAGATTCCATCTTTTCAATCCATTGCCTTAACACCATAACCCCACCAGTTCCATTGAAGCTGCAGGGCTTGGCGTTCGTGAAGTGCTTATAGGTGCATTACCGAGGGTGTCCATGGCTTTCGCCGTGGTTCGAGGGAGGTGCACCTGTTCCCGATCCACTAGGGACAGGGGCGTTGATGGCTGACACAGCAGCTGCAACTGCTGCTGTGAAAGTTGCCTGGAACATAGTGGCATCGAAGGGAGGAAGTGGTTGAGGAGGTTGAGGTGGTGGTGGAGGTGGTGGTATCGGTGTTTCGTTGATTGGGTTACGTCTGGGATTTCTGTGTGGCGACATCTTTAACTATACGTTTAAAAGATGACGACATGGATAAGTATAACTGAATGATAAATGTGTCTCATGGACTAATTCCCCATAGTCCAACAACATAATGAATAGAATAACTAGATGAAGATGATGACATTTGGATATTAATTCCCATATGATTAGATATCTGTCAATAATATGGGGATTACAGATGTAACAAGTTCGGGAAAAATAGCCTAGAAGTAGGCCTTACATCAACCAAGATAGTAAAATTTTGACAGAACTATGAATAGATCAAGACCTAACAGGCCTAAGATTTACAAAGATAGGAAATTATACCAAAGTTTTTAAATAAACTAGGTTATATCCAAAAGATGAGTCGTCGAGATCCTATCGGCGACGAGAACTGCTAGCATGAGTTCTTGATCCCGACAGTAGATGTTATATGTCCCTCATACGACTGTCATCTCTCACTTGCTGAGCTCGAAGTTCCTTAACTTCAGCTTGAGTTTCAGCAAGTTCTCTTTGCAGAGCTGCATTGTGGACTAGAGTCCTTTCATGAGCAGACTCTAGTTGGTGAATACAGATGGTGTTGACGCCATAGTTAGCATCAATCTCCAAGACTCGATTGATAGTTGATTGACCCAGTATCGTGTTCCTAGAAATCCTACGAACCATGATGGGTAGGACCCTGTCAGCAGATCTTCCTTCAGTGAGGTTGTAGAAACTTCTATCTCCGTTGTAGAGAATGGGTTGACCCTGTTCCTGACTCCATCTATTCAAGTTAGTGGCCTACAGTGGTGTGGGTCCTTGAAATGCGGGACGGGGGTTTTGGTTTGGGTTTTGAGCAGCTGGGGGTAGGTTGTTGACTTCAGGCTCCGAGTCAGAACTATCGGAAAAACCCTCAGCATGGTGATCATCCAAAGGGATTGGGTGATCATCTTCTAGTTCTTCCTCTAGCCATCCAGCGTTGCCATGGTTTGGGAAGTATGGATCGCCGTGGTGAAATCCAGCCATTAAAATCTACGCGAGAAAAGGGATATAAGAAATAGCTAAAATAGACGAATTGACTAAGATAATTACAGTAAGACTAAATACCCCTATGGTATTACTTTATGGTTGTGTTGGTAAGTTTTTAGACTTTTTGCCACATCACAACAATTGTTGGGCATATGCTAATCATCCTTAGACCAACATAGTTGATCAGGCTATGCCATTCCCAAGACTGACCATATATCCCCAGGCTTACTTGTGATATTCAACAATCGTAATTCTTTTGTTCTTGTCATTGTGACACTGATTTTAGTATGAATGCAGGCACGTATACTTACTTAAATATTTTATTATTTAATAGTATAATTCTTAGACAGAGTGTTTTAATCCCAATGTATTTATAGTTAGTATATCTTTTATGGGTTGATATACTATATTTACTATAAACAAAGCTCTGATACCAATCTGTCACACCCCAAACCAAGAACAGTAGAAATGTTCCGGGGTGGAGGACGTCATGTACAGTATCACAAACAATGTAAAGTAGTAAACAAGCAACAACATCATCCATTGCATTAAAAGTAAAGTTTTAATACATGTGTGTTCTTTCAATGTAATAAGACACCAAAAATACAATCAAAATAAAAGACGAGTCTTGTCTGTGCTCCGTCTTCTCAAAACCTGGCCATCGTACCTATCTACTGGTGACCTGAGAATACAAGTTATTTTGAAAGCGAGTATCAGCCTAAAGCTGGTGAATTCCTAAGTAATTAAGTGTCATTGTCTTGTTTTGGAAAAAAGTTATGAATGCCCTGTAAATCTTTAAATGAAACAGTTGATGTAAGTAATGAAAAACCTAGAAAATCCCTTATTTCCTACTAGTATGAAATGTAGTCTTCTACCAAGACCCGGATGTTTTGTAAGTAAAATGATAGTTTTTCCTTTCTATTGACTAGTACTAAAAGTACTTAGTCTAACTCCTCGTTTAAGTGAATGTATCACAAAATAAAGTAATAGGCAAATATACTAATGTAATTGTTATCCTTTGGTACTAGGACTAACACGGCATTGCGATTAGCGAAATGTATAACCTTTGAACATCCATAGATTGTTCAATTGTCCTCTATAGCTACAGCAGGGGGAAGGAAGGGTTAGTCCCGTAATCGATTTACTAATATAAGTATTAACCGTAGACATCCGTAAATGTTCATCAACCTCTATAGCGAACAGTAGGCCCGAGGAATGGTTAGTCCCATAATCGTATTCTAATGTAAGAATCAACCGTAGGCATCCGTAGATGTTCATCAACCACTGGTGCTAATCAGCTGGGCTTCGGAATGGTTAGTCCCGTCTAGATATCCCGTTGAACTGGGATAGGCAGGACAATTTACACAGAAGGTACTAATAAATCATCCTAATGAATCGAGGTACAAGCATCCATGTAAATGTATACAGGAAGATGTATCCACGTAAAGTACTCATGTAATGTATTCATATAAGGTACTCATGTAATGTATTCATGTAAGGTACTCATGTAATGTATTCATGTAAGGTACTTATGTAATGTATACATGTAAGGTTCTATGTAATGTATTCATGTAAGGTACTCATGTAATGTATTCATGTAAGGTACTCATGTAATGTATAGTCTAGACTCATGAATGAATTGACTCTGATGTAATTCCTTGTAATAGGAATAATGTTATGTATCTCCTAACTATCCCCATAATAGTTAACTGGAAGGTATTGATTGTCTAAACAGGTTTATACACCCTTGCTACACAAGAGTGTGGGAAACTAAATGAAGGATGAAAACTATAATATCAATACATATAAAAGAACATAAGTGTATAGATATAGTTTTGTTCAAGAGGGTAAAAATGGTTTTGTAAAACATCTATGAGTTTTGAACAATAATTAACAATGACTTGATGTCATTTTAATAAACATTTCAAACGTAATACTCTTGCTATTAAGGTATTTTTAAGATATAAAATCATTCCATGCATCACATTTTGTAGTATGTGAAATCTGCTGAATGAAAACACAGTTATAAATACATATGATTGATTTAATAACATGTTGTTTTCTACTTGTATTCCCCCCCCCCCATTAAAGCATTTAAAATCATTTAAAACATTGATTAAGGGGTATGAACTCACCTATAGATGGTGGTTTGGATGTACTAAACGGTGTCGGATTGTTAGGTGTCAAGTGAGGACTTGTACACACACTATGATCCTAATGAACATATAATCACACATATATGCACCCAATTAGTCTTAAACTACTAATTGTAAATGTTAAGACATCCTAGAACATGATAAACACTTTATATAAGTGTTATAAGCCTTAAGGATTTCATCTAATTTGTTGTAGGACCCGGCTAATGAATTTAGGGTTCCAAAGGATCCCATATTTGAGTTTACTCTCCAATAAACTCCACACAAGGAGTTTATGGTCGTAAACCCTTGAGTTTAAGGCCGTGAACTCCTAGGCTTAATGTCCTTTGGTGTTTTGAGGTTCTAAATGATCCCTAGAAGCATTCCAACTTGGTGGATTAATTCTTGGAAGGGTTTAGGGCACTAATACACTCCTTTGAGGAGTTTACGGCCCCAAGGCCAATTCCTTTTTAGTTTACTACCGTAAACTCATATGGAAGGGGTGTTTTTATGATTTTAAGTCCCAAGCTCATGTAGGATAGGTTCTAGACAATTATCTAAGGCTAATGAAGGCCTTAGGCACACATTGGTACCCTTCCTTGATGTTCACGGCCCATGAACCATAAAGATTAGGGCCGTAATCTCTCTTTGGGAGGGGTTTTTGATGTTTTAAAGTGCTTAAATTAACTAGGAGTAAATCTAGGTAATTGTCCAAGGCTTTAGGAGTGGTTAAGGCACTCTTTGGCCTTATGTTTGGAGTTCACGGTCCAAGAACTTCTTGCGTCGTGAACACCTAAACCTTGGTGTTCTTGGGGTGATTTCTAGTCATATACACACTAGAATACAAGCCTAAGGTAGTTACATATCATACGGGAAGGACTAGGCATCATTTTAAGAGTTTACTCCCCAAGGTGTTCTTGGGCGGTAAACTCTCGAATCTAGTTGTTTTGCTATGCAATCGATGTTATTAAGCACATTACTAGCTATATAATACAACTAGAGAGAGGTACTCACGATTTGGGATGAAAAACCGAAGATCCGTGAGAGAGAAAATGGCTTTTCTCTAGTTGGAAATGTAAATAACGAATGAATATGGTTCAGAATTCTATATATAGTCCTGGGATTTTTGGTAGAAAATATTTTATTCCAAAATGAACTCTAATATAATAGAGTTTTGGAATAACAGAGTTGCACAAAACCCTAGTGCATCCTCTCTCCTGATATCTCCTTAAGTGTAAACCCTGAAATACTCAAACTTATACGGAAAAGTCTGAAAATTTACTGTGACTGTTATAACTTCTATTGACTTGATAATGTTCGTACAGAATGGAAATTTCGGGTTGTCACATCATCCCCCCGTTAGAAGGAATTTCGTCCCGAAATTAGAATTTAAGCAAATAAAGTATTTACAGGTAACTAAGGAAAAAGATGGGGATATTTCTGTTTCATCTGATCCTCTCGTTCCCAAGTGAATTTCGGTCCCCGTTTTGCGTTCCAGCGAACCTTCACTATCGGGATACGACTCTGCTTTGTTTGCTTGACCTCTCGGTCTATGATCTCTACTGGTTCCTCCACGAAGTTGAGGCTCTTGTTGATCTCGATCTCGTCGAGTGGAATAAAAAGAGTCTCGTCGGACAGACACTTTTTCAAGTTTGATACGTGGAAGGTAGGATGTACGTTACTGAGTTCTCGCGGTAGATTGAGATTGTAAGCTACAGGGCCGATTCTCACGAGAATCTCGAATGGCCCTATGTATCTTGGATTGATCTTCCCATACTTACCGAAGCGTATCAAGCCCTTCCAGGGTGAGACCTTCAGTAGAACTCGGTCGCCCACCTGGAATTCCAACGGTTTCCTTCGCTTGTCAGCGTAGCTTTTCTGTCGGTCTCTAGAGGCTTTCAATCGTTCACGAATTTGAACGATCTTCTCTGTCGTTTCCCGAATGATCTCCGGACCCGTGAGAGTGATTTCGGTAACTCGTCCCTTAGCTAACTGGGTATCACCCACCTCAGCCCAGCACATAAGGGATCTGCACTTTCGGCCATAGAGGGCCTCGAATGGCGTTGCCTTTATGCTCGTGTGATAACTGTTGTTGTAGGAAAATTCGACAAGGGGTAAATGGATATCCCAAGCTTTCCCAAAGTCAATCACACTGGCTCACAACATATCTTCTATGGTTTGGATAGTTCTCTCACTTTGTCCGTCGGTCTATGGATGGTAGGCTGTACTCATGTCCAGCCTAGTTCCTAGAGAACTTTGTAACGACTGCCAGAACCTCCAAGATTGTAACTTGAGTGACATAATCTTTAGAAAGTTTATAACACTTGTCAAATGTAGTGTAAGATGTTTCCTATTGTGAGAAGTGTTTAACTTGTTAAGAATCCGCACTAACTCTTGAATATTTGTTTTGTCAAGGAATGGTACTTGACAAAGAGAATATCATATGTCAAGAGGTCAGTGGGAATCTTAAAAGATCTTGAGAAATTTTCAAGAACTAATCAAGAATAAAACCTATTGTTTAATCACTAGCACACAACTTGAGGTTGTAAACCTATCGTGTTGACATATTCTTATTTTTGTGTCTATTCCAGTTAAAATTTGACTATGCTTGTGAGTTCTATGAGTTCTCAATTTTTTGCATAACAACCTGGAAGCAATGGTAGGCCCTTGTGCTGCCGGGTAGCAAGAAAATGAGACTAGGCAAGTTCAATCCATATGAGTTTGGATTTGTCACTAACCTTGTCTTGTGATTATGGTTATGACAAATTCACATGGATATGAACACTTACACCATAAAAATCTAAGTGTCATAAGGTTTCTCTTTGATTCATGAAAATGATGGTGAGGAAACGCTTTCACTAAGTAGATTTTAAGTAGATAGCAATTGTGATATTTGCATTCTCATGTTGTTAGTGGAGCGTGTGTAGTTAACTAGCACACTAACTAGTGAGAATGGCAAAAGGTCTAAACATTATGATTACGGCATCCCTCTTCATAATTGTTTAGACACGCATGTGAGCCATCTAAGGGAAAGTGTATGGTTTTGATAAAGTCTTATCAAAGCATCTTATATCAGAAATCTGAACTTTGGTAAGAAATTCAATAAAGTATTGATTTCTAGAAGTCCGGCTGATTTCTGGGTACATGACAAAGCTAGTGGGAGCATAAGTGTTATGCTTGTAAAATAATAATCATTATGCTAGTGGGAGCATGATTGTTATGATTAAGTGTTGCAAGTTAGCAATGTTAATTATAGAAAACAAAAGTTTCAATTCACTTTGAAAAAGTTGTTTTTCTATAATTAAGGGATGGGATTTTATACTTCATTCCCATTCTACAAGCTCAGATTGAGATTTTAATCAACTTTATTCAACGATATATATATATATATATATATATATATATATATATATATGTGTGTGTGTGTGTGTGTGAATGTTATGTTGGAAGGGTTCAACATGAGGAAATTATATATATGTTGTGTTCTCAAAATTCATTTATGATTACGACATCCCTCTTCATAGTTCGAATTGTGAGAACATGGAAACTAAAAATTTTATAGCATGAATCGTGTCCCATATGCTTCGGGTATAGGATTGATTACATGTGATATAATATTTATCCATTCTAAATTTTCCAAATGACTAGGGCATTAACAGGAAAAAAGGAATAGAGCTGGATATGACTAAAATGATTAAGCAATTTTCGAGGACAATATGAGGTTCACCAAAGATTGGTTGCTCATGGACAATTGGAAGTATATAGTTAGGACCATATTGACATATTCTGAAAAGAGGCAACTCTTGTTCAGAAGTGATGGTCAAAATGGAAATATGGAATTGTTTCCTTAGGTGGAAGTTATTCTCTGAATCTGTGTAAGATTAGAAAACTTAATGCAAAGAAGGATGTTCAAAGGAATGTACTTTGAATAAGAGACTTCGTTTCCATGTAATTGATCTCCATTGGAATACTTTGTAATGTTTGTTGCCAAGTCTTTGTGACTCTTGTGCATAGTCATTACAAGAGAATCATTGCATATAAGTTTGGTATTCTTACATTTACAAAAGGGATTGGGATTGTGAAATGAGCATCATTGGAGTCGTGTTCAATTGATCTATTTCACAAAAGAAAGGACCATAGGTAAACTTAGTGTGCATGCTTGGAGCGTGGCATGACTATTATTTTAATTCAAGTATTAAGTATTATTCTTACATGAATAGTGAGTAATTAATATGGTGCTTAGATAAAAAGGTGTTTTTTTTATTTACTCTCAGAGTGTTGGGGCCATATAGGATTAGTATTATTCTTATGTTTCACTTTGCATGTTTTGACTTCCCGAATAACTAATTTATTCAAACCCTCCACAGTCAATCATACTTTGGAAGTAGGTATTGAGGCAAGACTATCATGAATAGGTATGTAGTCTGTCTAGGTGGCTAGACTTAGGTGCAATATTCATGAGTGCTCCTGGAATAAGATTCGAGTATTGGATTAAACCCACGCTCATTTGAATCACTTCATGGATTTTATCACGAGTGAATCTTGAGACGATAATATCTTATATTCTTCAAGCCTAGAGATATGAGTTGTTGACTATGAGTTGGTTATACATTGATTGTGTGAAAACGCATTGGTAAGTCGATGTTATAAAACGTGCCTTTGTGTATGATTCAACAAGTAGTTAGTACAAGCATACGAGTCAAAGTCTATCCATTCCTTTTACCCTTAAAGGGATAAAAGCGATATATGTGGGCCCCTCGATGATTTAGTGATGACACCCTAAGTGCTTGGCCAATCCTGGACTGATTTGATTTGTTCAATTAGTCGGTCGTCATAAATCAGAAATCGGGAAACAACAAATGGACAGAGAGAATGATTATAATCCATGTCTCAGTCCATATGATATCTAGAATGGAGGAATATATGATCAGTTATCTAATGAATGCGTCATTGATTTGTTCAGCTTTTAAGAGCTACGATTGCTGGTCGGGTTGGAGTCATACTTGCAATATTAGTTATTAGACTTATCCAAGTGAGAGGCTGTTGGATTAGTGTCTAAGTCCATAACTATAATTGGTATATACTTGACCTGACCCAGCATGGTGTTGGATTAGTGTCTAAGTCCATAACTATTTTAGTATGTACGTGACCCGATGGTGCATGGTCCTTTTGGGTTGCGTTCACCAAAGCAACTTAATAGGATGAATTATGGAGAGAAAGGATTAAATATGATTTATTAATATATTATGAGAATAATATATTAAAGGAGAAATCATATTGTTTAATTAATATTAGTCAATAATTAATTGGTAATTAGTTTTGTGACTAAAAGAGATTAATTAAACTTAAGGGACTGGAATTGTAATTATAAGATAATTGCAATTTGGGCCATGAATTGCCTTATATTAAGGAGTGGACGAATTCTATGGGGAATCCCATAAGGAAATCGTCCAAGGCCTTAATTAAAGGAGTCTATGGGTTGCTTAGGGCTTAAGCATCCAAATTAGGGTTTCCTTGTTAGATAACCCTAATAGCCTCACTATATATAAGACCCTTATGACCCAAAAACGTGTAGAAGCTTTCTTATAGGGTTAGAACATATTTTGGGCAGCCTCCATCCTCTCTCCTCTTCATCCTCTTACTTATGGTGTTTGTGAACCATTAGACGAGTGACATTTGTGACTCTAAGCTTTCTAAAGTCAATACAAGGAGATTTGAGATTGTTATTGCTACATAACAATGAAGGTAATATCTTAAACCTATTCTCATGTTAATATGATTACTTGAATGCTAGAATTAGGGTTTATAGTCTTGGATAACTTGCATGTACAATAGAGAAACCTAGATCCAAGCATTAGGGTTTGTATGAGCACATAGGATGTCTTATGACCAAAACCCATCAGTGGTATCAGAGACTAGACTGGTTTCTATTGTATTGATGTGTTGTATGATTGAAAAATTCAATTTTTGTATTTCTGGAGGCTGGACTCGCCGAGTCCATGCTGACTCAACGAGTCCATGCCTGGCTCGGCGAGTCGGCTCGTTAGATGGAGGGAAAACTGGGATTTCTTGCTGTTTTTGCTTAAGGATAGTTGCCTTATCATATTAGATCAATATAAATCCGATTTTATGATATATTTGACTATATTCTTGATCCAATTGAAGATATTTATCAATTAATAAAATATTTGTTTCCTTATGTGATAATTGATTAATTATTTTGATTAAATTGGTAAATTGTTTTGCAAGAAATCATTAAATAAATCAAATATGGATAATTATGTGATTAAATGTTAATTCAGATTATTTGTTAGTTGATCCTTGTGCTTTGAAAAGTTTCATATTTTCCCCTTTAGGTTTTATAGTTTAAATTTGAACCCAAAAAGTTTTGTTGTTTTGAAATTTAAATAGTTGAAACCCCGATGTTTTGAAAAAGGTTTGAAAACTTGCCCTCAAGTTTTGGAATTTAAAATTTTGGATTAATAGTTTAATTTGATGTATATTTAAATTCTAAACCCTAATGTTTTGAAATGTTTCAAAACTTGCCCTCAAGTTTTGGAATTTAAAATTTGATTAAAAGTTTAATTAGGAATGTTAAATTCTAAAACCCTAGTATTGTTTTGAAAAATTCAAATCACACCCTTATGGTTTTATTAATTAATTAAGGTGTATAATTAAAAGTAGTTTAACAAATCCATAAAAGTTTAGGTTTACAATTTAATTGAATTAAAGGTATAATTGTTAAATTAGACCACCTAGGATTTTAAAAGTTGTAAAATACACCCTATACTATATATAACATTAAAATTCTAACATTATATATATGTATGAGTAAAAGTCAGTCTTACCATTAGTAGGCCTCATTCACGAAGCTGATCTATAAGGGGTGTTTAAGGAAATTGCCTATAAAATGGCGATTGAATGGGTATCCACTCTTACCCACCGCACTCTTGACTAGTGGAGGGTCGTTAGCCGAACGGGTAGGATAGAACGAAACCTTCCATTATTAGTATAATGAATTACAAAAGTAACTAAATGTTTTTCAAATTCCCAATCTTAGTTACTTAGGCAAAGTGAATTGATGCAATTCCATGAAATTACACTTTGTGCCCTTGCGAAGACGTTAGTGGAGCGTGTGTGGTTTACCGGCACACTAAATGGTTCTAAGCAAAGGTAGCAAAGGGTGACTCAATGTTTGTCATAGTTCGGTGGAGCGTGTGTGGTTTGCCGGCACATCGAATAGATGATTGTAACATGTGAGGGCACCATGTAAGTTTGCATGGTTATTCACAACCGCTTTGTGATCCTCGGCATCCCAGTCACAAACTAGAGGGGCATATCGAGACTTAAACATGCCATTGAAATATTCAATGAATCTCAAAGGATCTAGGAGTTTTCATAGATTTAAAACTTAAATTTCTTTTTCGTTTTTCATGGTGGAAATTAGTGAATCGTCATTCACTTACCTTCAAATGTTCTGCAATTTGGGTTACGGCATCCCTCTCCCGAGTTGTAGAATATTGTGTTGGGTCCTAGCCTTAGTATCTCATTTGGGTGATTCACTAAGGACTCAATCAATCAACTAACTTGAATTTGTTTCTCCCGTTTTGTAGATGTAAAAGTTCGACAACTATGGTCTTCCCAAATCCCATGGGACAAGTTTTCCACATGAACATGATATTCCACGATTCGATCGAGGAACAAGAAATCATGCTTCACTTCCTCCACCTCCTCCAATTATTCTCCCTAACCCACAAGTTCAAAGGCTTGAAAAGTTCAAGATCACTCAAGCCCTTTTGGGAAGTAAACATAAAGAAGGAAAGTCGGTGTGTGCACACGTCCTAGGGATGACGTCACACATTGATAGGTTAAGAATGTTGGGATCCGTTGTCTGTGAGGAAATGGCTATTGATTGGGTTCTTCAGTCACTTCCTAACTCATATAGTGAGTTCGTAAGAGAGTACTATATGATGAACCGCAACGTGACCGTTATAGATCTCACCTATATGCTTATTGCTGTTGAATCAGCAATGGTTTGGCGCAATAGAAAAGCAAAGTTGATTGGTGAATCTACCTTCAAGACCTCTATGGATATAGAAAATGGCAACGAAAGACATGCTATGATCGAAAAGTTTGATCATAAGAGAAAGGCAATGTCTGAAGTAGTTCCATGTCATGTTCCAAAAGAGTCAATTTGCTTTTATTGCCAAGAGAAAAGGGCATTAGAGACGAAGCTGACCCATTTACCTAAGAGATCTAAGAGATGTGAGAGTCAAAACGTATGGATCTAATATAGGTAAAAATCCATTAACTAACTGTTTTAAGCTTCTATTCTAGATTCTTAATATATAATGTGATAAGATTGCAATTGATGTTTTGTAGGATCAAAGAAAAGAAAAGAAGCTTAAGGGAAGAAGTGAGCAGAATCTAACCGTGAAGGAATGGATTTTGATCGCATTTCTCGAAGATTAGATTCTTGAGCTACAACTTAGAGTTAGAATTAGATAGCTAAGAAAGATGTATTACCATAGTTTTTCAATGAATTGCATTGTAAGGACAAAATTTTTCCACAATAAAATAAATTTTGATTTTATATTATTTATTTATCCTTGCAATGGCGTATATGAAAAATTGATGTTTGAATGTTTCTCTTATTAGCAATAATGGATTTGGTTCTTATTATGTTATTTATGGAAAGTCGAGAGTTTACCAAATAGGGAGAGTTTCTCATCGCCCAAGTTTCAATTAGACAGAAACTTGGAATCATGCAACTTGGTTGCACGATGAATGAGAAATTTCATATTTGGAAATTAGACTAATTCATTGACAAAGTGTCAAGTGAAGGACTAGGAGATTGAGCACACAAAGTTGCGTGTTAATCAAGTCCACCATAAGAGTAACAATGATATTCGTCATAATTTACTAAAGGTTTAGTAAATATGATTATACTTATAAGATTAAGTGTAATTATGAATTGATTGAAAAAGTTTAAATCAATAGCAGAAAGAATAAGAAGAATCAAGTAGGCAGAAAGATAAAAGTTTCTCCATTCTAAGAAGAAGGGAGAGTAGCTTTTATGCTTTATGATAGGTCTTAATGATTAAGAACCATATCTCAATTGATCCTCTAAGTGAGTCTTAGTACAATTGTATGTTTAAGAAGAGGAATCAAGGATTGAAGAAATGGTTAAATCAAGAAGTCAATCGTACATCGTTCCAATAACAAGTCTTAAAGTTAAGATTGTGATAATGAGTGACAAGTATTAAAAAGGTTTATAACATTCATCAAATGTGGAAAGTTGTGATGTCTTGGATAAGACAAAGACCAACTAGGACCCATTTATGAAGTGTTTTGATAAAAGCTACACTAACTCTTGAATATTTTTTTGTCAAGAAATGGTTGTTGACAAGAGATTCTTATATGTCAAGGAGTCAGTGGGAGTCTTAATGGTCTTGAAAGGTTTCAAGAACAAATCAAATAGACCTTATCGATAATCACTAGCACACGAGTTGAGGTTTACAACCTATCGTGTTGACATTATTTTATTTCTGTGCCAATCCAATCGAGTTAATTATGCATGTGAGTCCTATGAGTTCTCATTTGAATGCATATAAGGCAAGGACCTTGATCAATGAAAAGTACATTGATAGGAAAAGGTGAGCTGCTTAACTACTTGGAAGACATGGTGGGCAGCTGTGCTACCATAAGGCAAGAAATTGAGACTAAGAAAGTTCGATCCATATGAGTTTGAATTTGTCGTAAACTTTGGTTTTGACAAATTCACGTGGATAGGAACAAATACACCGTTTAAATCTAAGTGTCATAAGATTTCCTCCTTCATGAAAATGATTGTGAGGAAATGCTTTCACTAAGAAAGATTTTAAGAAGATAGTGATTGTAAAATTGCATTCTCAAATTCGATTATGGTTACGGTATCCCTTTCTATAATTTGAATTGTGAGGTTTGGCAATTGTTTACACACACATATGAACTATCTAAGGCAAAGGTGTATAAGTTCAAGAAGCCTTGATAAAAGATTATCAAAGCACTAAGTATTAGAAACATGAACTTAAGAAATTCAATAAGCATTATTTTTCTGAAAGTTAAGTTGTTTCTGAATACATGTCAAAGCTAGTGGGAGAATAAGTGTTATGTTTTATAATAATCATCATGATAGTGGGAGCATAAATGTTATGATTGTATGATTATTAAGGCATGTATTGCAACTTGGCAATATTAATTATAGAAAACAAGAGTTATACCTTGCAAAGCCGTAAGGGTTGTAAAGTTGTTTTGCTATAATTAAGGGAGAGAATATTATGCTTCATTTCAAATCTAAAGGCTTAGTTTGAGAAATGTTAATAAATTTAGTCAAAGGTATATAGTGTGTTCTTAAAATTTCGATTATGATTACGGCATTCCTCTTCACAATTCGAATTTTGAGAACATAGCAAATAAAACATTATGCGTCATGTCCCATACGCTTCGGGTATAGGATCGATTGTAAATGCTTGACCATTCTAAAATTTTCCAAATGTCTAGCGCATTTAGAGGGAAAAGGGACTAGAATCGGTTTTAACTAAAATAATTAAACAACTATCAAAGGACAATCCAAAGTTTGACGATGATTGGTCGCTTGTGAGTAGTTGGAAGCATGGTATTGGATGGACCATATTGACATTATTATGAATAGAAAAGATTCTATTAAGAATGAGTTGTAATATGGAAATTATGGAAATGTTTCATATTGGATGGACCATATCGACATCATTACGAATAGATAAGATTCTATTAAGAATGAGTTGTCATATGGAAAATATGGAAGCGTGTCCATATTGGGAATTGAATATTGAAAATCTATGTCTAGATTAGAAACTTTTATGCAAAAGGATGTTCAAAGGAATGTACTTTGAGTGAGAGACGTCATATCTAAGGAATTGTCTTGTAACAATGTCCGATAGAGGACTTTGTAATATCATTGGCAATAGTCTTTGTGACTTGGTGCAGTGACATTACGAAAGGATCGTTGCATAGTAGTTATTAGTCAGTCGTCATAAATCGGAAATCGAGAAATAGTAAAAAGAGAATGATTAGAAATCATGTCTTACGATATCTAGAATGGAGGAATATATTATCCCTTATCTAAAGGACACGCGTATCTGATAGGATCAAAGTTGACAGCGACTTTGGAAAGCTACGATTACAGATCAGGATCTGAAGTGATATACATAATAGTTATTAGACTTATCCAAGTGGGAGACTGTTGGATTAGTGTCTAAGTCCATAACTATTTTGGTATGTACTTGACCCGATGGTGCATGGTCCTTTTGGGTTGCCTTCACCAAAGCAACTTGATAGGATGAATTATGGAGAGAAAGGATTAAATATGATTTATTAATATATTATGAGAATAATATATTAAAGGAGAAATCATATTGTTTAATTAATATTAGTCAATAATTAATTGGTAATTAGTTTTGTGACTAAAAGAGATTAATTAAACTTAAGGGACTGGAATTGTAATTATAAGATAATTGCAATTTGGGCCATGGATTGTCCAAGGCCATAAGGAAATCGTCCAAGGCCTTAATTAAAGGAGTCTATGGGTTGCTTAGGGCTTAAGCATCCAAATTAGGGTTTCCTTGTTAGATAACCCTAATAGCCTCACTATATATAAGACCCTTATGACCCAAAAATGTGTAGAAGCTTTCTTCTAGGGTTAGAACATGTTTTGGGCAGCCTCCATCCTCTCTCCTCTTCATCCTCTTGCTTATGGTGTTTGTGAACCATTAGAGGAGTGACATTTGTGACTCTAAGCTTTCTAAAGTCAATACAAGGAGATTTGGGATTGTTATTGCTACATAACAATCAAGGTAATATCTTAAACCTATTCTCATGTTAATATGATTACTTGAATGCTAGAATTAGGGTTTATAGTCTAGGATAACTTGCATGTACAATAGAGAAACCTAGATCCAAGCATTAGGGTTTGTATGAGCACATAGGATGTCTTATGACCAAAACCCATCACATGGTCCATTTGGGTTGCATGGCATCAGAACAATTTGGATAGACCTTTTGTGAGAAGTGGATATTTGTGACATATTAATATACTATAAGTTCTAATATATTAATATGAAATAATATTATTTAATTAGTATTGATCAAGAATTAATTTGTAATTAATTTAGTGATCAAAAGAGACTAATTAAATATATGGGGATTGATTGTGTAAATCATTCATTCTTATATACGTGGGCTTATACTCCATGATTCCTTATGTTGGGTTTAACCCATGTGGTGATCCATGGATATTCCATGGAGGTTAAAACCCATGGAGCATAAAGAATGGGTAAAGTCATGAGTTACATAGTGTAACCCTAATAGCCACATTATAAAAAGACCCCATTGGTTGCTGAAATTGGGACTAGTGGATAAACAATAGGGCAAGCCGATTTCTAGAGTGAAGTATCTCTTCTCATGGTTATTCCAAGTTGTTTTGATGTTGTGTGAACCATTTGAGGTGTCACACTTGGGGAACTAGGCTCTTGAGCTCCATGGAAGCAAGCTACATAAAAAAGGTATGTATTCTATCTAGTTTTGTTATACAAGTACTTAAGATTGTATGCTAGTTAGGGTAATACCTTGGAAGATTGATATTTGCATGTATAATAGAGAAAACATAGATCCAAGGTATTTAGGGTTGCATGTACACCATAGGAGTGTTAGAATGCTCAAAACCTAACAAAACCAACAAAGATACATGTGTTCTTGATGAAGAAGAAAAACATAATAGTTCGAAAAATAAAAGAGGAATCGATGCAAGCCCTTTATCAAGTTTTCCAGATTTGATGTATGATCCAAAGGCTCCTCTATCTATGTTCTTCATTGCTGAACTTGATCTGAAAAACCAAATTATCCATCAAAATGAAGAAGATATTGTAGTGTTGAAGAAGGAACTAATTGAAAGGAAGAAAGAAATATCATATATGAAGGAGAAGATTAAACAAAAATGGTGTAAAGAAGAAAGTACCTGAAGAATGTTCATCTTCAAAAAACCCTAGTTTTCACCTTGATGAACATCACATAAGCTCTTGCACCAACAAGCCTTAAGCTAATAAGCTTCACGCTGAGAAATCACAAGCTGCTCACGTTGACAAGCTTCAAGCTAAGAAAGTTTGCATTGTCACTTTAACTCGTAATTCTAAGACATTAGACGCTGACAAATCAGTTCACCCTGATAAGGCTGTTCATGTTAGCAAGTCAGTTCACACTGGCAAGTCAGTTCATGCTGACACGTCGAGTTACACTGACACTCTAGTTCTAGATGTGAAGACTTCATCTTACCTTGTCAAGACTCATGCTCTAGATCCATCTTCAAACATCAAAAGATATCTTGCTGGTAAGTTCTTATGTATGTTCTTGTTTTAGCAATTCTTTTTACAGAGCAAATTCCTCAAAGAAAAAGAATTCTATGCACTCAAAACCAAATAGTGTTTGGGTTCCAAAGAATTCAGCTTCAGAACCCATAAAGACGAAGCAAGTCTGGATTCCTAAGAACACATCTCCAACTTTTGAAACATAACCATTAAATGGATTTTGGACGAAACACTTTACTCAAAGCTCTCTTGAGAAAAAAAGAGTTCAGAAATCTAAAGCTAATGTTTATTTTTCAGATCAGAAATATTCAGAAAAAGTAATGTATGTTTCAGCACCCATTCTCATATGGATTCCTAAGCGTACTTGTTAATTGTGAAGCATTGTAAGAGACTCCAAAATTATTCAAGTTCATATTTAGCTGTTTCTCTCAGTAAGAAAAAGTGTGAAGTTGTGTCTATATTATTCTTTATTTTTATTTGTTTATTTATTTTTTGTTACTGTGTATACGTATGTATGTGAAGATTTTGGCAAGGAAAATGTTTTTAGATGTCTAAGTAAAATTAAATTGATATGGTGATTCTTATCTTTCTCTAAGGAAAACTATGCATTTAAAGATAGAGTGTGCAAGAAAAATTGCCTTCAATTCTTATTCTATGAGTTGGTCTTGGACAAATGGCTTCATCAAAAGTTCTGCAAAGAATCGTTAGATTATGTAAGAAGTTGATAAGAAAAAATGAAAGGGTCTCTTTTTCATTACCTATTATGTAAGGGTCTCTTTTTCATTACCATTGCATGGTTGTTGTATTAAGCAAATGAAAGGGTCTCTTTTTCATTACCTATTATGTAAGAAGTTAATAAGAAAAAATGGACATCATGTGTGGATGATTGCATGGTTGCGAATACGATTCAACGGGTCAGATCTTGAATTGGTCATATAATATCGGTCCTCTATATCTTTATGCACAAGTTTTATTAGAGTTTACTTGTTCACAAGTGATGAGCTTGTTTTTCCTAGATTTTAGGAAGTTCACGTAGCGATAATAGGTTAGCTACCTTTTCTTTCGGATTAAGTTTTTTGTTTCTTATTTAATGTAACTTGTGAGATCAATGAAAAATGTTTAGGTAGTAAAACTCAAAATCTACATTACGTGTGTGTTATTGTGTGTGTTTTCAAGGACATGTACCAACAATTGGTATCAGAGCTTAGGGCTCGTGAAGAAGAACAAGGCCGGTTTGAGAGTCGAATTTCGAAGGGTAGGAGGCTTTAGGTGCGGGGCTGCCATCACAATGGAAGTCGAGTGGTTGGTAGTGACCTTTTTGTTGCGGGGAGCAGAAAACTGAAGGTCTTATCGTACAAGGAGGTTCGGGACAGCAGAGGTTGTGAAGGTGTTGGCGTTTGTCAATGGTTAATGGCAGAGAAGGTGTTTCATTTGGTGGGTTTCTTGTTGGTTGTCTTTAGTTTTTGGTGGTGTCCGACAAGGTGGTGATTCCGGTGGTAGGTTGTGGGTATGTCACCGGAAAATGGAGAGAGATACCAAAGTTGCGTGAGAAAACGAAAAGAAAAGATCCGTCAAAGCAATTGGCTTTGGGTTTGTTTCGTTTTGCAGGTGAAAGAAGACGGGAAAAGCGGGTTGCTTTGTTTTCTTGATCGGTGGAAGAAGGCTCTTGTTTCACAGAAGTGTTAGGTGAAAACGGATTCTATGTGGTGACAAACAACAACCAGGTATGGAGGAATTTGGACGTGACTGAGGTGAAGGTCGGGTGTCCGGGTAAAGTCAAGATTAGGTGAAGAATTTGGTTTTGACCTAGGTGGAGGTCTGGTGTCCGGGAAAGGTCTTGAATCGAGATGAAAAGAGGGTGATTAAACACTACTGTGAGTGAAAAGCGTGAACAAACGATTAAGGGGGTGATTGTTGGGTTAATCGTTTATTTATTGGGTCACAGGTACGCGTCATTGGATTACGGTTCAATAGTTTTGTTTACGGGTCAATGGGTCATGATTGTGTAGCTTACGTGTATTGGTAACTGATGGAAGATATCCACAAATAATAAACATGGAAAATAAGAAAGGTTTACTTATTCAAAAGCAAGACCGATTCTTGAGGGGTTTTATCCCATATGTAGCTTTACTTTAGTAGTAAGTTTTGAAACTTGATTATGATCTATTAATTAGATAGATTGCATAGTTAGAGTTGTATATATAGCCGTAGCTTTCCTTTCATTAGTTGTAACTTTGTTTTATATAAAGAACAAGCTTCTCCATATTCTATTGCAAGTTTGTTGCAAGTTTACATTCACATACATACGTGAGTAGTGTGTGTTGTGTGTATGTGTGTGTTTCAAGGGCATGTACCAACTATTGGTATCAGAGCTTAGGGCTCGTGAAGAGGAACAAGGCCGGTTTGAGAGTCGACTTTCGAAGGGTAGGAGGCTTCAGGTGCGGGGCTGCCATCACAGCAGAAGTCGGGTGGTTGGCAATGGCCTTTTTGTTACGGAGAGCAGAAAACTGAAGGTCTTATTGCACAAGGAGGTTCGAGACAACAGAAGTTGTGAAAGTGTTGGAGTTTGTAAATGGTTAATGGCAGAGAAGGTGTTTCAGTTGGTGGGTTTCTTGTCGGTTTCTTTAGTTTTTGGTGGTGTCCGACAAGGTGGTGATTCCGGCGGTAGGTTGTGGGTATGTCATCGAAAAATGGAGAGAGTTACCGAAGTTGTGTGAGAAAACGAAAAGAAAAAAAATCCTTCGAAGCAGGTGGCTTTGGGTTTGTTTTGTTTTGCAGGTGAAAGAAGACGGGAAAAACGGGTTGCTTTGTTTTCTTGATCGGTGGAAGAAGGCTATCGTTTCACAGAAGTGTTAGGTGAAAACGGATTCTATGTGGTGACAAACAACAGCCGGCTATGGAGGACTTTGGACGTGACCGAGGTGAAGGTCGGGTGTCCTGGAAAAGTCAAGATTGGGTGAAGACTTTGGACGTGACCGAAGTGGAGGTCGGGTGTCCGGGAAAGGTCTTGAATCGAGATGAAAAGAGGGTTTTTAAAGGATGCAGTGAACAACCGATTAAGGGGGTGATTGTTGGGTTAATCGGTTTGTTGATCAACCGGGTCATGGGTCGAAGTTGCGGATACGGTTCAGCGGGTCAGAGCTTGAATTGGTCATATAATATCGGTCCTATATTTCTTTATGCACTAGTTTTATTAGAGTTTACTTGGTCACAAGTGATGCGCTTGTTTTTCCAAGCTTTTAGGAAGTTCACCTAGCAATAGTACTAGGTTAGCTACCTTTTCTTTAGGATTAAGTTTTTTGTTTCTTATTTAATTTAACTTGTGAGATCAATGAAAAATGTCCAGGTAGTAAAACTCAAAATCTACATTACGTGTGTGTGATTGTGTGTGTTTTCAAGGACCATTACCAACACTACCGAGAATTAAAAAGAAGGGGTTTATATGGTCTTTAGGGAAATTGTGTCATTGCATTTTAGAACCTGTCAACATGCCTCACACATTGGTGTTTCATGAAGCTACTTGGGGCATACTTTTATCAAAACAGTGAGACAAAAGGTACAAAAAGAAGTCTGTTTTTGTCTTGTGGCGGAAATGTAGGACCAAGAAGAAGAAAGGGGCGTTGAAGGAGTGATTTCTTGAAAGCTAATTTAAGTCATGATTGGATATCTTCTGTCACAATATGTCAAACTAGTTCCTTAAATGACCATATAAAAGGGTCTATCAAAAGAGCAGGTCTGATCAAATTTTGTTGCAAGAAAATTTGGTGTTATAGGTTCTTATGAAGGGTATTTTTGTCTATATGGGTTGTTAAAAAGGGATCGTCACGTAATTGTCTTGTTGAATAAGCATGTTTTTGAGATGGAATTTTGGTGAAGAGCTTGTGGTTAAAAAGGAATGTTTCTATCGAGAGTTAAAGTATAGAGGGGCATTTTGGTCTCCATTATTTTCGTATCATTGTCCTGTTGGTGTTAATAAAAAAAATGTTGCAAACAAAAGCTGCAACCGATGATTATCTCTCTTCATGTGGTCATTGGATAGAACATGAAAAAAGAAAGTTCAATATGCCAAGGATAATTTGGTGTCATGAATCTATCAAACTATAGTTGTTTTAGTAAAGTGGCAGGAAAAAGATGTTGTGAATGAGTAGTGATGGGTAAGCCTTCATTGACAATTTTTTCTTTCAAACGGGAAAGTCAAAGCCTACATGTATGGGTTTTTGGAGAATAAGAATGGAATACGTGGCCAATAATTCAAAAGGAAAATAAAGGAAGGAAATAATAAAGAAAAATCAATAATGTTCTCTGTCTTGAATACCAAGAATAGTAAGTTGTGAATTAATGGGTTTGCTTGTCGTATTCTCTTGGGATGACTGCTAAGTACTAACTATGAGAAAAAGATTAAACAATTCAAATATTATATGGTTGTGTCTCTTAATCTCATACTATTAAAATAAAATAAAAAAAATCGTTTTGTGAGTTTATTTCTTTCTTTTTGTCTGAATTTACTTTTGGTCTTTATATTTTTAGTATTTTATTTTGTTTTTTCTTTTCATGGTTTAAAGTTAAATATAATTATTTAAAAAAAACTAAAATATATATATATATATATAAAAAAATTGTAATTAAATTTTATTTAAATTGTTCATAGTTTCATTTCTAGTTTTTAAATTTATTCCTTCTAGTTAGTTTGAATTTTATCTTTTGTGTTTTATTTGGTTTGTTTACATCTTGTATCTTACGGTTATAATTTTTATCTAAAAATCCAAAAATAGGTGTTTGCAGGTATTCCAAAAAAGGTGTTTCAAGTGTATATTTTCTATCTGCTTGATAGAAATATAAAGAGGGAGAATGCATAGATATGAATCATCAATGAAGGGGGAGCAACAAAGACTAACAATATTATCTTGCTATTGATTTAAATGACATCTGCAACTCTAATTCTCTTGGTGAATCCTAAGACGAGATGACATGTACCAACCGGTGAAATCATCCGTTGATGATGTATTAAGGGATTCATGGTGAACTTAAATATTCAAAACTGAACCTTGACACTATCTAGCATGAGTGTCAATGTCTCTTGAATTTTACTAATTAGGGATACAGATCCAATCACTCATGTCAATGATGTGTCTCACTGTTACGACCTTGATTCACTAAGATATATCAAGTGTCTAACTGTTATATCTTTTTGTGTGTTCAAAGTTCTTTGGTTTTAGGCACTTACTGGTAGTTGAACAAGTGATAGCATGGATGTTAGATCACATGATGGTTCTTTTTGCTAAGAATTGATAGGTTCTAGTTGGTCTTGTTGACAATCTACCTAATGTGTCAATACACATTTGGTTCAAGATTTGCAATTTCATTGCACCATTTTAGAACTATTTGATAGTGAACTATTTGTTATAATATTTCATGCTTTAAAAGCCAAAACTAAAGTTGTTTATGAACCACAAACATAAAGGGAGCATTCAAGTTTGACAAAGGCAAATGAGTTAAAATTGACAAGCATGTAGAAACGGTTTTCGAAGCTGGGACCTATGCTTCATCTGGTTTAGTCTCTTATGCTAAAATCATTATACCATTATGTTTTGACAGTGGCATTTCATAAGCCAAGTACGTAACTAATTGCAAATCATTCTCCCTGGAATAAATGCTACCACATATGCCTTAATTCTCGTGTCTTCTGGCAGCTACTGACCTAATGAGACTTCACTTCAGAATTCTTTATATATTCTTATATGTTTAGACTAAAGGAGCCATCCATCTCTTATTTTGAATCTGATAGCAATGTCTATTCTTCAACTAGAGATATTTGCCTGGTCACAAATGAAAATTCTTATAAGGCGAGGATGTTATCCCCTCTCTTGGCCGATCTTTTTCTCATGTCCTTGACCTCCTAGACTGAGGTATTACATGGCACCATTGAGCGAATTGACGAAGAAGCTTTGATTCTAAACTGCAACTAACTCTATGATGTGAGCATTAAACCACTTCTTGCTGATGAGTTATAACTGTCAATGATTCAAGCCGATTTCACCTCAACATAATTGAGACATCCTACTTATTTCCACAAGTATTCTTTATAAGAACTTGATGATTCATTGTGTAAAACCACATACCGATAAGAGTTCGAAAGCCTATTTCTATGGTTAGACTATGTACCATAGTTTATCACACGCACAAACCCATTTTTTACCTTAAATTCTTCTTAAAAGCTTTATGATTTAGTGTCAAATTCCAGACATTGATGAGAACTTGAAAAATCTATGTCGATTGGTATATTCCATACTAGAATGTATTACATGCATCATTCCACTCTTGTCCTTTATTCTTCTAATAAAATAAGTTAATAATTCAATGTATAAAACCATACACTGATGAGACTTCGCAGTTCTATGTAAGTGATCTACCATTGCAAAAAGACAATAGTGTAATACACCATATTCTCTCATATCCGCTACCTTTATTTGGTGTTTTATTTTCTTTCAGATTACTTGATGTCCTCTTAAAAAAGGTAGTGTTTATTGATGTTGTCAAAAAGGGTGAGAAATGTTTAGTTCTGCTATGCTATCACTTGATCATTCAGTGAATAGTAGAAACTCTTGAAAGAAGAAGATTATACAACAAAGGGGAAGAAAAATCTATTAGGGGGGGGGGGGGCAGACGTCAACATTCTACTTCAAGTAGTTATTCATTGATTATTTCATTCTTTATTAGTTTTGTTTTAACATCATCTAATAGGGGGAGATTTTGGGTCACACATTTGTATATAGATTTGATGATGCAAAATAAATAATTAGTTAGTTAGTTAATCTGAATATATATATGATCATGGAAGTTCGTATATTAGAAGAATAAAGATCATCCCCTGCTGACTGAAAGACCCTAAAGACTCTATCAACACCAAAGGCATGAAGACACCATCTACTGATGACTGATCAGTGTGTCCAAGCGCTGATGGTTATACACTGATGATACATTGATCAGGTGATACGTTGATGAAACTCACTGACGGTACTATCTACTAAAGTTGAAGTTGATCTCTAAGATGCTGACACTGATGGACTGATCAACGAGACTCCCTGAAGCTAATGCTCTAATCAGCACCTGATGTGTTGATGCTGATATCCGAATCTGGAGAAGATCTGATATGATTCATTCCTTTTATACAAGATTAGTTTATATGTAGATTAGATACAATCCCTTTGTTAATGGGATTTACTAGAATAGATTAGTATATATACTCATGTATTAGGGTAAAACCCTAATTGTGTCTTTATGATGGCTTGGTGTCATTTTTCTTTGTTTCCTCGTTCTCTTGGTGAGAACAACTCCTTTGTTGGTGATAGATATCTTTGTGATACTTTTGTGTTCTTCATTGTTCTTTCTTGTTTATAATTGACCTATGAATCTACAAATAAGGTTTGGGACTTTCACAATAACTTGGGAGCAGTTTACAGAGATGTTCCATAGTAAGTATGTCGCATTGGTGGAGAGGGATAGCTTAGCCTAAGAGTACCTATCACAGAAGCAGATGACAAAGTCGGTGATAGATATCAACAAGATGTTTACTAAGAGAGCCTTTTTCTATCTCGAGTATGCTGCTTAGGAGCAGGTTCATATGTAATGCTCATGTTTCTTACTAGGCTTAGTTATCAAATCAGTAACCTTTTCGGTTAACTATTGTAAATTTTGGAGAATAAATAAAAGTAAGTTATTCAAATACATGTATAATTATATGTACTATATGCATATTAAATAGAATAATAATTAGGCCAAAAAAACTTGATGAAGTTGAAGTGGTCGTAATGAGGATTATGGGATATAATGAACACTTAAATCAGGCTTAGAACGAAGAAGTTGTGACTCATTGAGGTTTCACGTTCGACCCAATACGACAACGTGTGTTGTAAAAAGTGAATTTTGGATAGTTTGCTTATTATCCTAAGCAATATAAATGAAATTCATGGTAATCATAAAACCGAGAGTGTGGATATAAAGAACGCCCAAATGTGACTTTGTATGAGGAAATTATGATTTTTCGATGTTTCAACACAATAGTGCGGGTACAGGAACCAAATTTTAGATCGGTTGATTGTTAGTCGAAACAATCTAAAAGATAATTTAATATCTCGGTAATTGGAGCCCAACGATATAAGACAGTAAAAAACGGAGTTCATATGTAAAAGTTATAAATTTTACATGGCCGTTAACAATGTAATATATGAAGACAATTAATTTTTATTGGATACGAATTAACTGACGGCGTCTAAATGAAAGTTGTAGAACTTAAAAATACCTACACGTGGATATAAAAACGTCAAAACGGAGTTATTATGGCCGAGATATGAGTTTTTGAAGTTTTGCCCCTTACCTACCCCTTTTTGCCATGCCACCCGAGTAGAAAACACCACGTGGCACACTGTGAGAGAAAGATTGGTGATCAAGACAGGGCGTGGCATTCCCCCTCTCTAGGCGCAATGCGCTTTTACATATTGAGCCCTATAAATTGCCATTGACCTCTCATTCATTTCTCTCGAGTTTTGGCCGACCATAGCCCTATTCTCCCTTGGTTTTCAGTATTCTGCCAAAGCCCTGACGTCCCGAAGTGCTCGGAAAATAGTAGTTGTCGTGTAGAAGCTTTTTCTAGCGCAATTTCAAGACTTTTGTCTAGGAAATCTATATAAGTTAAATTACACCCAACCTTATTTTAGTCTAATTTATATTTATATTCATAGTCATTGTCATGATTCTATAAATAAGATTTATCAATAATTCCATGTCATTATACTGATTGATTTACATACGAGAGAGGTGCCTAGGATGGTTACATTGGCTTGGTTGGATTTCAGAAAGACTATACGCCGAAATGGTCCTGTCTCCTAAAGTTATGCCTAACTAATCCTTATTTAATAGAACTCTCCATATATGTTGGGATTATTGAGGAATCTAGACTATTATTAATATATTCACGAAGATTATGAAACTAGACTAATACTTAGCTTTATATACTTCTAGGTCTTTTGAAAAGTATGAAGGTGAAGCGCCGCCCTAACCTCGAGTTACCTTCTTTTTTCAAGTGAGTGCGTAGTTACTTTCAAGAGTGTAATATAATAAAAATATTTATTAAATGTAATTATATTAATTACATAATGTGCTACTTGTATAACTATAATATTACAACTTATTTAGTGCTATGCCAGTATTTAGAACTATGCCAAAATCAGAATTGCCTTTAGACATAGTATGGGTTAGTTGTGGACTTATAAAAGGTACTTAGTTCTAAATAAGCTGGATATTGGTTCGGTCTCATTCTGAGGGTGGAGAATGAGATCAAAGTGGAATAGTAGTCCTACTCTTTTTGGATAACCATAAATTGTGGGTCCAAATCAGACAACTGGAAAGTATGTCTGATTCATCATCCAGAGTAGATGACAAGACTTGACTATTCTAGGCTGTCTAGTGAATTACATTGCTAGTATGGACTTATAACCCATAGACATAATTAGAATGGGATACCATATCTATCAATTACTTGGAACATTGGTTGCCTTTATATAACTTACGCTTTCCAAGGAATCTCCTAGATGTGTAGTCAAGTAGTTGCTCAAACGATTTATCAAGTTGGGTGATTCCTCCAAATAATCATTGCTTTAGGATTTGTGAGAATCGATTGGTCAGGGTAGGTGGTCTTATATCAGATATACCTATATTATTCGTTTGCAGAAATGTTATTATATATTATCATTAATATACTATGGACTTAAAAACCCTATGCATCTTACCAGGTTTCCCAAACCCGACCCACTCATTTTATGTGCATCACGGGTAGCAAATGTAAGGTTTCCAATGTCTAGTTAGGATACCGAGTGAAATAAGAGATGTGCATCTAATAGTATTTCAGGACCTTTTGTTTTTTACATTGTAATGTATGTTTGAGTCTGAATGATGACATCCTCAGAGTTTTTAATATAAAGAAATAAATTATGTTATCTTAAAATATTTTTATTACATTAGGAATTTCCACAACTCAATAACTTAAAAGCGTAAAGAAAAAGTTTTAATCGTTTATAAAAATTAGGGGATGTCAGATCAGATGTCCTACTATTTAGCATGTTTAACATGAAGATCCATGTGTTTGGGTCGACCCATAGGTATAGTTCTCTCTTCGAGCTCCAATCCTTCACTCGGATGAGGAAGATGGATATTGAGACCCAAACGAGAAAGATGAGGCAGACCCCAGTTTTGACACAACCAGGAGCGAAGCAGTTTAAACCCGTTGATTCACGATCTGGAGGACATAGGGGCCATGTGAAGGCCAATTGTCCATTGCTCTCCGCTAGACCAGTGCGAGAGTCAGATCCAACCACTCTTAGGATCATAAATGGACGCCAGGTGAGGGACATGGCGATGAAGGCCAGGGTTCGTGCTTTTCATCTTGTGGTAGAGAAGGCCAGGGCAGCGCCTGACGTCATTATTGATATGTATTTATTTTCTATTCTGTCAAGATAATTTATGTACACTTGTATTTATATTTCTGATAGTTACCTTCTTAGTGAGTTCCTTTCCTGCTCTTGTTCTTTTTGACTCGTGTGCGATTCGGTCATTTGTATCTTAGTCTTTCTCTAGGGATTTCGATATGACACTTGGGAATTTAGTGTGTCCATGTCACTTTCCATCTCCGGTGAACATAAGGTTTTTTCTTCACGTGTTTTTCACGATTATAATTTGGAGTTTTTTGGGTTTTCCTACCTGGTGGACTTGATTCCCATTCCTATGGGGGATGTGTGCGTGCTCATAGGGATTGAATGGTTGAGCATATTTGGAGCCTTAATAGATTGCGAGAGGTAGCTGGTGGTAGTTCGAACCCAAAGTGGGGGATAACTAACCATTTATGGCTAGCATACTAGGTTTAGTTCAAGCTTTTGTACAGATACCCATACTAGACAGTATCTTTAGCATGGTTATTCAGACTATCTCGCATGTGTGGTTGACACCCGAGTTGAGGTGAGAGTTTCGACTTTGGAGTTGCTAATGGTCATAGAGTTTCCAGATGTTTTCCCAGAGGGTTTACCGAATGTACCTTATGTGAGGCATGTGGGGTTTAGGATCAATTTGGTCCCCGGTGCGACTCCAATTCATAAGATGTCATATCTCCTCGCACCACTAGAGATGTAGGAGTTGTCCTCTCAGCTTTAGGAGCTGTTGGGCAAATAGTTCATTAGACAAACCAGTTCATGCTAGGGCACACTAATTCTATTGTTGAAGAAGAAGGATGGGTCTCACCATATGTGCATAGATTACCAATAGTTGAACAAGTTGACGGTGAATAATCGTTACCCACTTCCTAGGATTGATGATCTTTTGGATCAGTTGTAGGGTGCATCTTCATTCTGCAAGGTTGATCCGAGGTCAAGTTAGTATCATATGAGGGTCGGTGAGGAGGATGTGGAGAAGACCGCGTTCCAAACTCATTATGGTCATTATGAGTTCATGGTGATGCTGTTTGGGCTCACCAATGCATCGACTGTTGGGTTTTGATATGAAATAAAAGTTTGTTTTTCACAAAACCGGCAATAGAAGACTTTAAAAATAACAAATTTATTTTTAGTTCATAACAAAACCAAACCATCATGGATCCATTTATAGAAGTTAGAATGAAATAAAAAACAACCATAGGATATTTTAGAGATAACCTTAGAAGCCTTTGAACCCATTTGGTTTTGGGGTGTTGATGAAGATAGCAAAAATCAAAGTGTATCATTTCTCTACAAGTATCCACCATCAAGAGTAACACATTTGGAATGCTAGTTCCTTCTTGTATTCGTGAGTGTCTTAAGCCTTTAAGTGCTTAACTCAAATAAGCAATAAAGGGAATAACTCAAGAGGTCTTCTAAACCACTAAACTAACTTCAAAAGAGATAGAGGAGGAAAAGTCATAAAACTCACGGTTTTAGAGAAGAAAGAAGGGAAGAACAGAGTGTTTCGCTTTAAGCAAAATGCAAGCCTCATGCATCTCTTATATAGTCCATGAAAGGTAAGGCCTAACCATTAAAATACTCTAAAGTAATGGCTAGCCTTTAGAAGCATGGGAGAGCATAGAGGTTGAAAAGAAACCCCATATTTTAATATTTTAGGTCATACCTCTTGAAAAGAGGATAATTCTTTATTTTTTATAAACTCCAAGTTTATAAAATATAAACTTTGTCTTTAGGTAAAAGACAAAAGAATCCAACTAGTCCAACATATTGTGCATGACTTATTAATTCATACCATATGAAATAATAACCATTTATACTCTTTTATAATTATTCTTTTCATAAAACAATAATTATTCCCGAATTAAAATACAAGATGTGATATTATTTATTATTAATCATATTAATAATAAATATACAAAATGTGCCAACTTGATAAAGGTGTGACACTATAGGATCATATATTATTAGCAATATTACTCTATATTGATTCTTGGGCATATAGATCCAACACTGACAACATTTATGGATTTGACAAACCAGGTATGCAGGCCAAGCTCGACCAGTCAGTTACTGTTGTCATTGATGATATTTTGGTCTACTACCAGACCAGGGAACAACATGAGGAGCATCTACGGGATTTACTTGGGCTACTGAGGTAGGAGAGGCTTTGTGCCAAGTTCTCCAAGTGTGAATTCTGGTTACAAGAGGTCCATTTTCTAGAACACCTCGTAAATCAGAACGAGATTCTGGTCGATCTGGCCAAGATTGAGGCAGTATGCAGTGAGAGGTCTTGAACTCCCCATCTAAGATTAGGAGTTTTCAGGGATTAGCAGTTTATTATCGGAGGTTCATTCAATATTTTTCCAAGATTTTCGTTCCTCTGACTTGCTTGACAAAGAAAGTGTGGATTTTCGTTGGGGGCCTGAGCATCAAGTTTTATTTGAGACTCTGAGACGAAAGTTATCTGAGGCCCCAGTACTGAACCTTCCTAAGGGTGTTGAGGATTTTTTCATATTTTGTGATGTGTCAATCACTGGTTTGGGGGCGATACTCATGCAGTGCGATACGGTTATTGTGTATGCCTCCAGACAGTTGAAGCCTCATGAGGTTAGGTATTTAACGCACGACTTGGATTTGAGGCTTGTGGTATTTGCCCTCAAGATTTGGCAACATTATCTCTATGGGGTCCATTGTACCGTTTACATGGATCACAAGAGCTTGAGATATCTTATGGATCAGCCGAATCTGAACATGAGGCATCGCAGGTGGATCGACGTAGTCAAGGATTACGATTGCTAGATTCTTTATCATCCAGGGAAGGCTAATGTAGTCGACAATTCTTTGAATTGCAAGGCGGATAGTACTCCCGTTCGAGAGCTTTGTTTGAGGATGAACATTGACTCGCCACTCCTGGATTTGATCGGGGAGGCTCAAGCAAAAGGAATCAGGAGAGAGAGTTAGAAGAATGAGAAGATCAAGGGTAAGATTAGTGGAAATTCCATTGATATTCGTGGGCTTATGAACCAATATGGTTGGGTATGGGTCCCAGTTTCTGGTTGGGTCTAAAAGACATTGATGGAGGAGGCACGAAGATGTATCGAGACTTGAGACTTAGCTATTGGTAGCCATGCATGAAGCGAGAGATAGGATGGTATGCTTGACTTATCGGATGGTCATGACAGAGCACCAGAGGCTGAATGGCAAGCTATAGCCATTGGACTTACCTATGTGGAAATGGGATCAGATCACCATGGATTTCATTACCAAGTTGTCGAGGACGGGTAAGGGATTTGATGCAATTTGGGTTATTGTTGATCACCTGACCAAGTGCACCATTTTCTCGCCATTCGAGAGAGTTCTATGGCCGATAAATTGGCTGACGTTTACGTACATGAGATCGTTTCTAGCCACGATGTACCAGTTCCTATTGTAACTGACCGTGATGTACGATTTTCTTCTTGGTTTTGGCAGCGATTTCATGAGGAATTGGGTACGAGACCGCACTTCAACACTACTTATCACCCTCATACTAATTGTCAAAGTGAGCAAACTCTTCAGATGCTCGAGGATATGTTGAGGGCACGTTTCATTGAATTCGGTGGGAGTTGGGACTCCTACCTTCCCCTCTATGAGTTTTGTACAACAACATTTATCCTTCTAACATTGGTGCACCTTCATATGAGCTTCTTTATGGTAGGATTTGTCATACTCCAGTTTATTGGGGAAAGGTCGTCCATAGGTTCATATGAAGGACTGGGGTGGTTCTCCAAACGACGAAGCTTATTCATCAAATCAGATAGAGGTTATAGACAACAAAGAATTGGCAGAAGAGTTATGTAGATAGGTGATGGTCCAAGCTGGAGTTTCAGGTTGGAGACATGGTTTTGTTAAAGGTATCACCCTAGAAGGGTGTTATACACTTCAGAAAGAAAGGCAAGTTGGACCGCCGGTTCATCGGACCTTTTTGTATAGTGGCTAGAGTAGGCAAGGTGGGCTACCTGTTGGATTTGTTAGAGGAGCTTAGTCATATTCATAGCACCTTCCATGTTTCTCAGCTGCAGAAGTGCTTGGTTGATGATGCGGCGGTGGTCTCGCTAGATAACATCCAGGTTGACGAACGCTTGAATTATGTGGAGAGTCCGGTAGCTACTCTACATAGGAAGATGAAGGCCTTGCACAACAAGGTGGTACCTCTAGTTAAGGTTCAGTGGAAATATCAGAAGGGTACCGAATGGACATGGAATCACGAGTCGGAGATATACGAACACTACACAAATTTGTCTTTAACCGAGGGTTTTAAGGACGTCATCTAGTTTAAGTTGGGAGAGTTGTAAGTCCAATTTTCTAGTATGTTCTTCTTACTGAATTAATGTTTAAATCTTTGGATTTTAGTGGCCACATCGTGGTGAATGAGTTCCCACGATGTGGCCATGGTTTGAGAATATGTGTATCTTAGTAGGTGTCATAACGTGGCAGTATAATGGCAACATTGTAGCAGCCGTTTAATGACAACCCCTACTTTTCTGGATTTGTGCCCCTATTTAAGGAATGTGATAGCTAGGGTTGCCCACCCTCAGCCTTTATCACTTTCCCTCAGCCTCCAAAGCAAACCTAGCGTCCATTGTTAACTTGTGAGCCTTTGTAGTGTTTGGTGGTGTCTTGAAGAAGAAGAAGGAAACTCCTAAAGCTTTGTTTCAGCAAACCACTCTCCTCATCCTCTTTGTGCATGCTTTATGGACTTTTGTAAATCCTCAAGTTCGAAACTTTATGACTCCATGAGCTTAAATCTAGGTTTTCTTGTGTTGTTCTTCATGTCTAGGCTAGTTGGAATGTTGGGTTCCATAAAGTATCCAACTTTATGGATCCCCAGAGTCCCTTTATAATTAGAAGTGATGGATCTGAAGTTTGATGGAGTTTTGAACTCTTACATGTGATCTTGACCTCATTTTACACAAATGTTTGACCTACCTTGAGCTTAAGACATGCATTGGACATACATGTCTATAAAGCTATGATTTTTATGATGTATTGGGAGTATGGAAACATTTTGGAAAATTTGAATGTGTGGGAAAAAGATTAAGATCTTAATGGATTAACTTGGTTTGAACAGTTCCCACGACGTGGAGGTTTAGTCGCCACGACATGTTGTTTCGAAAAATCACGTCTATTATGTCCTATTATCGCCACGATGTGGGATAAGCTTGTCCACATCGTGGTGATCGGCTGTTGACTTTTGAACGTTAACTATTGACTTTGATTAAGTTTGACTTTAGGTCAAATTGATAATTTTGGGCTCTAGTTTGAGACTCGGTCCTTGTTTGTTGTTTAGGTGACCCGTACCGGCGGTATTTGGATTTGTGATCAGTTTGGCTATCTTCTAGACTTTGAGGTGAGTGTCTCACTATACTCGTGGGTAGAAGACACCAATTCTAACTCACTAGATTGTGTTATGTATCATTATGTATGAGATATTGCTATGTTGTAGTGATCTATATGATTTCCTGTATTGCTGGTTATTGTTATCTGTTGCATATGTTGACATAGTGCAGACGGTTATTGTTATATGTTGCATATGTTGACATAGTGCAACTGGGTTGAGGCAATACCACTTTCTGTTGTAAGCCAACAAACCGGGGAGCAATCCAGTCATAAGCTGAGGGTCGGGAGGGCGATCCAGTCTTATGTAGTGGGCTCAGAAGCAATCCAATCATAAGTTGAGGGCCAAAAGGTTAATCAAGTGTGATGTTGTGGGCTTGGGAGGCAATCCAATCTTATTCTCTGGGCCCGGTGTGCATGCATTGTATGTGTAATGTTGTGTGTGATATTTTGGGGGAACTCAATAAGCTATGCCTTACAATTGTTGATTTTAATATTTTCAGGTACTTCTAATGATCGAGGCAAGGCAAATTCGTGATGATACACATCCTCTTATAGTTTTATGATATGAGAGATTTACTTGATACTCTGATTATCTTTGACAAGATTTGAAAACAATGGCTATTGATCTACGGATTTTATGGAAATGTTTTTATAAAATGAAAAATTTTATCATTTTTTTTGGGATGTTACAGTCACTTTGGAAATTCATTCAATATTCTAACACAATCTTCTATAAGAATATTACTCATATATCTATGTATATGTGTATTATTCTACAAGAATATCATAATTTATAATCTTTTTGGAAATTTTTGAGTATTCTAACAGAATAATACATGTATTATTCTAATATCGTCTTTTTAGAACTTTTTTCATGCTAATGTGGAGTTATTATTATTATTTTTATAAACAGAAAATGACGAAAATAATAAAAAATATTTTTTTTTCACTTTTTTGCATTTTAGTTTTTTTGTTTTAATTGTTTTGAGTTTTCTTTTAATTGTGTGTGTGTCTATATATATATATATATATATATATATATATATATATATATATATATATATATATATATATATATATATACACACACACACAGAGAGAGAGAGAGAGAAAGAGAAAATGAATATATACCCTTAAAGTTATATAAACTTAGGTATTCAAATCCACTATAATACTTCGTTTTGTATTAGATTTGCATTATAATGTTCTTTAATTTTAACCCTAACTCGATTTATTTTCAAGATTTTCAAATTCTAAATATTATCTTTCTTTTACATAGCATATTTCTGTCGAACACCTACCGGACTATATATATTATAGTTGATAATAAAATTATGTAAGAGTAAGATAATGATGAAATTTATAATAACCATGTAAATAAATCAAATTAGGAGTTGAATTTTAAAAACTTTGGGCGATTACAATGTATCTATACGATACAAAACGACGTAGTATGATGAGTTTGCATACATAAACTTATATACATTTAAGAGTATATATTCACCTTGCAATATATATATATATATATATATATATATATATATATATATATATATATATATATATATATATATATATTCCATTGCCTCCCCTCTTCATTGCGTTGACTTGTATCGTAGCCTTCAAGGTGGCTACCACATGGAGGAGTAAGGGTGAGCATTTGGACCGGCGGACCGGACCGGACCGGACCGAACCGTTTTTTTGGACCCCCGCGCCGGTTCTCGGTTCTAAGATTTCTCTTCGGTCCGGTCTGGTTTTTTTCCCGGTTCGGTTCGGTTTTTACTGGGTTTAGAACCGGTTGGACATGATTAAGATTTTTGTGACGTTTTTTAAACACCTATAACTCATTCGTTTTAAGTCGGATTGACCTGCGGTGCAATATTTAGTTTACAGTTTGTAGATGAATTTAGACTATAATTTTGTTTATTTTTGTATTATATTCACCGTGTTACAATCCTTCAAAGTAGAGCTATCAAAGCTGAAAAAATTCAGCTTTTCAGCAACATTTTGTAATCTGTGACGTTTTTTAAACACCTATAACTCATTCGTTTTAAGTCGGATTGACCGACGATTTTTTCCAACATTTAGTTTACAGTTTGTAGATGAGTTTAGTCTATAATTTTGTTTATTTTGGTATTATATTCACTGAGTTACAATCATTCAAAGTAGAGCTATCAAAGCTGAAAAAATTCAGTTTTTCAGCAAGATTTTGTAATTTGTGACGTTTTTTAAACACCCATAACTCATTCGTTTTAAGTCAGATTGACCTCTGGTTTTTTCCAACATTTAGTTTATAGTTTGTAGATGAATTTAGACTATAATTTTGTTTATTTTGTTATTATATTCACCGAGTTACAATCCTTCAAAGTAGAGTTATCAAAGCTGAAATATTTCAGCTTTTTAGTATTATTTTATACTATAATTTCGAGTCCGCGTTTAGCACATGTGGTAGAGTTGTAAGTGAGTATCAGACTAGTTTATCGATATTGATAGTTGAAGCTTTGTTATGCACCCAAGATTGGGTGATAAAGTCTACAAATCCGATAGTTGACAAGGTTGATTACATCTTGAACGATGATCATATAGCTTTGGGTAGAAAAATTACAATCTTTATTCTTTTTTTATACAATTATTATTTTTTATTAAATACTAACAACATTTTCATTTGTGTTTATGTAGAGATTGCACAAGATTTAAATATGTTACATATGGATGACAATGATATGGGCAAGAGACCAATATAAGATTAGATTATGAGTTTATGAAGTTTATTAGTTTGATTGATTTTAAAGTTTAAACTATGATTTTTGTTGTTACGGTAATACTTTTGTATGTTTGTCTTAAAATTGTTTAACTTTTGTTGGTGAACTTGATTTATATATTAGTTGCTTTTATTTGGAAAATTAATTTTTGCAAATTGCAAGTTGTAATATTATACATCAATGTAGATTTGTTAGGCATGAAACGGAAATGTATTAATTTTGCAAGTTATAATATTATACATCAATGTAGATTATTTATTATACTCCATGCAATTAAACTTGTACCGGTCCAAACGGGTCCAAAAACCGGAAAACCCGAACCTGAACTTGGACACGGACACGGACACGACTCATCCGGTCCGGTCCATGGTCCACAACATTCTCCATAACCGGTCCGGTCCAAGATCCGGTCCGGTCCGGACCGGTCCAAATGCTCACCCCTATGGAGGAGTGCTGCATCAGCTTCCTCCACCATATTAAATGTCAAGAACAACCTAAGTTTTAATTTTAAAATAACATGATTTACAAAAACAAAGTATTTTTTAATTTGTTTTTTATTTTTTATTTTTTATTTTTGATCTGATTTTATTTAATTTTTAGTAAACTAATATCATTTAGTTGTATGGCTTTATGTTCATTATGTCAATTATTCTGTTTGTGTCTTCATTTTGTTAATTAGTTATGACTTGATTATATACTTATTTTTTTGAGATACTGATGATGTAGTAATCGATATATAAATCAAAATACGAAACCATAATTTATAAAACTTTCTTCCAATAATACTTAAATCATACGCAATCTACGTTGACATAATCTTCAGATAATATAAATTATTAATATCACATGGATGTGATACGTTTGAAAATAGCAACAAAATCTTCGAAACATATGTCAGCTTACCTTTTTTTTTTTTTTTAAATACTATTTTTATTGGTTGTCTTTAAAGATGTATTATTGGGCTGATTGAGATTGCTTATTATATTTTCTTAAACTTTGATCTTTTCAAAATTTAAAAAATATATGGTTTTGTTTATTAGATAGTAAATTATAACATTTGAAAATTATGGTGGTTATTTTTATAATAATATTATTGACAAAAAATAAAATAAAATATCAACAAAAAAAATATAACGTATTTTTAAAATACATTGCTATAAGTTGTAAAAAAAAATTTAGTTACAAAAAAAGGACACCAATATATATGACATTGTTGGTATTAGCCAAAATTAGTATAATTTTATTTAGAAAGTAAAATGGGTTAAATGGTCATTTATTTTCTCTGTGTATACAAAAAACGTAGTTTCATTAGAAAAACATAAATGGCATTGTACATTCATAGGCAAAACAAAAAATAGCCTTATATTTTCATTGACAAACCACAAATAACATTGTACTTTTTAAGGTTAAGAAATTATTTATAAACTGAAACTACAATTATGAAATTGTACTTAAAAAGTGCAATGCTTAAATAGGAATAATGTGAAACTAAGACATTGACACTTGTTACGTTGAAAAATACATAAGTTCATAAGTTGAACACAATATGCAAATAATCAAGCAAATGGTAAAAGATGTAATTATAAAGTATTGGTAATCAACCTAAAAGTAGCATTGTAACACCAAGCTCCAAGTATAAACTTATTTTATTGTTATGTCTTTCAAGTTCAAAAGGATAGATTTTTAGATGGCCACAACGTGTTGATGTTACTACCACGACGTGGCAATGCATGATGGAATCGCGTAGTTTAAGTGTGCGCCACGGTGTGACATTATATTGGCCACAAAGTGGCAACCATTTTAGGATAAACCCTAATTACGGGGTTTGTGCCCCTATTCAAGAGAAGTGAGGGATAGTGTTTGCACCCGCTCAACTTCGATCACCTTCGTTTCACCCTCAAAGAAACCCTATCCTCCATTGTTGTCATTTTGAAGCTTTTTGGTGTTTTGTGACCTTGATGAAGAAGATGAAGGTGTTCTTGAGCATTGGTCTAGCAAACAAAACATCCTCATCATCTTGTTGCATATCTTTTTGACCTTTGTTAGTCCTCAAGTTGCAATCTTTTGTGGTCAAACCATTTAGATCTAGGATCAGAGGCTTGTTCTTAATGTTCTTGTTGCTTTGGATGATTGGATTCCATAAATTTAGCTACTTTATGGATCCTTGAGGTCTCATGGGGGTTATATGCTCCAGATCTAGAGTTCTATGGTGCCTTTGGTCTCATGCACAGGTTTAAGTTCATTTATTCCATGTTTTTTTTTACCTAGATTGGAAGAGACACACATTGGACATGCATGTCCATAAAGCACCAATTTTTGTAATGTATTAGGTGTTGAAAATCCTTCTGGAAATTATGGATGGTGGCATTAGTGATTAAGAGCTTAATACATAAAGATGGCCAAAACAGTCCCCATGACGTGGCAAAAGACAATCTCCGCGACTGTTTTGTCCTGAGGCCACCACGATGTGACATAAGCGTGGCCATGGCGTGGCGACCGACTGTAAGACTTTTGATTGTTAACTTTGACTTTGACCCTTTACTTTTTGACAAAGTTTGACTTTAGGTTAATTTGAGGGTTTTGGGTTGTAGCTTAAGAATTGTTCCCTGATCGTTGTATAGGTGACCTGTAGTACTAGTTCTTGGATTGTGTGAGTTGTGCTGTTATCCGCTAGACTACGAGGTGAGTTTTATCACTATACTTTTTACTGCAGTATGTATTATTATGTGTAGGATGTTGGTATGCTGTAGTGATCTGTTTTATTGGTAGATATGTTATGATTACATGTGTTATTGGCTATTGTTTGTTTGTTTGTTTATGTTCATATGTAGACATGTTGTGGTTGGGTAGAGGCGGTCTTGCTTAGTGTTGTAGGCCAAGATACCCAGGCGGTCCAATGTATTGTAGGCGTTGCGAGGCGGTCCAGTCAAATTGTAGATCCAAGGGAGTAGTCCATCTATTGTACACCTTAAGAGATGGTCTAATAGACTCTAGGCGCATTAGAGCAGTCTAGGCATCCTGTAGGCCATATGAGGTGGTCCATGTAGAGTGTAGGCTCCTGTGTGTATGCATTGTTTGCGTATTGTTATGTGGGGTTCTTTGGGGAAACTCACTACCTTTGTCTTACAGTTGTGGATTACAATGTTTTTAGGTAATTCAGATGATCGAATCTAGTTTTATATAGGATTAGCATACGCAAGGAGACTGCAGCGTTAGTGAAGATTTCATGAGTTGTGTGTGGATTGTTAGAAGGCCAGCTAGATTGAGGATTTAATAGTTACTCTTGAGAGATTGAGTATTGGGAATATACATACCCTAGTTGCTTTGGGCTTAGTGGCCCAGGTAATTTGTGGTGATCTTTCGAGACAAATACGGATAGGTATGAAAGGTAGTATGAGCTCATACTACTGGAAGCACAGGACCATATGTGTGTCAAGGAATTCACGAGTTCTGAGGGCTGAGTTGTTGAGTAGTGATGTGTTAAGGTGTAATGTGATTTTCTGACGTGTTCAGTTTAATTTCAGTAGGGTGTCTACGAGAGGTTCAGGATCAGGTATTGATGGCCCAGAGAGACCATGTTTGAGTAATGACGAGATCCGTGCGTTGATCACTACTCAGATGACTTTGGTAGTTAGGGAAGCGATCCTGGAGGTGTTTGGGTCTGTCAAGACCACTTTGATCAAGATGTTTGATGAGCGTTATGTTGTTGTCACCGAGACTGTTGCCACCGTAGCCACTACAATAATTGAAGCTGCACGACTTTAAGGAGGGGAGTCTATGAAGTACCAGGAGTTCAACAACACGAAGTCCTCGAAGTTGAATAGGGTCAAGGACCCGATTGTTATTATGAGATTGATATCCGATGTTGAGGGGTGGTTTTACACATGTTCATGTCCAGAGAAATAGAAGGTGAAGTTTGCGTTGAACCTTCTTCTCCTAGGGGCAAAGGACTAGTAGGAGTTTGCCACTCATGGTCTTTCTATTACAGAATGGGACGTAGTGACATGAGAGTAGTTCACCGAGATGTTTCATGATGAGTATGATCTAATGGTTAATAAGGAGATGTTAGCCTAGGAGTATCTATCATTAAAGCAAACGATAGAGTCTGTGACAGAGATCACCAAGATGTTTACTGAGAGAGCCCTCTTCAGCCCCGAGTATGCTACTTTGGAGCAGGTTCATATGCCATGATACTTAAGCATGCTCAAGAATGAGATTTAGGAGTTTTTGTCGACTCAACAGTGTCGTTCCCTTTCAGAGCTACAATCATTTTCATGGAGGAGAGAGATTGAGATTGAGTTGCAGGAAAAGGAGAAGAGGTAGGCCACAGTTCATACTCAGCTAACAACCAAGTGATTCAAGCCCACTGATTTCATATTCGAAGGACAAAGAGGCCATACTTGTGGCAATGTGGCAAGGAGGGACATTTTGCTAGAGACTGTCAGCATCAGCAGCAACCCCTGTAACAGGGCACCCGAGTTTGTTATCATTATGATCAGGTTAGCCATGTGAATGCTAATTTTCAATTTCTTGCTTTTTGGTTGGTGCATGCACCGACTCCCACTATTATATGGATCAATGATGGCTGTCTGGGGAGGGCTGAGATCCCAAAGACCACATGTTGCACATTCCAGTTGACTGTAGAGGAGGCCAGGGTGACACCTGACGTTCTTACTAGTATGTATTCATTTATAATTATATATAGTTAAATTTATGTATGCTTATATTTATGTTCATGATAGGTACCTTCTTAATGAAGTCATTTCCTACTCTTGAGATTTTCGACTTGGGAACGAGTCGATCTTTTGTGTCTCGGTCTTTTAGTAGATATTTTGATATGACCCTTGGGAGTTAGAGTGTCCGTTGCGAGTTTCCATCGCCAATGAAAACAAGGTTTCTGCTATGAGCGTTTTTCATGGATGTACTTTAGAGATATTCAGGGTTCCATACATGATTGACCTGATTCCCATCCCTATAGGAGATGTACGTGTGATTGTGGGAATGGATTAGCTGAGGAAATTTGGAGCCATGATTGATTCTGAGAGGTAGCTTGTGGTGGTTCAAACCCAAAGTGGGGGAGAACTAACCATTTGTGGAAAGGGTACTAGGGTTGGTTCATATAACACCCGCAGATTCGGGCTAGTCAATTTGAGTATTATAAGAGTAAAAACTAAGTTTTTAATAGAAGATTATTTAGGATAAATAATATTAACCAAAGTTATAGTATATGTGAAAAGGATTCTGTATATATGGAGAACACTCAAATTTGACTTCATGGAAGAATTTATGATTTTATAACATTTCAGCGTAGAAGTATACGACTCAGAAACCGGAATTCAAATCGTTCGATAGTTAGGAAAAACAATCTTAACAAGAGTTGCAGAACTCCTCAATAGCTATCCATTGATATAAAGATAGTCGAGAACAAATACCATATGAGAGAGTTATGAATTTCTAAATGAAACTTATAGATCTTGTAGATAGCTATGTGTGGATATTAAACACGTAAAAAACAGAGCTCATATGAAGAAATATGAATTTTTGAAGAAACAAAAATTCCTCGCATGCGCCTGCGCACAACGACAACATGCGCGGCGTGCACTGACACTCTACCAGATGCTCAACATGTGTCAAGTAAAAAATTGGCCATGTCACCCTTGTCTGATCAGATTCACAGCATGCACCTAATCTGTGCGTGGCATGCATGCAAAATCCCTCTATAAATAGTCTTTGAAGTTCAGTCCCTTTCCACACCCATTCAACTAGTCTTTCTCTCTCTCTCTCTCTCAAACTTATTGTCGATTTAGCTATAGATTTCCCTTAGTTTTTGTATTCGGCGAAGCCCTGAGATCCCTAGTAGCCCTGTGGTGTTAGATAGTCGGTGAATAGAAGCTCCCAGATAAGATTTCTACCCGCATAATTCTCGGTTTTCATCAGAATACTTTGTAACTTAAGCTACACTTATTTTACTCAAGTATAAATTTTAGTTATAGTCAAAGTTGTTATTATGAACCTACAATTAAGATTGATCAGTTGTTCCAAGTCATTATAATAATTGATATACTTACAGGGATGATGTTTGGGTTGGATTTAGTGAGGTGCTTAAAGTGGAATTTCCAAACAGTATACTGTGTATACCAAACAGACCCTACCTCCACTATAATCCTACCGGGTTGTTCCTTACTTGATAGATCTTGATGTAGATAGTGGGATTAGTAAGGAATCTAGAATATTATTAGTCATTGGCAACGTAAGACGAAGACTTAGTGACATTCGTATCTAGGCCACGTTGGAAGAAAAGTCAAGGAGTTTGGCAGAGCGCTGCCAAATTCTCCAGTCACCCACCTAACTTAAGTGAGTGCATATTACTTTCATCTCACACATAGATATGAAGTAGTTTGACAATTGAATGTTATATGTTCTTATGTGCAAAGATGTTATGTCTTAGATAAAATGTTATAAAGATAGGTTTATATGATTTATACCGTATATACATTTTATACATATAATACATTAGCTAATGAAAGTTAAGGAAAAGATGCTATAGTATGATGAAAGATATGCCATACTACGACGAAAGATATAGGCAATGATAGAATGCCACGACTTTATAAATGGTATTAAATTACCAGCGATGTATAAATGGTACTAGTGTGCCAACGACTTTAGGAATAGTACTAGTATACCAATGGTGTATTCATATAACAGAGTATAGGTGAAAACCACCAGAATATTTGATGAGAGTCCTGTGGAACACATGCAGGTTTATAACCTATAGTTGATGGACTTCGTGCACATTTGATATACTCTACTTCTTATTGACATGTATTGCGGAGAAATCCCTTTAACAGCACTATCAGTAATGATGATTGAAATAAACCATAGGACAAATCCTTAGGAATGAAAATAAAAAGGAACCTACTGACATGTATTGCGGAGAAATCCATGTAACAATACTATTAACAACGATGACTATGATAACCTTTAGGATAGTTCCTTAGGGAACAATAAGTAAGAAAAAAGGGATGGGTAATTGGGTAAATTTTTTGATAATTAAATATACTAATTATGTTATTGTGGGTTGAAAACCCTATTGTGACAACCCGAAATTTCCATTCTGAACAAACCATTTGAAGCCAATAGAAGTAGAACAGTTACAGTGAAAACTCAGATTTCGAGTATAAGTTTGGCAGTTTTAGGATTTTACACTTAAGGAGATATTAGGAGAGTGGATGCACTATGGTTTTGTGCAACACTGTTATTCCAATACTCTAGGACATTAGAATTTGTTTCAGGAATACAAATATTTTCTGCCAAAATATCTCAGGACTAGAAATAGAATTCTGAACCAAATTGGTTCATTAGTTGAATTCCAATTAGAGAAAAGCCAAAATTCACTCTCACGGATCTTCGGGTTTTTATCCCAAATTGTGAGTAACTCTTTCTAGTAGTGTTAGAAAGCTTTAAATGTGTTCATAACAAAGATTACATAGATAAATCATCTGATTTAGGAGTTTACTCCTCAAGGTGTTCTTGGGCGTTAAACTCCCGAAACCAAGCCTAGATTGTCCCCCGTGATTTGTAACTACCTTGGACTTGTATAGGAGTGTGTTAGGGACATGAAATCAACCAAGAATCACCCAAGTTTGGGAGTTCACGACCTAAGAATATCTTAGGCCGTAAACTCCAAAAAGAATACAAAAATGGTGCTTTTAAAGCACCTAAGTCTTAGACTTGATTTTAGACATGTACCCTAAAGTGTTTAAAGCCTAGAAAACATAAGGAATCATAAATATTAATGATTTTATGGACAAGACAAGTTCTTGGGCCGTAAACCCCTATAAAGGGGTCAAATGACACCCTAACTCCTTCCTTATGCCTAGAACCCAACATAGATCATAACCTTGAAATGTTAGAGACTTAAAAACACCATAAACACCCTCCCAAGGGAGTTTACGGCCATAAACTCCAAGGGAATATGGTCCCAGGGTCGTAAACTCCTAAAAGGAGTTAATAGGAAGCCCAAACACTTGATTTAGCCTTGAAACAATTAACCACTTGAGTTGTATTAATCCTAAGCTTCAATTAGAGACTTAGTTGAGAGTTTACGGCCAGGAGTTTACTCCCCTGGGCTGTAAACTCCAAAACATATGGTCATTAGACCTTAAACTCCCATTAGAGGCCTTGCACTCCTTTGTTGCAACCCATTAGCCTCCTAGCACTTGACCAAAAGTGTTTTCCTCGCGCTAAAATGTTTATACTTGTATAATTAGTATTTAAATCACTAATTATTTATATACATATGTCTTCATATTTAATTAGGATCATCGTGTGTGTCTAAAGTATTCACTTGACACCAAGCACTTGTCCTATCCTTCCTTACGATAAATGTCCGTTCAATTCCAGTCACTTACTGCAGGTGAGTTCATACCCCTTAATCAATGTTTTAAATTGTTTTTAAATGTTTTTTTTTGGGGGGGGGGATACAAGTTGAATTATGCTAATTATTATATCGATCACATGTGATTAATAAGCAGCATTCAAATGATTGGCTACTCATTAGCCGTTTTACCAAACAGTTTCCTTCAAATGTTTTTCATAAACACTTTACGTGTTTAAAAACTCCTTAGTACACTGTACATTTTATTCTGTATATTACATTTCAAATTTATTTACAATCGTGTTTCAAACAAATGTTCTTTATACTAAACTGTTTGATCAAACCCATGCCTTCGAAACCATTTTATAGATCGACATCAAGTCGATCTTTTCTTAGAAAATATTTATGTTCAAAGGTTTTACAAATCTTATTTTATGCTTTTATATTATAAATTGCATGCCTCTATATGTATAGTTATATAAGAAATGTTTAAAAGACTTAGGAAGGCTATCCACCCCATTTCCTTTTTCTCGATTTGGATGTGGTCTGGTGGGATGTCGGGTACTCGTCCGAAGGTCGTTTAAATATTAGTTATATATCATGTGTACATATATAGTCATAAAAGGTCCTTCGAGTTCATCCCATGCCCTTGGGTAGCAAGGGTATACATCCATGTCTATACGTACCAGTTATATTACTAGTAAACTACCATATGGGTAGTTTAGGAAGATACTAGAACAATTACTAGAACGCGATATCATACAATGAGTCAGTTGATTCATGAGTCAATACTTTCTATAACATTTCATTACTATGAGTACATATACAACTATACTTGGAAGAGAACATATACAACGATACTAGAACGAGTACGTTACTATACTTGCTAGATAGAGAGAGAACACACATTACAGCTAGCACACGTCGAACATTTCCGTACATTACACTTACATTAATACGTTCATAAAATTGTAATCCACTGTATCGGAGCATGACTTAAATGTCATGGCCCGAGTTGTAGCCAGAGTCTCTTGAAGGGAGAGCGTAAGTTTGCGTATAGATCTATACTGGATTGACTATCCTACACCTTGTTGCTAGCTACAGCGGGACCTGCAGGTCTGCGGGTGCCAAACTTCATTCCGTTATTACGACCATTCTTATGTCGTTGTTACCAGTCAATAGTATGGTACAATTAATCACATGATGCCTTAATATAAATCCGGTTTAAGGTAGTTAGTACAGTCGTAGTTCTTATAACGCTACGTTTTAGTACTACATTAATATTCCCTGTACATATATTTAGTGATCTTTTCACTTAAACTATAAATGTAAAAAATATATTTTGATAATGATAGTTACACTTGGGAAAATTACACACTTTCACAAGAAACGAACATATCGAACAGTTAAGTCTTGGTAGAAGACTACATTGAGAACAGTTAAATCTTGGTAGAAGACACCTTTATATAAAATAGGAATCATAGGGATTTCTAGGTTTTTCAAACATTTACAGTTCATTTACAAACAATTTCATACTTACAGTTCATTTACAAACATTTTCATACTTACAGTTCATTTACAAACATTTTCAATACTTACAATTCATTTACTTACAAATTCTTACTTACAAATTAAGACACTAAATACTTATGATCTCACCAGCTTCAAAGCTGATACTCACTTTCAAAATTACTTGTATCCTCAGGTCATCATAGACAGGTACTGATGCAAGGAGAAGGGAAGATGGAGCTTGTTCAAGACTCATCTTTCATTTTGATTTATGCTTTAGTGTTTATCAAAATTTGACAGAACACAGTTGTATAATCATTCTATTATTAAAGCAATGGATGATGTTGTTGCTTGTTTACTACTTTTCATTGTTGTGATACTGTACATGACGTCCTCCGCCCCAGAACGTTTCTGCCGTTCTTGGTTTTGGGGTGTGACACCTATGTACTTACTAGGTTTCCTAACTTGACCGACTCAGTTACTTTGTATCACTAGTAACAGTATGAAGGTATTTGAGGTTTTGACCTGATGAGAGATTAAAAGAAATGTAGTCCATTAGATGTTGTAAGGCCAGTAATAACTATGTTTATGCTTATGCTTTGTATCAGTTATGGCATCCCCAACCATAATGAATCAAGGGAAACATTTCTTCGAAAATACTTTTACTGGACCAAATTCTTCATTAATGAATAAAGTCCGTATTAAATAAGCATAATAAAATTTTTAAATTAATCGTAAAAATGGGGGTGTCACAGTTCAGATTTTTGTTCACATGCCATGGCTAGGTAGTATCTCGTGGATGTGATTGACACTCAAGTTGAAGGGAAGAAGTCCATTTCAGATGTGCCAGTTTAAGGGAGTTTCCAGATGCTTTCTCGGAGGATCTACCTGGTGTGACTCTCGTGAGGCAGGTGGAGTTTAGGATCGATCTGATTCCAAGTGTGGCCCTGATTGCCAAGGTGTCATATCATCTCACACCACCAGATATGCAAGAGTTGTCCTTTAAGCTCCAGGTCATGTTCGACAAGCAATTTATCTAACTGATTAGTTCACCTTTAGGAGTGCCAATTTTGTTTGTGAAGAAGAATGACGGTTCTCATCGAATGTGGATAGATTATCGGGAGATGAATAAATTGACGGTGAAGAATCGTTACCCACTTTCGACGATTGATGACCTTTTTCGATCAGCTTCAGGGTGCATCTTAGTTTTCCAAGATGGATTTGAGGTCAGATTACCACCAGATGAGAGTCATAGAGGAGCATGTGGAGAAGTAAGATTTCTGGACTCGATATGCGCAGTATAAGTTCATGGTGATGCCGTTTGGTCTCATCAATGCACATGCAACATTCATGGATTTAATGAATCGGGTATATAGGACGATGCTCGATCGGTCAGTCATTATTTTCATTGATTATATGATGGTATACTCTAAGATCAAGGAACAACATGAGGAGCACCTGCAAGAGTGACTTGGAGTGTTGAGGAAGAAGATGTTGTATGCCAATTTCTCCAAGTAAGTGTTTTGGTTGCGAGAGATCTAGTTCTTGCGGCACCTCATCAATCATAACGGGATTCTGGTCGATCTGGCCAAGATTGAGATAATTATGCAGTGGGAGGTCCCCAAGTCTCCATCTAATAGCCGAAGTTTTCTTGGGTTGTCTGGTTAATATCAGAGGTTTGTCTAGGATTTCTCCAAGATTGTCGTTCCTCCTACTCGTTTGAAGAAGAAGAGTGTGTATTTTCATTGAGGGACTGAGCAACAGACTACATTTGAGACCTTGAGGCAAAGTTTATATGACGCTCCTTTGTTAACACTTCCAAAGGGTGTTGATGATTTTGTAGTATATTGTGACGCTTTGATCATAGGTTTGCGGGCGGTTCTTATGCAGCCAGATAGCGTCATTGTGTAAGATTCCAAGTAGCTAAAGCCTCATGAGGTTAGGTACCCGACGCATGAACTGAAGTTGAGGGCGTTGGTGTTTTCCCTCAATATTTGTCGACATTATCTTTATAGGGTTCATTATACCATCTATACGGATCAAAAAAGCCTCAGATATCTTATGGATCAGCTGAATCTGAGTATGTGGCAGTACAGATGGCATAACATGGTCAAGGATTATGATTGTGAGATCTTGACCATCCGGGGAAGGCCAACGTAGTCGTTGATGCCTTGCGCCGCAAGACGACTAGTGCTCCTATTAGATGATTATGTTTGAGGATGAACATCATTTCACCACTTCTGGATTTGATCAGGGAGGATCCAACTAAAGGAATCAAGAAGGAGAACTGAAAGAAAGAGAAGATCAGGGCCTAAGTTAGTGAATTCGTCAACGATAGTTAGGGATTATTGACCTAGTGTGAATGAGTTTGGGTTCCAATTTCCGGTGCGGTCCGACAGACATTGCCAGAGGAGGCACATAAGTCCTAGTTCTTGATTCACCCGGGGGCCACAAAGATGTAACGATACTTGAGATTTAGTTATTTTGGACTTGCATGAAGAGAGATAACATGGTATGTGGAGAGATGTTTGACATGTCGGATGGTCAACGCCGAACACCAGAGACCACATGACAAGTGACACCCTTTGAAGATTCCCATGTAGAAATGGGAACAAATCACCATGGATTTAATAACGAAGTTGTCAAGGAAGACCAAGGTATTTGATGACATTTGGGTGATTGTTGAATGCCTGACCAAAAGTTCCTATTTCCTTGCAATTTGGGAGAGTTCTTCGGCTGAGAAATTAGCAGATATTTATGTGCACGAGATCATTTCTCACCATGGTGCGCTGGTTTCTATTGTATCTGATTCGACATGTCCAATTCACTTCCCGGTTTTGGTAGTGGTTTCATGATGAGTTTGGGTACTATATTGCATTTCAGCACTACTGATCACCCACAAACAAATGGGCAGAGTGAGTGGACTATCTACATGCTCAAGGTTATGTTGAGGGCTTGCGTCATGCATTTCGGTGGGAGCTGGGAGTCCTACCTCCATTTAGCTGAGTTTTCATACACCAATAATTGTCATTCAGCATCAGTACACCTCCATATGAGCTTATAAATGAGAGGAAGTTTCAAACTCTAGTTTGTTGGGGAGAGTTTGACCATAGGTTCATGAGGAGGACCGAAGTGGTACGGCAGACGACAGAGCTTATTCAGCAAATCATGTAGAGGTTATAGACAACAAATAGTCGATATAAGAGTGATGCTTATAGGAGATGGTCCGAGTTGTAATTTCAGTTTGGAGATGTGGTTTTATTGAAGGTATTACCCTGAATAGGTGTTATTAGCTTTAGGAAGCGGGGCAAGTTGGGCACCTGATTCATCATACCCTTTCGAGTTATGGCCCGAGTGGGAAAGGTGGCCTACATATTGAATCTGCTTGAGGAGCTGAGCCATATTTATAGCACCTTCCACATTTCCTAGCTTTATAAGTTCTTGGTGGATGACACAACGGTGGTCCCGTTAGATGACATTCAGGTCGATGAGCGTTTGAATTATGCGCAGAGGCCGGTAGTGATTTTGGATAGAAAAACGATGACCTTGTGCAACAAGAGGCACCCCTTAGTCAATGTGAAGTGGTAGAACCGGAAGCGCTAAAAATGAACTTGGGAGCCCAAGGCAGAGATGCAAGAGCACTACCCAGATCTATTTACAACTAAGGATTTCAAGGATGAAATCTAGTTCAAGTGAGGGAGAATTGGAACACCAAGTTCCAGGTATATACCTCTTTTGTTTTCATGGCTTCCAAGTTCAAAAATTAAGGATTTTTGTATGACAACGATGTGGTGATGATAACACCACGATGTGGCAGTGCCCGGCGGAATCCGACGACTTAGGTGTACGCCACGACATGACATTATATTGGCCACGACGTGGCAGCCATTTTATGTTAAAACCTAATTTCAAGGTTTTTGCCCCTATTAAAGGAAAGTAAGGGCTAGGGTTTGCACACCCTCAGCCTCCATCACCTCCTTTTCACCCTCAAAGAAACCCTAGCCTCCATTGTTGTCATTTTGAAGCTTTTTGGTGTTTTGTGATCTTGAAGAAGACAAAGAAGGTGCTCTTGAGCATTGATCCAACAAACAAACCTCCTCATCATCTTGTTGCATATCTTTTGGACCTTTGTAAATCCTCAAGTTGCTATCTTTTGTGGTCAAAGCTTTTAGACCTAGGATTAGAGGCATGTTCATCTTGTTCATGTTGGTTTGGATGAGTGGATTCCATTAAGTTAGCAACTTTATGGATCCTTGAGGTCCCTTTGGGGTTATATTTTCCATATCTAGAGTTCTATGGTGTTTTTGGTCCCATGCACAAGTTTGAGTTCATTTCTTCCATGTTTTGACCTAGAGATGAAGACGCATGCATTTGACATGCATGTCTATAATGCACCAATTTTTATAATGTGTTACACGTACAAAATCCTTCTGGAAAGTATGGATGGGTAGCATCCATGATTAAGAGCTTAATTCATTAAGATGGCCATAATAGTTCCCATGACGTGGCGACAAACAATCTCCACGACTGTTTTGTCTTGAGGAGGGGTCGAATGTCTATAGTGAGGTGTCGAATGTATTTTGTGTCTGTAAATTGTCGAAAATAAGTATCGTTTCGACACTCTATCTATCAATAAGGCATTAGTTTCTATCCTGTAATGTTTAGTCGTAGTTAGTTTTTATGCGTCTTTTGTACCCTATAAATTGGGTAGGTACATAGACTAGAGTAATGATCGAACATAGAGAGATCAATTCTCATTCGTACTCTTAAACACTCTTGTACACTTCAGACCAGTGTTGTAAAACTTGTCAAGCTAGCCGATTATGCGTCTGAGTACACTATACTCATCCCTTTACCGAGGCAAGTTACATAATCCAAGTACTCCGCAATCGGCCTCTTACTGAAGAGAGCAATGTTGTAAAATTCAACAAAATTGGTGATTAATATGTGTAATATACTTAATGATTTATTATTTAAAATACACACACATGTGATTATTAACACACACACACACACACACACACACACACACACACATATATATATATATATATATATATATATATATATATATGACAAATTTTCAGTAATTATTCACGAAGTGAGACAATTGTGTGTTTTTCAGTTTTTATGTACTCACATGTATCTAATTTTGTTATATATTTAAATCAACTTATGGTTTTAGCTTATGATTTTGACATATATAATTTCCCTAAAAATATTTCTACATGAATTTCCGAATCCGAGTACTTCCGAGTACACGCTACTCCGTAGTCGGCGGAACAGGTACCAAGTAGCGAGTTGTACAACCATGCTTCAGACGATATTGAGCTAAACATTTCTTATTTAGACCGTGTTTGCATTTACATCTTTTATTGTCTTAATTTTGTTCTTAATCAATCGCTAACTCACATAAATTGGTATTAGAGCGGGTTCTTGAAGTTTTAAAGAAATTGAGCCATGATGATATTTTTGATTTAGTGAATCATAATTCAAAATTCATGTTGTAAGTCTTCTTTCATTGAGAGAGTTTTTGTTTCTAGAAATCAAATTAATTCTTTGATCTTGATTCAGATTTGATTTTCCCTCTCTAGAACTCATGTGATTTCTACTTTCTCCCTCTATAATTTTGATCAATTTTGCTTTCTCTTTATGGAAATTCATTCGAAATCACTTTCTCTCTCTAGATATTTCATTCAAATTCACTTTCTCTCTCTACAAAAATTCAAGTTCTTGTGATCTTTTTCGTTTTTTATTCGAAATGGAAAAATAATCTTGTGAAAGATGGTTTGTATTTCTTGGATATAATCCATATCCATATAGTTTTAAAGGACTTATCAATAACTTTACAACCGAGTATTTTAAACAAAATTCACTCATTTCTTGTGGAAAAAGAGATGAAAGTGGTAAGATGATTGGTTACTCTTGTCACACCCCCAAACCAGAATGGCGGAAACATTTGGGGGTGGATGACTTCATGTAGTATCACAACAATTGAATATTGTAAAGAAAGTAACACAACCATCATACATATAATAAAAACGTATATTGTTGCGTTCTACATATTTGCAAAAGAATATTACAATATGATGATATAAATGTTTAATGATAAACGTCCTTAGCGTTCCTTCTTCAAAAGCTGGTGATTACATGTATTACTGATTCCCTGAGAAATACAAGTGGTTTCGAAAAAGTGTCAACAATTAAGTTGGTGAGTTCATAAGTGTTTTGCATTGAAAAGTATGTCCTTTTGGTAGTAAATCGATGAACGAGGTTTTTAGAAAATCCAATATTTTCTATAAATGGTTTGAAAAGTTCCCAGAGTTGGAGTGCGTTAGTATTTTCCATACTTGAATAATAATGATAAACTTTGTGCTAAAAATAATGTGGAAAACTGAATGCATATATGAATCTCGTAAATCAAACTTGTTTTTATACTTTTATGTGAGTTTTATAACCATACTATTGACACTGACTGCCTGTAACAACATTCTTCAAGTGTTGTAGTGTTATGACATTTGTCACCCCAGACCTGTCGGTCTAACTATAGCTAATAGTTTAGGTGCGGGGTTGTCAATCCCGTATAGATCTATAAACAAGTATCACGCTCTCCCTCCAAGAGATTATGGTATATAATACAGGACTTGAAATGCATACATATGAGTACGTTGAAGTTTGAATATCTCACATTACTTGGTATAAACAGATTTACGATAAGAAAGACTTTACTTCATTTGAAAGTATTTCGTTTGTCAAGATGTATATGTAAAATGTATGAATAACTTGTTAACTATACTCATTATAGTTTCTCAGAAATATGTTTCCATTTAGTAAAAATAACTTGGTGATATAATAGCCCTTTAAACATAAAGATGTTTGTATCGATACTCTATAAGATAGATATTACGTTTACGTTTATAAAATGATAATTTGACTTGTAATGTACTTGTATTTCCCCCCCCCCCCCCTAAAACATGAAAAGAATTGAAAGGTAGGGTATGAACTCACTCGTTTGGTTTGAAGAGAGAGAGGCTAGAGTTGAGCAGAACTTCGACTGCGGAAAGTTGCGCCTTCGGACTCTTCGGGGGTCTCGATAGCGTAGATCTTTCGTCGGGGGCTCGGGTGCGGAAACCGAGGGCGTCTGGATGGTCTCTGGAGCTTGGAAGTATGAGAGAGTGACTGGAAGTTTGAGAAAGTGTGCAAAAACCCGAGGCTCAAACCTTCTATTTATAGGGCTGGAGGACGGCGTACGCGGGGCGTACCTCCGGAGTACGCTGGGCGTACGCGGTACGCGGGGCGTACTTCGGTTACGCGGGGGGGTAAAAATGCGTCACGGCTTACGACTCCGGCCTAGCTAAACGTAGAGTTGCAGCCGATGGGACTCGACTCAGGGTCTAGTACACTGGGTGTACTCCTATATTACGCTGGGCGTAATCCCGGATTCCGTCTTCTAAATTCCGTAACTTTCGCGTACGGGCTCCGTTTTTCGCGTTCTTTATATCCACGCGTAGGTGAGATTATCCGCTACAACTTTCATTTATACTCCGTCGGCTAGTTTTGACTTTATTTTTAATGATATATTTTTAATAGGCCGGGACTCCTAAAGTCCGTTAAAATTTCATAGTTTCTTTATTCGACGTCGGTTTTCGTTTGTCTTTTTATCATTTTACTCCTATTGTGGAGATCTTCAACTCTCATTTAGGTTGCGTTAGCTAAATAACACTCAATCTTCAATTCGAGTTTTTAGCCCTCTACTACTGTTACGAAACTTTGGAAATTCGTAACTTCTTCATACGAGGTCCAAATTGGGCGATCTTTTTATGTATGTTTACAGTTTAACGAACTCTACATCTTTTGTTTAGATACTTAAGGCAAAAATGCATTTTATTGAAATTTCACTTTTTACGTTAAATAGCGTTTTAACGGTGTATCGTAAATATACGAGTGGTTATAATTTCTTCAATATAACTCGGTTTTGAACGTTCTTTACGTTTTTGGAAACCTTGGCACGATATCTAATATTTGATGCATCCCAACTTAGATATTTGAACACTTTATTTTTGAGGTTAATTTAGTTGATTCCAAATAGTTTTCGTTGTATTTGACATTTGAGCGTTACACAGCTTTTGGAAAAATATAGGGTTGTCACATCATCCCCCTGTTAAGGGAATTTTGTCCCGAAATTTAATCTAAAATAGAGTTTACAGGTTAGGAAAAAGATGCGGGTATTTTTGTTTCATTTGATCCTCGCGTTCCCAGGTGTATTCAGGTCCTCGCTTGGCGTTCCAGCGGACCTTTACAATAGGTATGCGGCTTTGTTTAGTCCTTTTTATTTCCCGATCCATGATCTCTACTGGTTCCTCTACGAATTGGAGATTCTCATTTATTGCAATTTCGTCTAGAGGGATGACAAGGGCCTCATCGGACAAGCACTTGTTTAGGTTTGATACGTGAAAGGTAGGGTGTACGTTGTGGAGCTCCTAAGGTAATCTAAGTTTGTAAGCCACTGGGCCGATCCTGGCAAGGATATCGAATGGTCCGATATCTTGGGTTCAGTTTTCCGTGCTTCCCGAAGCTTATTAATCCCTTCCAGGGCGAAACCTTTAGTAGGACTCGATCTCCAACCTGGAATTCCAAGGGTTTCCGTCTTTTATCCGCGTAACTCTTTTGTCTGTCTCTTGATACTTTTAGACGTTCCCGGATCTGAACAATCTTCTCCGTAGTTTCCCTTATGATTTCTGGTCCAGTGAGCGTGTTGTCTGTTGCTTGTCCTTTTGCTAGCTGTGTGTCCCCCACTTCGGCCAAACACAGAGGCGACCTGCATTTGCGGCCATAGAGGGCTTCGAACGGGGCAGCTTTGATAATGGTGTGGTAGCTATTGTTGCACGAGAATTCGACCAAGGGTAGATGGGTATCCCATGCTTTACCAAAATCGATTACGCAAGACCTCAACATATCTTCTAGGGTTTGTATGGTTCTCTCACTCTAGCCGTCGGTTTGTGGGTGATAAGCAGTACTCATGTCCAATCTTGTCCCTAGAGATTTTTGTAGTGCCTGCCAGAACCTTGAGGTGAACCTACTATCTCGGTCCGAGATAATGGATATGGGCACACCATGTAGTCGTACAATTTCTCTAAGGTATGTCCAAGTTAGCTTCTCTAATTTATCCGTCTCTTTGATCGGTAGGAAGTGGGCTAATTTAGTTAACCTGTCGACAATCACCCAGATAGTGTCGAGTCCGCTTTCCGTTCTGGGTAGTTTGGTTATGAAATCCATGGTTATACGTTCCCACTTCCATTCTGGTATTTCTGGTTGTTGCAACAATCCTGAGGGCTTTTTGTATTCTACCTTGACCTTGGCGCACGTCAGACATTTACTCACGTAGGTAGCAATTTCGGCCTTCATGTTCGGCCACCAGTTCGATTTCTTGAGGTCGAGATACATCTTATCGGAGTCGGGGGGTATGGAGTATCGTGTTTTATGGGCTTCGTTCATGACGATTTCTCTGAATCCGCCAACTTTCGGCGTCCAGATCCGATCCATGAAGTAATGAACTCCATCATTCTTGACCTCAAACTTCTTATCCATTCCCCTTAAGGCTTCCCCTGCTACATTTCCAGATGTTAAGGCTTCTATCTGGGCTTCCTTGATTTGTGTGGACAGGTGTGAATGGATTGTCATGCTTAAAGACTTCACTCTGCGGCCCGAGTATTCCTTTCGGATGAGTGCATCGGCCACCACATTAGCTTTTCCAGGATGATATCGAATCTCGCATTCATAATCATTTAGTAGTTCTACCCACCGTCTTTGTCTCATGTTGAGTTCTTTCTGGTTAAGGATATGTTGGAGGCTTTTATGGTCGGTGAAGATCGTACATTTCGTGCCGTAGAGATAGTGTCTCCATATCTTTAGAGCGAAGATGACTGCTCCTAGCTCAAGATCGTGCGTTGTGTAGTTCACTTCGTGCGTCTTTAGTTGCCTTGAGGCATAGGCGATGACCTTCCCTCGTTGCATCAGGACACACCCAAGTCCTTGGTTTGATGCATCGTAATAGACCACGAAGTCCTCCGTTCCTTCCGGCAAGGTTAGGATAGGTGCACTACATAAGGCTCGCTTTAGCGTTTGAAACGCGGCATCTTGTTTTTCTCCCCAGTTGAAGGTCACACTCTTCTGAGTTAGGGCGGTAAGTGGTTTGGCAATCTTCGAAAAGTTCTGTATGAACCTTCGGTAATACCCGGCGAGTCCTAAAAATTGCCGGATTTCGGTAGGGGTCCTTGGTGTCGTCCAATTTTCTATTGCCTTGATCTTAGAAGGATCCACGTGTATCCCCTCCTTGCTTACTACATTTCCTAGGAAATCCAATTTCCCAATCCAAAATTCGCACTTGGAAAATTTTGTGTAAAGCTTTTCTGCCCTCAACGTTTCCAAAACTTGGTGGAGGTGTTGGCTGTGTTCTTCCTGGCTTCTAGAATAGATGAGTATATCATCTATGAACACGATCACGAATTTATCCAGGAAGGGACAACATACTCGGTTCATCAAGTCCATGAACACCGCTGGAGCGTTTGTCAATCCGAAGGGCATTACTACAAACTCGTAGTGACCATAACATGTTCAGAAAGCCGTTTTGGGGATGTCTCCTTGCAGCACTCGCAGTTGGTGATAACCAGATCTTAGATCGATCTTTGAGAAGAAGCTTGCTCCCTGTAGTTGGTCGAACAGATCGTCTATGCGCGGTAGGGGATATCAGTTCTTGATCGTGAGTTTGTTCAACTCCCGATAATCGATGCACATGCAAAAGGATCCGTCCTTCTTTTTCACGAATAGGACCAGTGCTCCCCATGTTAAGAAGCTCGGTCTGATGAACCCCTTGCTCAGCAGCTCGTTTAATTGACTGGACAGTTCCTACATCTCGGCTGGGGCTAAACGGTAAGGTGACTTTGCTACTGGGGTAGCTCCGGGGATTAAGTCGATTCTGAACTCAACTTGGCGCTCTGGTGGAATTCCTGGAAGATCTTCTGGGAAAATATCTGGGAAATTGCAGACTTCTGGGATGTCTTTAATGTTCTTTGGTTCTTGTTTCTAGTCTACTACATGGGCTAGAAAGGCATGGTATTCCTTGCGAAGATATTTTTGTGCCTTAACACAGGAGATGATTTGTAAATTTGGACATGGTTTGTCACCATAAATGATAAGGGTTTCTCTGTTTGGCAGATTGAGGCGAACGACCCTTTCATGACAGAGTATATCGGCATGGTGAAGGCTCAACCAGTCCATACCGATGATGACATCGAAACTTCTTATCGAAATGGGCATTAGGTCGATTTGAAATAAGTGTTCGTTTAAATTTAATATCGCTTGTGTTTTCCGTTTTACCGTTATCCATTTCTACCGTGAATATTTTATTGAGTGGTTGAGGTCTTTGATTAAGTAAGTGTTTGAATTTATGGCTCACAAAACTTCTCTCCGCACCGCAGTCAAAGAGTATGCATGCATAAATGTTGTTGAGGAGAAACGTACCCGTAACCACCGTTGGGTCGGCTATTGCTTCATTTTGACCTATTGCCAGCACTCTCCCAACACCGCCAACATTCCTCGTCTTGGGGCAGTCCCTCTTGAAGTGCCCAGTTTCTCCACACCCATAACATGCCTGGCTTATCCCAGTACCAGGAACTTGAGTGACTGGTCGCGCTGGTGCCTTATAGAAACGGGTTGTGTGCCCTTTCCTGTCGCAGTTCTTACAGTGCATCTCGCGGCAAATACCGTGGTGATGGTAGTTGCATTTGCTGCACTTGGGCAGGTTCCCTGCATATGGTTTTGTTGGCGCAGGGGTAGCAGGAGTTGTGGTGGGAGCAGTAGCAGCATGAACCGCAACCATTTGTTTCTTTGAAGGTTCTTGCGAAGTTTGCCCCTTTCTCTTGTTCCAGAATTTCTTCTTGCTGTTGTTGTTGGCATTGATCTCGTTGTTGCTGTTCCCTTTGGTTGGTTCAGCCATAATAGTCGTGACTCCTTGACAGACACCATGATCAACGAGAGATTGTGCCAGTTCCTTGGCGCTGTCGAAGGTCATGGGTTTGGAAGCTAACACACTTCCTCGAAGTTGGGGTGATAGTCCCCAGATGTATCTCTCAACCTTTTGGCTTTCCAGGATCAACATTCCTGGGCAAAGTGTTATTAAATCACTGAACTTGTTGGTGTAACCTGCGATGTCCGAGCCTACCATCGAAAGGCCCCACAGTTCCTGTTTAAGCTTCTAAATCTCGGCTCTTGGGCAGTACTCTCGCAGGAGCATTCGTTTCAAGTTTTTCGAACCCATGGAGTTCTCCACCACTAGGGTTAGTGTCTTGACGTGGCCGTTCCACCATGTCAGGGCGCGTTCAGAGAAAGTAAAAGCAGCAAACTTTACTTTGCTTTCTTCAGGGCATGTGCATATTTCGAATACAACTTCAGTTTTCTCTATCCATTGAGATAGAGCCAATACTCCCCCATTCCCATAAAAGGGAATAGGTTTTCCGTTGGTGAAGTCTTTGTAAGTGCATACCCCTGAACGGCCTTGACCTTGGCCATTTGTAAAGCTGTTTGTTCCTCCTCCCGACCCGTTGTTGCTCATTTGAGCCATCGCTGCAGTTACAGCGGCGGTTACAGCAGTTTGGAACATAACGGCATCCATAATTGGAGGAGGTGGTGGAGGTGGTGTTGAAGTTAAGTTTCTGCGTGTTGATCTACGAGGAGGCATGTTCTGGTAGAGAAAATAAGAATGAATACTATAAGTTTCTAATGTTTTGACAATCGTGTGTTAGTTGTATGTTGTAATTTGTTTTGACTTTAGTTTATGGTTTGAAGGTAGGTATAGAAATTTTTAGTTAATCCCATAAGTTCCGAGAGGTATACAAAGAAGTACTTCATATTTATATATATAGGTCACACCTGAGGTGTGTTACATTACGCTTCTTGTTTGGAAAATTTGACCTACCTAGAGGTATCTGATTACAGATACAAAAGGAAATAAGGGAAAAACTTTTATCCGAAGTCCTGTTTTATAACAAAATTGTTGGGGTTTGAGCAAGCTCTACTTGCGGCGTGTTGCACGTTTGGAGCTAGATTCAGCATCCGACTGTTTGACTCCCACCAGGCGCCTCTCTAGATCTGCTTGTTGTTCCTTCATCTCTCTTATTTCTGCTAGTGCCGTTATCATTTGATTCTGAAGCGTCCCTGTGTAGATTTGGGTATTCTCATGTAGTCCTTCCAGACGGCGGATGTCTGCGGCGTTACCTTGAGTAGCAACATTGACCTCGCGAACTCTGGCTACTAGCTTGTCCGTTTGGTAGTTCTGGGTAGCTATAGCGCCCATAATAACAGGAAGTGCTCAATCAGCTGAGCCTCCCCCACTAACATTGTAAAAAGCTCGACACATGCCGAAGGGAGGGCGTACACCTTGCTGGCGGCTCCAGTAGTAGAGGTGGCTTCCCCACATGGGAATGGGTCCCGATTGATATGGTCTGATTTCGGGAGGATGAGGGATGGGAGGGTCGATTACTTCCGGCTCGGAGTCTGTTCCACTAGTAATTTCCTCGACCTCCTCGTCGACTTCGAATTCCTCTCCGAATTCGACTTCGAATTCTTCTTCGACTCCCTCTTCGGGTTCTTCCTCGACCTCCTCTTGGATTTCCTATGGGTCTTCTTCCGGGTCTTCTTCTATCCAGCCGCCGTTGCCTTGGTTTGGGTACCGTTGCCTTGGTTTGGGTAGTAGGGATCTCCTGGTAAATGGAATCCGGCCATTTGTCTGTACTAGGATAGAGGTATGAGAATTTTATAAGAAAAGAAATTTCTATTTAACGACTTCCTACATTTAACTATATCCTTACGGGGCGCAAGTGTTTCATTGTATAATTATTTTTAACAATACTCCTATAGTATTTCAAATTGGCAAATCTAAAATAATTTGTATGTGGTAAGTTTTTGGCTTGTTGTCCACTACGACCATTCCTCGACGTACATTGGTCAAATCCAGGATAAATATAGTTGATCAGGCTATATTTATTCTCGACTTGATTACATACCCCGAGGCCCAATCGTAGTGTCGCAACTTCCCTTAATACTTTTTAGAAAACTTGTCATGATACGAGACTAATACATGCGAGTAAAGATGTATATTTTTAAAAGAAAATATATTGTTCATGAAAACATTTTGTCAGAGGGTTTTTGGTCCCCTTTGCATTTATAGTTTGTATATCTTATGTGGTTCGGGGGTGGATGACTTCACGTAGTATAACAACAATTGAATATTGTAAAGAAAGTAACACAACCATCATATATATATATAATAAAAACGTATATTGTTGCGTTATACATATTTGCAAAAGAATATTACAATATGATGATATAAATGTTTAATGATAAACGTCCTTAGCGTTCCTTCTTCAAAAGCTGGTGATTACCTGTATTACTGATTCCTTGAGAAATACAAGTGGTTTCGAAAAACTGTCAACAATTAAGTTGGTGAGTTCATAAGTGTTTTGCATTGAAAAGTATGTCCTTTTGGTAGTAAATCGATGAACGAGGTTTTCAGAAAATCCAATATTTTCTATAAATGGTTTGAAAAGTTCCCAGAGTTGGAGTGCGTTAGTATGTTCCATACTTGAATAATAATGATAAACTTTGTGCTAAAAATAATGTGGAAAACTGAATGCATATATGAATCTCGTAAATCAAACTTGTTTTTATACTTTTATGTGAGTTTTATAACCATACTATTGACACTGACTGCCTGTAACAACATTCTTCAAGTGTTGTAGTGTTATGACATTTGTCACCCCAGACCTGCCAGTCTAACTATAGCTAATAGTTTAGGTGCGGGGTTGTCAATCCCGTATAGATCTATACACAAGTATCACACTCTCCCTACAAGAGATTATGGTATATAATACAGGACTTGAAATGTATACATATGAGTACGTTGAAGTTTGAATATCTCACATTACTTGGTATAAACAGATTTACGATAAGAAAGACTTTACTTCATTTGAAAGTATTTAGTTTGTCAAGATGTATATGTAAAATGTATGAATAACTTGTTAACTATACTCATTATAGTTTCTCAGAAAGTATGTTTCCATTTAGTAAAAATAACTTGGTGATATAATAGCCCTTTAAACATAAAGATGTTTGTATCGATACTCTATAAGATAGATATTACGTTTACGTTTATAAAATGATACTTTGACTTGTAATGTACTTGTATCCCCCCCCCCCCTAAAACATGAAAAGAATTGAAAGGTAGGGGTATGAACTCACTCGTTTGGTTTGAAGAGAGAGCGCCTTCAAACTCTTCGAGGGTCTCGGTAGCGTAGATCTTTCATCGAGGGCTCGGGTGCGGAAACTGAGGGTGTCGGGATGGTCTCTGGAGCTTGGAAGTATGAGAGAGTGACTGGAAGTTTGAGAAAGTGTGCAAAAACCCGAGGTTCAAACCTTCTATTTATACGGATGGAGGATGGTGTACGCGGGGCGTACCTCCGGAGTACGCTGGGCGTACGCGGTACGCGGGGCGTACTTCGGTTACGCGGGGCGTAAAAATGCGTCACGGCTTACGATTCCGATCTAGCTAAGCGTAGAGTTGTAGCCGATGGGACTCGACTCTGGGTCTAGTACGTTGGGCGTACTCCTATATTATACTGGGCGTAATCCCGACTTCCGTCTTCTAAATTCCGTAACTTTCGTGTACGGGCTCCGTTTTTCGCGTTCTTTATATCCACGCGTAGGTGAGATTATGCTCTACAACTTTCATTTAGACTCCGTTGGCTAGTTTTGACTTTATTTTTAATGATATATTTTTAATAGGCCGGGACTCCTAAAGTCCGTTAAAATTTCATAGTTTCTTTATTCGACGTCGGTTTTCGTTTGTCTTTTTATCATTTTACTCCTATTGTGGAGATCTTCAACTCTCATTTAGGTTGCGTTAGCTAAATAACACTCAATCTTCAATTCGAGTTTTTAGCCCTCTACTATTGTTACGAAACTTTGGAAATTCGTAACTTCTTCATACGAGGTCCAAATTGGGCGATCTTTTTATGTATGTTTACAGTTTAATGAACTCTACATCTTTTGTTTAGATACTTAAGGCAAAAATGCATTTTATTGAAATTTCACTTTTTACGTTAAATAACGTTTTAACGGTGTGTCGTAAATATACGAGTGGTTATAATTTCTTCAATATAACCCGGTTTTGAACGTTCTTTACGTTTTTGGAAACCTTGGCACGATATCTAATATTTGATGCATCCCAACTTAGATATTTGAACACTTTATTTTTGAGGTTAATTTAGTTGATTCCAAATAGTTTTCGTTGTATTTGACATTTGAGCGTTACATAGCTTTTGGAAAAATATAGGGTTGTCACAACTCTCTTGATCATGATAATCATAAAGTGTTGCTTAAACTTTTGGTTACAGCTTACCATGAGAGAAGAAAGAAAAAGAAAGAAGATGAAATTGTTAAAGGAATTTGTCTTGATGAATGCATATATGGTGTTAATGTGCTTGCACTTTACTCGGATGTTCATGATGTTCAATACAAGGGAATTCAATGCATTTCTCTTGAAGTTGTGAAAGTTTTTTGTTCAGATGGAGTTCAAAACGATGATTGTTTATATTCTTGTGATTGATTTGAAGGAATGGTGTCATATAGAAAGTCTTCAATCCAAGATATTCAAATGTATCAAACTCCGAAAGATTTTATTCGAAGTTGCAAAGTTGAAGTTGTGAAGAATGATGTTTTTTTGGATTCAAATCTTCAACATCCAAAAAGATGACGATGAAGAAGAAGAAGAAGCAGAAGATCAAAAAGAAGGAAATTTGGGTTTTTAAGAAAAATTCTTCAAATGTCATTTTGATGCCGAAATCAATGAAGAAAATTTGGGTTCCAATGCAAAAAACATCAAATTTTGTTGTTGAATCGAATTCCAAACCCAAAATTGTTGAAGATTCTCAAATTCAACATGATGATGAAGTTAGATCTTGGAGAAATGAGACTGACTTCCATGGATGGTACAATGTGCATCATGGATGGTACAATATGCATCATCGATGGTACAATGTGCAATTTGAAAATTTTCTAATTCCATCCAAGGAACCTAAATCTTCCATGTTTGATTCATGCAATGTAAATGGAAAAAGGATTTTCAAGGAGGTTTCACAAATTTTCAAATAGATTTCGAAAAACTCTTGTTGAATTCAATACCTCATTTTTTTTTTAAGATCGGAAGATGAACGATCCAACTTTCCTCATAATTCGAAACCAATCTCATTTTCTTTCATGTTTGCTCAAAATCCATTAGTTTGAGCCCAAAATGCTATTTTCTATTCCTTTGATCAACCTTAAGCCCGTTCAAAAATAATCGATTACTATCATTTGAGCCCAGATTGAAATCAACTCCGTCACGTCCTTTTTTTCTCTCGCATCACTCAAGTAGATCGACTCTAACAATCAAAGTCAAGTTTGGATGTCAAAGTTTTAGGGTAGTAATCGAATGGAAAAAGGTTGAATCGATTTCGAATTGATTTTCAATTGTATTTGGACTTTGTAACCTCGCAATCAGAACTCGCATTGGAAATCTATGATTCGAAGTTAAAAGTCGAGTGGGTGGATGATTTTGATTTTCGAATCATATTTTGAATGTCGACATATCGCTAGTTGTGGACTATTGTGGTTGAATCAAAAGTCAATAGTGTGTATGGAATCGAAAGTCCTGCTTTAGGATTCGAATGATATTTGTTGTCGATAATCGGATATGAAAAGTCAAACGGATTCGGATGTTGGTTGCATGGACTCACAATCTGGTGTCGATATCAAAGACTCAATTGTGAAGATGATATTCAATAGTGTCGCTGATAAATCGAAAGAAGATGAAACTGTGAATTGAAAGTATATTTTGAATTGTTTGTTTTTGAATCAAAAGCTAAAGTTTCGAATCGAGAGTTGGAGTCTCGATTTTTCGCTGTTGGTCATTCAATTGTTATAGAAAATTGGTTGAAATCAAAAGTGATTTTGATTTTGATTTACTTGGAGTCGAAAGTAAGGACTTTCAATTGATGATGTTCATTCGTTCGACTTAGAATGTTTGAAATTAGGTTTCATAATCCAAAGTAATGTGTTTAGTAGTTGAAAGCATATGAAATCGATAGTATTTTGGGTATTGATTTTTGATTGTATAACTTAGACACGAAAGTGACTTACTTGGTTGGACTGATAATCAAATGTTCAAAACAATGGTTCTCAAGGTTTGAAGTGAATGATCTGCTGGGTATAGAATCAAATGGCTTGATATTAGATTGATAATCAAAAGTTTGACATTCTGTTCTTGGGTCGAAAGTGAATTTAAAATAGAAAGGAAAAGTGAAGTCTCGATTTTGTGGTAATTGATTTTCATTTTGATGTCGATTTCAATTAGTTCACTTGGGTCGAACGTCCATAGTCGAAAAGCCACAAAGTTTGAAGCACACTGCTTGTGAGTCGAAAGCATATGGATTCGAACGTATTTTGGGATTAACAGTCGAAAGCAACTTGTTTGGAGTCGAAAGTGATTTAGACGATGTTGATTTTTGATTCTAGTCGAATGTTATTTCGACTGGTACCTATGTTCGTTCGCACATGGGATTGAATTAGGGAAGAAAACACCACTCTTTCACAAATGGTCCTTATGAATTTAGTAAATTGGCAAAATACACCCAAACTTTGAAAACCTCGCATTCTATGGAATGAATTGGCAATATTACAGATTCAGTTCCTGAAGTTTATGCGAAATGACACTTTATACCCACTTTCGCATTTGGGGTAAAGTTTCGCATTTGAAGCTGATTTTTCGCAATTGGTCTCTGATTTACTTGCGAAAATGGATGTTTATACCCATTTTTGGAAAATTTTCCAACTCTCAACCAAAAGCCGAACTTCTCACAACTTTTGAAGATTTTTCTCGGCTTTTCGTGATTGTTTTTGACGCAAGTTTTTTCATGCTATAAGAACAATGTGTGTTCATTTTCAATTCCCGGAAGTCAAATATTTGAAGACATCGGCGTATTTATTGGATTTTTTCGGATTGACGAGTTTCATTTTTGTCACACATTGAGGGGGAGTTTCGTATGGTTTATTCCTCGAGCGTTTGTCATTCCCTTGTGGGTTTTATAATCATTTTTTGATTATAAAAAGGGGGAGAAATTCTAAATGGGTATTCGAAGATTATTGGATATTCTTTTTTCAAAGGGGGTTTGAAGACCGGTGCTACTTCGAGCGGGAGTTGGTCTTGATTGCTTGAAGCTCGTATGGAAATTGAAGTCGAGACTTCCAGTCCTAACTTTAAGGGAGAGAATGTTAGCGTGCAAAGTTCTCCTTCGATGTGAATTACTCTCTTTGATTTTGTAATATGTTGAGATTTTCATATAAATAGAAAGTGAGTAGCCGCCGTTTGAAAAATAACCCATTTGAGAGATTATTCTAGTGTTAGAATTATTACATAACCCACTTTGTAATATATTTCTAGATTAACAAGAGCTTAAACCGTCTTATTTACTTTTTATGTGTTCTTGATATGATTTCATTCCCTTTGTCATTACAATTCTGCATTAATCATCATAACCGGATCATTACAATTGGTATCAGAGCAGGATTCTCTCAATAGATTGAAGTTTCTCGTAGGTTTTTTTTAATCGTTTGTTCCAATTCAAAATTTTCCGCAAACTGAATCAGGAAACTGGTGTCAATTGATTGTATTGAATTGATTCTACACTATGTGTGTTAGATTGATTTATTTTTTATCAATCTTTGTTTGCTTTCCTTCTTAAATCTCGTTTTAAATCAAAAATTCTCTTTCTTTTAAATTCATACAACAATGGCGAATTTCAATTTGAACACAATGACAAATTTCCATCACTTTCTCGGATCGTCAACAAAGATTTTGATGCTGATTCTCGAGTACTATGAGTAATGGGCTGATAGGATGGAAGACAATCTGAATGGGATCAATGAAGATTTGATGTGATCTATCAAAAAAGGTCCATTTCTTCCTGAGATGCTTGTTACGCTTGGAACTGTTTCTACGAATGAAGATATGATCAGGCAAGGAAACAAGATGAAGGCAAATGATGAGAAACGTCTACATGAATTACGATGTGCTCTTCCACTAGTAGTTTACAACTATGTTTGTGGATGTTCTATAGCCAAGAAGATTTAGGATACCTTGAAGGAGAAGTATCAAGGTAATGAGAAGACGAAGAAGAGCTATGTAAAACAGTGCTTGCTAGAGTTGGGAGCATTCAAGCATAATGACAATGAGTCAACCGATTCATACCATGATTAATTGAATGAACTAATTTTCAAGTGTTCTCAATATCGAGTGACTCGTTCATCCCTGGAGTTCAATCTCACTTTTCTTCTGGACTTATGAAAGGAGTGGAGAAACATCAGTTTGATGATCAAGACTCAAGAAAGCTTTGATGGACACTCTCTTGCAGATTTGTTCAATGTATTGAAAGTTCATGAAAGTGAAATCAATGATATTGCCGAAAAAGTAAATTAAGTTTGGGTGGGACCTTGGCATTGGTGTCGAAATTTGCAGCAAAGGAATCTAATGTCGAATCTGATGAAGAAGCCAAAAATAATGAAGAAGGTTTCTTGTTTAACTTCATTGATGAAGCTGTCACTTACTACTCGAACAACAAAGTAAAGAAATTCTTCAAGATGCCTTTTAATCCAAAATTCAAGAATAGCAATCAGGTTAAGGGAAACAGTTCATCTAGAAAAAGTGTGAAGGATGATTTGAAAGCATAGAAGAAGGATGTTAAGGATTCGTATGAGAAAAAGAAGCAGTTGAAACTTAAAGGAGATTTCGGTTATGATTGTAACTACTGCAATGGGTCGAAACATTTGGCAAAGGACTGCATGTTGAGGAAGAAAGAAGAGAAGAAGGAGAGAGTAAAGGATGAAGCTTACTATGTTGAATAGCAGGAGGATATTCGATGTCACACGAAGGGAGTTTCTTTGGTGGCTAGAGGAGGTAACGAAGAAGAAGGAACTTATCAGATCCGATATTCTATATCAGATGATGATGAGATGCGAAATCTAACTCATTGGGGCAATGTATGTGAAATTGATGAAGTAGAGAAAGTTGTTTCGGATGAGATGGGTGAAGAGGAAGAGACTACCAGAAGGTATTTCGTGTCAACAATTTCGACTAAACCGCTGACTGCTAAGGTATATGATCTTCTTAACTCATTTAAAATTCCTTCATCATCTTATAATTTTATTTTGTCTGAGTTTGATTATATGTTTTCTTATCTTAATGACATGTTAATCACCATGAGTAGTGAAGCAAAAAAGTCCAAGTCCGAATTATATGAAGTTAGAAATAGACATAAAGAGAAGAAGGGACTAGTGGAATCCCTTGATCTTAGAATAACTAATCTTTTAATAGATAGAGATTGACTTAAAATGGACAATTCAGCGCTTATTAAACAAAGAAACATATATTGTAATTTTGCTAAGCGTTTGTATGGTAAACTGATAGAATTTTATCATTCAGCTGACATAGGAGATGAACATCATTGGAAATTCCTTCCTTTGCTTTCATATAAAAGAGAACAAGTAAATGAAATATCATATGACTGTGAAAGTAATATAGCTGATTATGATAAAATTCCAATTGATTCATATGCATATGGTATTGTAAATATAAATAAATCTCTGAATGCTGACGATCTAGTGAATATTGTGAATGAGACCTTAACCAAAAATGAACAAGTCAAAATTTTGAACATGACCGAGAAGTCGACCCTTTTATCTCAACAAAATTTTGATGATATTGAAGATAATTCTGATAATATTAGTGAAATTGAGGTTGAGGAGTGTGTCGACTGCTCACAATTGTGTTCCATTAATGTCAATTCTATGGCTAAAGTCAAAGAAAAGTGTAATGATTCAATGTCAAAAGTAAACATTGATCAACCTTCAACATCCAAAGTCAGCGACCCTCATGATCATGTTGTGGTTGAAGATTATGTGAGCAATGCTGATGAAGTTTCAAATAAGAAACCAATTCCAATAGTTGTGGTCGATCAAGTCTTTGAAGATTCTAAGGAGTATTCAAATGTGTTGAAAAATAATAGAAAACATTATCTTGAATCGAATTTAGTGGTTTATGCTAGGTTCGAGATTCATAAGAAGTTGTGTTTCCAAATCAAGTCTTTGTCACCAATGGAAATGGTGATAATGTGGCACTAGAATTGAACAAATTGGTAATGGAAGACAATAAAGGTGTGGCAAAATAAGGATTTTATTCGAAACAAAACACAACCGAATTGTCTAATGAGAGGTAGAAAGTTGTTTTTGTCTGTCTAGGTGCGAAGTCTGGTACTTCGCAATGTATGTATTTTGGAAGGCATTTGTTGTGTTGTATTTTCTCTTCTAGTCCTTGCATATTTTTTTAGTGTCTATATCACCCTATAAAAAGGTTATTATTGAAGTAGAGAGATAGCTTTGGGAACTTTTGTTCTTACTCACTCTAGAACTTTTGTACTCTTCCAAACAAATCAACGAGCCAAACAGATATTATTTACGATCTTGTTCTTAATGCTTCCTGTTGTTGATTTCGTTTTCTAAACTCGATTCAAACTAACTCTTTAATTGGTATCAGTGCAGGATACATTCAATCAATACCATTTTCTTTTCTTTTTCAATAATTTTCAATCATTATTTCCGATTCAAAGTTTTCTCATATTATTGATTAAGAAAACTTGTATTAGTTGATTGATTGGTTTTGATTCTACAATCAGTTTGATAGATCGAGTGTTTTCTGATTGATTCATTCATTTGATCTCATTTCTAAAATCATTCCTTACTTTTGTCCGTACGAAAATGGCGAATTTCAACATGAACACTATGACAAGCTTTTCTCATATGGAGGATTTTCTCAATGGAATCGATGAAGATCTCTGGCGACGTGTTACTCGTGGAAATTATCGTCCTGATATGTTTGCACAAGTTGGAAATGCAGGTTCAACCACTGGTATGACAACAAAAAAGGAAAAACATGTGGATACTGATAAGCAGTGTCTTTGTGAACTTCGCAATGCTCTTCCACCGGTTTTTTAGAACTTTGTTCGACGATGCAAGACTGCAAAAGAGATTTGGGATACTCTGAAATAAAAGTATCAAGGAAGTGAGAAGACCAATAAGAGTTTTGTGAAACAATCTCTGTTGGAACTTGGCGAATTCAAGCAGTAAGATAGAAAAACCATAGAGTTGTATTATGATTGCATGAATGAGCTGATATTCAAGTGCAATCGGTATGGGGTTACTTGCTTAACTCTTGAGTACAACCTTAATTTTCTGATGGGGCTGTAAAAGGAATGGAGAAACATAAGTTTGATGATCAAAACTCAACAGAGTTTTGATGGATGTTCTTTAGGAGATCTGTACAATGTACTCAAGGATCGTGAAAGTGAAATCAATAAGATAACTGAGGAAGGAAAGTTGGGCATTGGTGGACCACTTGCGTTATTGTCGAAAGTGAATGCAAAGGAATCTGAGATCAAAACTGGCGAACAATATAGTTCTGAAGAAGAAGGATTCTTAGTAAATTTTGAAGACGAGGTTGTTGCTTACTATTCTAACAAAAAGGTGATGAAGTTTTTCAACAAGCCTTTTAATCCAAAGTACAAAATCAATAGTGAGTTTAAAGGGAACAACTCATTGGAAAAAGGTTTGAAGGTGGATTTGAAGGAAGAGAATAAGGATAGAAAGAATGGTGCTGAGAAGAAGCATTTAAATTGAAAGGTGATTCAGGCAATGATTTCAACTATTGCAATGGCTCGAGCCATTTGGCTAAAGACTGCATGTTGTGAAAGAAGGAAGAGAAGAAGGAGAGAGTAAAAGATGAAGCTTACTATGTTCAAAGGTTAGAGGATGTAAGCGTGAAAACCAAAGGTCTTTCATTGGTTGTGAAGGGGGAAGCGAACGTGATTGAATGTACCAGATTTGGTCATCTGGCTCTGATGACAAAGAGATGAAGGATCCAACTCATGGACCGATATTTGCTCAATATGAAGAGGTTGTGTCTAAGGATGAGAAGGTCACGAGGAGATGTTTTGTATCTACCAGCGCAAATAAGTCACCCATGACTTCAAAAGTACATTCCTTTCTTGAATCTTTTAATATTCCTTCAAGTTCTTATCTTAGAGTTTTATTTGATTTTGATTATACTCTCTCATATGTTAATGACATGTTTATTTCTATTAGTAGTGAAGTTGAATGTTCAAAAATGTTGTTGTTAGGTGTTCAAAATCATTTGGACATTAAGAAGAGTAAGCTTGAGAATCTAGAGCTACATTTGAGAAACTTAACTTAAGATAAAGATTCAGTGAGAGATCACAATATTATGTTAGTGAAGCAACGAAACATTTATTGTAATAGTGCTAAATACTTGTATGTGAAACTTACTAAACTTCATCACTCTTTTGATATCTACAAAGAGCAACATATGAAATTATTACCCTTTTTAGAATATGGAAGAGAAAAAGTTGATACCACTTCTTATGATTGTGAAAATAAAATCTCTGAATTTGATAAAGTGCCTAATGACTCATATGCTTACGGAATAGTCAAATTTGATGAATGCTTGAATGTTGATGATTTAGTGCATATGGTAAATGAAACTCTCACTAAAAATGAACAAGTTAAAATTTTGAACATGACTGAGAATTCGACATTAGACTCTCAACAAAATTTTAATGATATCAAAGATGATTCTGATAATATTAGTGAAATTTAGAAAGAAGAAACTATTGATTGTTCTTAATTAGCTGCCATTAATGTCAATTCGATGGCTAAGGTCAAAGAAATTTGTCATGGTTCAATGGAAAAGGTCAATAGTGATGAACCTTCTACATTGACAATTTATGATCCTCTCAATCATGTTGTTGTAGAAGAATGTGATAGTGATAGTGATGAGGATGATGTTTCGCATGAAACAACTATTTCATGAGTTGTAGTCGAACATGTTTATGATGAAACAGAGCAATTCACAAAGGTGCTGAAAGATAAAGGTCCTCATTATCTTGAATCAAATTCAGTTGTCTATCCGTCTTTCAAATGCATAGATGTTGTTGTATTTCCAAACTAAGTGTTTGTTACAACTGGAAATAGTGATAAGGTGAATCCTAAAACATACAAACTTGTTGATGAAGACAATCAAAAAGTGACTAAAGAAGGTTTCTTTTCAAAAGCAAAATGATTTTCCAAAAGTTCGATGTAATGTTCAAAAACAAGTTCAACCTCAAAATGTTCGAAAATAAGTTTCACCACAAAATGGTCAAAAACAAGTTTCACCTCAAAATGTTCAAAAGCAAGCAAATGGAAAATTTGTTCAAAACCAAGGTCCAAGGAATTATGGTTCAAATCGTGAAAATGGGAGATTTTTTAAAAACAAAGATCAAATGAATTTTGATCGAAATAATGAACAACAAAATTTCAATCAAGCTTTTGGTCAAAGACAATTTCAACAAGGACAAAATATTTTCAATCAAAATACTGTTGGTTATAAGAAACAATATCACAATCGTTTTCAATATTCTCTAAAAACATCTTTTCCAAAACGAAATTTTGAAAAATTGTATGTCAAAGGGAAGAAAAATGAACCATTTAAGCCCACAAATCCATACTTTCCAAATCCTTAGTCAAAGCAGAGAGTCAAAGCATCGTTTGTGAAAGGACGAAATGATGTGAAAAATTTCAATCGTTGGCTTGAAGGTAAAGGGAAGCGATATCAGTCGGGAAAGTACTCTCAAGAGCAAATCAAATATGCTTACGAAAGCTACTTAAACGATTCACAGAAGGGTAATTGTTTATCACTGGAGTCGAATCCCTCAGTGAAAAAGTGGGAAGAAATTCCTTTAGATGAGAAATCATTTTTAAGGATTTTGAATGGGTTGGGAATGATTGAAGCAAGCTTCGTTCCTGGTTCACGTGAGTGAAAAGATTTCAATGTGGTTGGAATGTTGTTGAAGCATTCAGAGGTTACTGTTCACAGTTCAGCGTTCACATATGTTCGCATTTGTATTTCCTCTTAATCATTCCGACAACACTTTGCATTAAGGGGAGATAAGTTGATCGATTTACAATGTCTTTCGTAGTTACTACTTCTTACATTAAATGTCACTGATAACACTCTATTACTTTGTTTTTGTTTTTAGTTTTTTTTTTCTTTTTCAAAAACAAAAATTACAAAAATATTTATTTTTGTCTTTAAATTTCAAATTCAAAAACTCAAAAATATTTTCTTCATTTTTGTCTTTCATTTGCAAAAAACAAAAATCCAAAAAGATTTTCTTATTTTTGTCTTTATTTTTAGAAAACAAAATTCCAAAAAGATTTTCTTGTTTTTCTTTCATATTGTGTTTAACAATTTGTGGCTCATTGTAAAAACATGCTTTGGGGGCAATTGCTCAACGATCCCATTGAAAAGAGGGATAGGTATGATTTCACACTAATATACTAGTTAGGCGTCCTTAGAAGCATGTTGTTGTATGTTGACCTCAAGCCTCAAAGACTTTATGTGTTCAAAGCGTTAGTGGATCTCTCACTACGAGTGTTCCTTCCCAATCAGACTATATTCACATTAGTCAAAGAGCTACCTTTCTCTTCTCATTCTGAGTAAAGAGATTTCTGATAAGCCCATTTTTTTTGCAGAGGTACAATGAGTTTCCTTAACCAATCTTACATCACCGCATATCCTCGACATCTCTGGTAAAAACCAACCATAATGTAAATATTGCACAAGCCTATGTTTATGATCCTGATTTATTTTTCCGTGATGATGGTAAAACCCAACAATCCCAACTTTTAAGGCATTGATGGTGAACATTTTGTTCAAGATTATAACGAAACATTTGTTTTAGTACCACTTTTCAATATTCAAAATCATATTCCTTTCATTTTGCGAGATCTTGAAAAAATGCTCTATAACCAAGACATTTTTGCCCAACAAGATCCAACTCTTGAATTTCTTTTGGAATATGATTCAGTCTTAATATCTTTTGGAACTCTTGTCACTTCACACATTATCCAACCTTACTTGTTCTTGACTACACTGGTCATCCAAGTAATTTTGTTCAAAAAACTCACACTTATGTTATGTTCTGGTTTTAAAAAAAAGTGTGCCTACCTATGAAACCTATAGAAAAAAAGGCCCTTTGATGTTCATTGATGAGTATTCAATTGTACTTCACGGGAAACCAAGCAAGCAGTTCGTCATCTCTCTTGATGTCCAATGAAGTGATCTTTTCCTGGGATCCAACTGTTTTCGCATCAAATGCTATTTTATGTCACTAATCGCACATTTTTTATTTGATTTCCACCTTTTCTTTAGCACACATTTTCACTGGAATCCTTGAGGTTTTGGGTACTACCAATTCGAAACCTAGATTTCACAAAGTCTGGCAAATGATTTTGTTTTCCGATTCCAAAAGTGAATGAGCCTAACCTCAATACGAATGCCTGGTGTTCTGTTCATATCAAACTCACATGGTGTACTTGATCTACAGTGTGAAGCATATGACAGTTCTTATCTTATTGGGAACATTGAGAAGTTCGGCAGATGTGACGGTTCAGTATTTCACAGGATTTTAGGAAATTGTGATGATCACTTTGTAACGACCCAATTTTCAAGTGATTTTTTTTCATTTTTGATTAACCAAAATACTTTCCACAAACCATGAAATCCCAAATACAATTGTTTTCAAAATTCATATCAATTACAATATTATTCCAACTCAACAGAGTGTCCCATAAAACGCCTGCGAGAGAGTACACGCCGCACCATCAAGCCTTTCCCTTTCCCTTAGGCTCGGATGTAATTGAAACAAAACCACAAATGGTAAGCTAATGCTTAGTGAGTTCCCCAGAGCATACCCCACACACACTCCAAATAACACATATCATATTAGCTATAAAACCTACATATATCACATAAGCCATGCATACAAACATATAAGGATGCAATGGGCTCCCCCCACATGGTCTGATACCAAAGTGCCATGGGCTCCCCCGCATGGCCTTTCATTCGATTGCCATTGGCTCCCCCACATGGTCTTGTCCAAGTGCCATGGGCTCCCCCCATGGACTTCCCTTCAAGTATCATATAATCATTAGCATACCACTTAGCATATAGCTAACTATCATACAACATATCACTACTACAACTAGTGTACCACATATCATAAAATGGGTTGGCCTTAGTGCCTTAGACCCATTGGTATCGTGAGGAGACTCACCTCTCGAACACTGAACTGAAAAGCTAAGATCAGATATATCCCACACACTGTTAAAACTCAACCGCCTATAATCAACATGTGATTAGCTTGTGAAATCCCAAAATACCATAAATACCTTCAAAGTTAACCCTGGTCAATCCCTGGTCAAATTCAAGGTCAACAGTCCATGTTGATATCAACTAGTCGAGTGCATCCAGTAACCCGTCGAATTCCTCCTGGGTCCATTCCACTGAATCCTGAGTCAACTCGCCAAGTCACCTAAGTGACTCCTCGAGTTAATCCAATGTCCAGAAAACCAAAAGTTCATTCAGACCAACACTCTAGTCCTTCACTATGCTCATTCAGAAACTTGAAACGAGTAAACCCTACCCTGACTCATCGAGTCGACTAATGGACTCAATGAGCTCCTTCAGTCCGTTTGTGTTCAGTCCTTTTTAGTTGGATCTAAGGTCCTAAACTTCATATCCAACTTTCCTTAGTGCGAATACCACATAAAGTTGCAAACTTCCTACAAGGCTATAACATCAAAACTAAGCTTCCTACAAGGTTTTAGTACATGGAAAGGGCCTAAGCTAAATAAAGTGAGCAACTTTATATCATTGAGGACCTAGAGATGCCTAGATCTGGAACCATATCCTTATGATAAGTCCAAATCCAAGTATGACCCCATTTTGCACCAAAAGTGACCATATTCTTCCATAAAAGGAGATCTAAGCAAATAGAGATCAACTTAGCAACTTTTTACCTCTAAATGGATGCTAACCTCAAGTAGATGTCGGATCCAAAGCCTTCTCCTTTCTGCAATCTCCTCAACCATCAAGTTTCCATCTCAAAAGCACAAGTTCCACCCTCCAAGGCTCACACACACTTGAGGAAGCACCAAAATGCAGCTAGGGTTTCTTTCTTGACTGTAAGAATGATGAAGTAAGCTACAAATGACCCATAAGCTCTTTAAATAGGGTATCAACCCCTAAAAATTAGGGTTTCCCTCTACATTGCCTACTCGTCGATTCGGGGCCTTCCGACTCGTCGAGTAGGTTCTAAGTCTCGCATCCACATAAATGATCTCTACTCGACGAGTTGGAGCTCCCCAACTAGCCGAGTCCATGCATAAAACCCTAAAAAAATAGATAACTTAATTAATACCTGAAACAGGTGTTACATACTTTTTCCGACATGGCAACTTTTACGAAAGCCGGTCCCATAACCAATGCAACACGTGGCAGAATCTGAATGGTTACCGGTTCAAATTCCAATTATCACTCGACTATAAAAAGGAATTTGGTGGTGGTATTTGAAAATTTTATGCTCTCTTATCATTTTTTCCCTAAATTTTCCAAAGCTTATTGTCTTCAAACAATTTCTGCAAACCCTAACAATGGCGGCCCCTACTGGTAACTTTGATCCTTCCAACACCACAAATGAAGAAAATACTTCTCATCCATTGCTAAAGATTCAAAGTACCAATCTTCATTTACTACTAGATGTTACCCAATATCCAAAACAGTTGGAGATGCTGATTGTAGCGCTAAATCACTCTGCTCTCTCAACTATCGTACCGTCATCGTTTTATGTTCCTATAACCTGGTTATCACTTGTGGGTTCACTGGTGGTTTTCTATAAAACCATGAAGATCGTAATTTTCAACTGACGAACAACAAATTGCAAAAGCTTACGAAGCGACAGTTTGCTCAGACCATGAAGTTACCATACACTAGTCCAGTCTATGAAGTTACAAATGAACAGGTTCTTTTTATGTTTAATGAGATCGGTCATCAACCTCCTCTTACTGGGATAAGTCAATTTCGCAAATCTTCTCTTCCCTATATGTGGAATTTTGTCTTTGTTATTATACTACAATACTTGATAGACCGTAGTTCAGGGTTAGACAGAGCGAAGTTGAAGCTATATGCTATGATTGCTGGTCTTTATTAGGATTTAAATGTTGATTATTTGACTCAACTTTGGGAAGTGTTTGGTACAAAAATCACACACACTAATGTAGTGAATGGTGTTTCATGTGAAAGGTATTAATGTTTAATTCTTAGGGATGTATATGAAAAGGAAGGGATTTTGGTTCCCTTAGAAGATGTGAAGACAGAGTTTTCGACTCTGTAGGTTCCTAAAGTGGTTATTGAAGATCCAATTCTTTTTCACAATATTGCTCGCTTTCCAGACGCAATGTTAAGATGAATTGCTCCTAAAAACCCAATTATGGTTCACTATTTGGCATTTATCAACAAAAATGTCACGGCTGGAGTTCTTTTGCCAAAGGGGGCTGAGGGTTCGTCAAAGTTTATGAAAGTTGAAAAGAAAAAGAAGAAGAAAGAACAACCAAAACATGTTGTAGAAAATGTGGAGAAGGAAGTTTCAAAGCCTGTTGAGGAGAATGTGGAGAAGGGAGTTTCTAAGGAAGTCATTCCATCAAAGTTATGCATTCTCAAAAGAAAAAAGAAGCCTGCTCACAGACCTTGTCATTTTACTGAAAAGCCATCTGTTCACGAAGTTGAAGTTAAAAATCCTACCTAATCCCAACATTCTTCCAAGGGGGTAAGGAAAATTCACGAACCTCAACTTAATAGAAGAGGTGTACATGTTGGCGAAATTCTTGCTTCTGTCTCACCAGCATCCAAGAAATGTCAAGAACAAGAGATGGTTAAAAGCTTAAGAAGAAACAGAGACAAATTGAAGTTCCTCTTGATAAATTTGTTGTCGAATTAGATCATCGCAGTGATCGCGAAATCTCTAAGATTCACATTGATAATACTGGCTTTAGTTCACCTCAAAGGGATTTTCCAGTTAAGTCGACTTTCGAGTAGGTTGGAAGTCATGGTGCAAGTGTACACATATCTAATACGGATACAAACACTAATTTGAGTGATCCTCCATTACATCCATCCCTGAGAAGGCAATAGTCATACCACCCGAGGTTTTGCAAACCTAGTCCTTTTCGGAGGAGGTTCGCACCTCAGGCATCCACGTGCGCGCATCTGATGCGAACAAAAATGTCACTATGGGTGAAGGGGTAATGACTAATGAAGTCGTTGGTTCTTCCCATCCTAAAAAATCTTCTATTTCTACATCCTTAATTCTTTCATCTACCAATGAAACCACACTTCTTGATACCTCAACTTCTCTACCACCATTATCTTCTCTAATCCTTTCATCATTTCCTGCTTCCATTATCTCACCAACATATTTAACCATCATGCATAAATCCATAACTACTATCTTCTCTTCACAATCCACAAAGCTAGAGAGATTAGTACATGATGAAGAACCAAATGATAATGAAGTTATGGTTTCGTTTGCAGATTTACAGTTTGATCCTGAAGAGGACAATGTTCCTAATAATATGCTGATGTCAAGCAAACAGTGTAAGATTCTCAACAACAAGCATAAATCTATTTTACAGATTCAAGCTGACACTGGAGGTATAAATTTTGTTCTTGGGATTGAAGTGGAGTACATGTTCAAATCTCAGAAGAATCGTCTTAAAACTATGATGGAAAATATTAAGCAACAACATGTTGAAAGATTGAAGCTTCATGTCAGCAATTTTGAGTATGAGATTTCAAAGCTTTGTGACGTTGCAAAAGTGTGTAATGAAAATTTTGTTGAACGGATTAAGAAGGTGGAAGAATCTGTTAATCTTAAGGTGGCAGAGCTAAAATGTGAGATGACCAAAGAAGTGGAGAAGACTGAGAATAATTACTCATTTCTTCATGGCAAAGTTTGACGTTATTTCTGATGTAATTGCCAAGTTAGTTGAGTACAATTCTTCATACTCAACTAAGCTTGATGCCAAAACAGAATTGGATTCACAATCCTTTCAATAATTGGAGGAGTTTTTAAGCAGCATTAAGGTATCCATTTCACAAGTGGCTCTTTCAAACCAATCGTCTATTTCCCAAGAAACAATTACACTCACAAAATTTCATCCATTGAAGTTAATCTAAAAATGGAACATGCTCCCATCCTTGAGTTGGTTATTCTTCTACCAACAAATGCTCCACCACCAAAGCAAGTGTCGTAAGGGGGAGAAAAAGGATGCAGAGGAGTTGGACATTCTAAAGAGGCTGATAAGGGTGTAGTTATCGGAAGGGTTATTTTTACACAAATATCCACTTAAGTTTCAGTCTCTTTGACAACAACTTCGATGACTACCACAACAAGACCTTTAACAAAAGGGATTGTTATTAGAGAAAGTGCTGGAGGCTTTTGGTCGAGTTCTAAACCACCTCCATCGAAATACAATCAAGGAGATAAAAGGAAAGGTGTCAAAGTAACTCTGTCTAAAGAAGAAAAGAAGAGATTAGAGACGGAGATTGAAAGACAAAGATAAATCAATGGTATTCTGAGGAAAAGACAGAACGATCCACCAGGATTGAATAAGGGTGATCCCAACAAACACTTGTTCCATGAAAACTCAAAGTTCAATAACCAAACACTTGTTCCATGAAAAGTCAAATTTCAATCCCAACAAGTTTTTTTGTTAGGGAAGATGGATGATTTTCGCAAGGTTCCAAAGAAAAGTTATGATGTTGAAAACTCAAACTTCAATCAACTCAATTTTCGTATCAATCACATGACCTATATTTCCTCTCAGTACAAGTTGGTTGATCGCTTTAAAGACAAAGAAGAGTATAAAAGAATGAAGATGAGATTTCATGCTATCTTGGGTAAAAGCGAAGAGGAGATTTAGTCTTTTCTAAAGATCATCAAAGTGATTTCAATCACTCGGGAAAACTTATATGATGGAATTCTTCAAAAAATTTATTATGTTGTGGTAAGAGCGAACAATGTAGTCTGTGAGTTCTCAGTTTCATACTTCCTATTGATGAATCTGAATGACTTGGTCACAGTTACATCGAGTCTTAGCAATGTGGATGTATTGAAACGAACAGAGGATAAGATGGATGATTTTCGCATTGACTTCGCTCATATCAAAGTATTTATTGATAGTTAGTATGATTGCCTCGCAATCGCAGATATCGAGCTTGCCATGGCTATCAACAAGACTTCAGAAGTTCCTCAGTCTTTGTTAAAGGGGAACATTAATATAGACAAATATGAAGATGGAGAAATTATACATCAGCCTCTGGGGTAGTGTTTATTGGAAAGAACAAGAACAAGAAAATGACAAAGTTTTTGTTCCAACTTGCTAATGTTGAGAGATATAGGAATGTCCAGTATACATGTCTTCTTGTACGAATCAATAATTACAAAAAGAATAGTGCAGAAGACAAGGCAGAAATTCGGAAGACTATTCTTTGGTACATGGATATTCGCAGAGTACTTCTCTAGACCATAAAGTTGATGACATGTTTTCGACTCTTCTCACTAATGGGAAGACTGTAGAGTGAGAATTGTCTAGTGAGAGGTTGAAAGTTGTTTTGGTCTGTATAGGTGTGATGTATGGTACTTCGCAATGCATGTATTTTGCAAGGGATTTGTTGTGTTGTATTTTCACATATAGTCCTTGCATATTTTTTGAGTGTTTGTATCACCCTATAAATAGGGTTAGTATAGAAGTTGAGAGGTAGATTTGGGCACTTTTCTTCTTACTCACTCTAGAACTTTTGTACTCTTTCAGACAAATCAACGAGCCAAACGGATATTATTTACGATCTTGTTCTTAGTGCTTTCTGTTGTTGATTTCGTTTTCTAAACTCGATTCAAACTAACTCTTCAAGAACCCTAATTGTTCATCACTTCAACATTCTTCAAATTCTCTCAATTCTCTACAATGGCTGCTACTACTCACAATACCGATCCAATAACAACCAACGATTATGAAATCTCGCAACCTATGATGAAGATTCAAAACACTAATCTTTGTCTTGTTCCCACACTTAATCACTACCCAAAGAAGTTAAGGATGTTGGTTTAAACATTGAACAAATTTGTTCTTTCATATGCTTTTCTTTATCGTTTATAGTTCTGATGGAATGACTTTCTCTTGCTGGTTCAACCGTAGTGGTCAACAAAACTACCAAGGTGGTTATGTTCCAACTATCGAATTCAAAAAAAAAAAGAAGCTCACTCGGAAGTAGTTTGCCTAAATTATGAAATTACCCACATAAGATACTTTCTATGAAGTTTTGAATGATCAAGTTATTCACATGTTCAACGAGATAGGAAATCAACCTATCCTTACTACAATTTGCCACTTTAAGGAGTCAAGTCTTCCTTATGTTTTAGGTTTCATTTCTGGAATCATTCTAAGGTGCTTGACATGAAGAAGTTATGGGCTTGAAAAGGCTAAGCTCTAAGTTTACTCAATCATGGTAGGATTATACTATTTTTTGAATGTGGATTATGCTTCACATCTATGGGAAGAGTTTGGAACTTTAATCTCACCCACGACGCTAGCAACTGATGTGTCAAGTTCTCGATTTTGAGGATTAATTCTTATCCAGATATACACGCAGGAGGATATTATATTTCCTTTCGGTGTAGATACTGTAGAATTTCCAACAATGGCTGCTCCAAGAATTTATGTGGATGATGTTAATGTTTTTCCCTATGTTGCTCACATTATGGATTCGACACTCAAAATTTTGGATCCCAAAAATTAGTTGTTGGTACAACACTTGCCCTCTATTGATTCTTCTTATCCAACCGGGGTTCTTCCGTAAAATGGATTAGAAGGAACATCTAAATGCTCGAAGGCTCCAAAGAAGAAGAAACAAGTTTAAAAGAAACAAGTGACGGAGGAGGAGATGGTTAAAGAAATTATTCCCATAAAAACTGGGGTTCTTAAGCGAACAAAGAAACCAGAAAAGAAGCCTTCTGAATCTCCAATCAAGACAATTTTTTAAGAACCCGTTGTCGAAAGCATTGAGCCGCTGTAGTCGAAACCTCAAATTATGTTTCTTCCTAGGGTGGTCCAAAGAGGGTTAAAAATATACAATTTACTAGGAAATGGGTTCTTTTTTGAGAAGTTTTAGTTCATGGATCTCCAGCATCGAAGAAGCATACAGAGTTGGATGTTACAAAACAGATAAAGAAGCGAAAGCATGTTCAATTTCAAATTCCACTTGAGAACAAGACAGTGAATCACAACAAAGATTGGTTTACCGTGAAAGAATTCCCCTGTCAAGTCAACTTTTGAAGAGAGAAGGACTTATGGTGTCACTCTAAACATATCTAATACATATATAAACATCAATTGGGGTGATCCACAACAAAGAAATATTGCTAAGAAGGCATTAATCAAACTATTCGGGGTTTCGAATACCTTGTCCAGTAAGGAGGAGGTCGGGACTCCAAACATCAATATGAACTTATCTAATAAGGGAACAAATGTCAACATGGATGTAGGGATGCTCAACAATGAATCTACTGTCACATATACAGTCAAAACATCAAAAAAATTTCCACCACCATCATCACCCATTCCCACTTTAGTTCCAGTTTCAACTATATCACCAACATTCTTTGGTGTCTTGCTAGAACCTATTGCCACTCTCTTCTCATCTCAATCCACTAAAAAGTCACAACATGAAAATAAAGCTGATAAGGATGATGATGATTTCATGGTTTCATTTGCAGATTTCAATTCAACCCTGAAGAAGAAAATATTCCTGATGAATGCATCATGTCCTCTAAGGAGTTCAAGATCCTCAAATCAAAAATTAATTCTTTTCTTCAAATCACAACAGATACTGGAGGAAAAAAAATATGCGACTGGATTCAAAATGGAATATTTGTTGAAAGCTCAAGACTCTCATTTGCAAAACTTGATTAAGGGAGATCAGAAGAAACAAGTAGAAAGACTAGCCTTTCATTCCAAGAGCTTTAATTATGAAATTCAAAATCTTTGTGATGATGCGAAGGCACAAAATGCACTTTTATGGAGAAGGTCAATGAAATGAAGGAGTCTCTTGTTGTCAAGGTTGCTGAGATAAAATCATTGATGAAAAAAGAAGTCAAAAAGATGGAAGAAAATTACAAAGACATCCAAGGTAAGGTTGATGTTCTTGTTGTTGCAATTACTCGATTGGTTGAGGTCAATACTGAGTATACAAAAAAATTTGAAGCCAAGTCAGAGAATGATACAAAGGTGTTTGAAAAGTTGGACAAATTCCTATCTGGTATTAAGGAAACCTTGTCAAAGGATGATCTTTCAAAATAATCAACCATCTCTCCAGAATATCTATCAGAAATGGTTTCGAACGTCGATTCGAACATTAAAACTAAGCTTTCTCCAATCCTTGATTTGGTACTTCATTTACCAACCAATGCTCCATGTACTATGCAAGTCTCGCAAGGGGGAGAAAGAGTAGTTGGAGGAGATGGATCTTCAAAAGACTCTTATAATGAGAAAAGGGTACTTGTTGGGAAAGTAATTTCGACTCAAATTCCAACTCCAATTCCCATAAAGCCTATAATGGTGTTTTCGACTACAACAACCTCTTCAGCAACAAATGTGCAAAAAGCTCCATCTAAAGGCATTTTGATTAAGTAAGTAGAAAGAAGTTCAAGTACTACCCTTATCAAAACAACTTCATCGATTAATCCAAAAGAAAAAGGAAAAGTAATTCTTTAACAAATTATATGAGGCAAAGAAGAAGCAACAAGCAACTGAATTGGAATGAAAAAGGCAAATAAGTGGCATTCTTTGTCATTGGGAGAATGATCCACCAGGTCTAAACAAAGGTAGCCGAATAAGCACCGTGTTATGAAATGGTTGAAACCACAGTGTTGGGGAAGAATGACAAATTTATTAAACGGCTAGAGAAGAGCTTTGAAACTGAGAATTCAGACCTCAATCAACTCGATTTTCCTATCAATCACATGTTGTTCACATCTCCACAATTCAAAGTAGCAGATAACTTTAAAGATAAAAACTAATACAAAAACTTGAAGATTTGTCTTCATGCTCTCTTGGCGAAAAATGAAGATGTTGTGTGGTTGTTGGTGAAAATAGTGAAAGTGATGAAGATTGAAAGGGATACCTTGTTCGAGGGTTTGCTTCAAAACTTTTGATATTCAGTTGTGAGAGCTAATAATGTGGACTTCGAATTCACAATTGATGACTTTCCATTGATGAACCTGAATGATCATATTTCAATAACCAAGATCCTAATCAATGAGGATGTGTCGAAGATCCCTAAGTCAAATCGAAATGATTTTATCATTGGCTTTGGTAATAGCAAGGCTTTTCTGGAGAGCTACTATGAATATATAGCCATTACAAATAACGATCTTGCCTTGGCGATCAAGAAGAATGTGAAAGTGCCTCAAACTCTTGCAAAGGCTAAGTTTAACATCAATGAATATGAAGATGGTGAAATTATCCATCAACCTTATGGTGTGGTTTTTCTGGGAAAGAACAAGAAGGGGACTTTAATGATGTTTTTATTACAGATCACTGATCTTGAAAGATATACAAATTCCCATTTCACTAACATCTTGATTTGTATCAACAACTTCAAGAAGAATGATGTTGAAGACAAGGATGGGATTAGAAAGGTTCTTCTATGGTACATGGAAGTTCGAAGGGTGCTTCTACTGACAATGCAGTTAATAGCATGATTTTTGACTAATCTCACTAAGCGCGGGGGGAGGGGGGAGGGTTGTAGGGGTAAAATGTATAAAGTGAGGAGTAGAATGTATTTTGTGTTTGTAAAGTGTCGAATGTAAGTCTGGTTTCGACATTCTACCTATAAACAAGGCATGTTAGTTTCAATACTGTAATGTTTAGTCCTTGTTATTTTGTGCGTGTTTGTTGTACCCTATAAATAGTGTAGGTACATAGAGTAGAGTAATGATCGAGTATAGAGATATATATTCTCAATTGTACTCTCAAACAATCTTGTACTGTTCATGCGATATTGAGCTAACCAGATCTTATTTAGATCGTGTGTCCATTTACAGCTTTTATTGTCTCGTGTTCTTAATCAATCGTTAACTCACATTAGCCACAATGACATGGCATAAGCTTGGCCACGATGTGGAGGCTGGTTGTGAGACTTTTGATTGTTTACTTTGAGTTTGACCATTGAATTTTTTACCAAGTTTGACTTTAGGTCAATTTGAGGGTTTAGGGATGTATTTTAAGAATTGGTCCCTGATTGTTCTATAGGTGACCAGTAGTACCAGCTCTTAGATTGTGTGAGTTATGTTGTTATCTGCTAGACTACGACGTGATTTTCTCACTATACTTTTTACTATAGTATGTATTCTTGTTTGTAGGATGTTGGTACGCTATAGTGATCTGTTTGATTAGTAGATATGTTATGATTACATGTACTGTTGGTTATTGTCTTTTGTTTGTTTATGTGCATATGTAGACATGTCGTGGTTGGGTTGTAGGTCAGGATACCTGGGTGGTCTAATGTATTGTAGGCCTTACGAGGCGGTCCAAGCATATTGTAGGCTTATGTGTGCATGCATTGTATGAGTATTGTTGTGTGGGGTATTTTGGCGAAACTTACTAAGCTTTGACTTATAGTTATGAACTACCATGTTTTTAGGTACTTTAGACGATCAGGGCAAGGTGAAGGGATGATCGTACACATCCTCCTATTGATTTATGCTTTGAGAGATGATATTGATACTCTGATTTTCATGGTTTTGTTTTGGAAATAGTGTTTGATTATTCTATGGATTTTATGAGAACATCTTTTGGACAATGAAAATTTTTACCTTGGTTTTGGGATGCTACAAGCATAAATTAAATCAGCTACAAAAGTACTATGTTGTTGTTATATTTAAACATATAAAAATGTATTTTAATGTTCTTCTAACTTTTCCTTATTAGACATTGTACTTTGAAAAATAACTCAAAACTTTGACTAATTTTAGAATTCATAGTTTTTCGTTTAATTTAAATATGTTTCTGAAATATATTTTTTGTTTAATAACAGCTTAAATTAAAGCAATGTAAACTTATATGATTTTTCGTTTAATAGCATCTTTCTTCCTATTTATGTCATATTATATTTATGTTTGTTGTAAATAACAAGTATGTTGGTATAAATTGACTAATTTTGGAATTCACAGTGAAATACTATATAATTTTACATAAATGGCACCTCTAATTTCAAAGTTAAGATAATCTACCCTTTTTCTTAATAAGGCATAAATAGCAACCTACTTTTCATTTATAGCAACCTACTTTTTTTTAATAACATCCTACTTTCTTTTAGTGTAATGTTATAACATCATTCCATTTATGTCGTATAATAACAACCTACTTTTCATTTAATAACACCTTACTTTCCATATATATATATATATATATTAAAATTTCTATAGTACAGTGCCTTATTTAAAAAGTACATCAAACTATATAATGTGTAAAAAAGTATAATCGCATAATAATATATATTTTGTATTTATATTGCTATATTTTACTTAAATTTATATTATACCCTTTTATTGCAAATTAGATGCATTTAATTACAATGCCTATATTATCCGATATCAGTTTACAGTTTTTCGTCTAATAGCGACTTACTTTTCATTTAATAACACCCTACTTTTAGTTTATCTTAAAATTTATATAGTAGAATGCCTCTTTCTACCAATGAAATTAAATTTATACAAAAAAGTAGTTTCACGGGAAATCATAAACAAATTAGAATGAAAGGGTTAAACTATATTATTATTACCCTTTTATTGCAAATTAATTACATTTAATTTCTTAAATTGTCTATACTACAATGCATATATTATCCCATATTACTTTACATTTTTTTCGTCTAATAGCGGCTTACTTTTCATTTAATATCACCCTACTTTTAGTTTATCTCAAAATTTATATAGTAGAATGCCTCTTTTTACCAATCAAATTAAATTTATACAAAAATGTAGTTTCATGGGAAAACATAAATAAATTAGAATTAAAGGGTTAAACCATATTGAGATAATGAACAAAGTGCACCAGGGGGTAAATCATCCTCAAAATGAGGCAAACACATGTCATGGATATTGAAAAAAAAAAGTGAGAGAGGCTATCTTTTAAATGAAGAAAATTGCAGAATTATCGTTTTAATGTATAAAACTACATATAAATCCCTTTAAATGCGTAAAGTACCCTTTTAGTACCGAAAATAACAGAAAAATCCCTTTTAGGCAGAAATTTACAAAAATTACCCTTTTCATGTAGAAAAATCCCTTTAAGTGCGTTAACTTAAAGATATAGACAATTTCCAATCCAAAACCTGTAAAATGGCAAGGTACTTACCTATTTGTACCAACCCACATGTGCAAATCCAAACAATGTACATTGTAATTACTTGTTTGCACTAAGAGGCATACATATTCTAATCTATTGGTGAAATATGATGAAGAAATAAATTTAGGAGGTTTAAAAGTTAGGACACCATTTTGTAAACAAATATATACATGTCGAAGCTTAATCGCTCCCCCTTTGGACTAAAAAGCACATGAATATTACACATGAATACTTTATTAAGGTTACATGCATAGAAAAAAAATTCACTATAAGAATTATAAGTATTTATAAAAATAAAACAAGTGCTAAAGTGTCACACCTCGACCAACGACAGAAATGCAGGGTTGCGAAGTAAACATTCGGTCATAGTTCACAACATATATTGAATAATACAAACACTACATTCTTCCATAAATCTGGTACAAAGAATTACATTATTGTCAATATAATAGACGATAGATACTAGAACAAGGCCTACAAACATAAGTCAAAATGAATCAATATATATATATATATATATATATATATATATATATATATATATATATATATATATATATTATTCCATGACACACATGGTGTGTTTTCCAGCTCCTAAGATCCTAAAGATACATACATTTGAAAACAATACGTCAACAATAATGTTGGTGAGATTTATAGGTTTTGATTCTATATGTTTTTATAATAAAATGAGTGTTTAGACTTATGAATTATAAAAGTATAAAAATGCAACATGTTGACCATTGTAAAATAAATACAAGTAAAAAGACTTTTGTTTATAACTTTGAATCCAATTGTTTTTATAATCAAGAGTATGTTTAGAGTAATGAATTATAAAAATATAAAATACAACATGTTCTACCCTTGTAAATCCTCTACAAGTAAAAGAGTTTCATTTATCTACATAACTAATTGACCTAAGTTATAATTTGATAAATTGTTGTGTCGAATTAAAGATTTGTCTATTCAATTAAATCAATCTTTGGCGTTTAACCATTTAAAATAATTTATTCCATCCTAGTCTCGCACGTTCTAGAATATATTTCCGGATTAATAATTGGGCCGCAAGCCGACACTATTGACGTTTCGGCCCCCATAGGGCACAAATAAAGAAGAAGAGTCTTGATCATCACCAACGCATCATCGAATTCACGTAGTGATGAGATAATGAAAAATTACGCCAATTATATCTCATCATATGTAGTTGTAACTAGCAACCATATGTGAGGTTATCAACCCGTATCGATCTACACAATCTGTAACAGATTATACTAATAAGTTTGGCTTTATAGATCTATGCCACCCGCGTAGATCAACACAAATAAGTTCCTCCGATATTAACAGTTATCCCTAGAGGGTATGAACAAAACTTACGATCTTAGTGGATAAAGGTTATTTCACATGGTAAACCCCATATTTATCGAGTTTGGGATTTTGTGCACTTGTTTTAGTCACAACCTCCTAAAATAATTTTATTGACTAATGAGGGATGCGTTCATGAATGTGCATGTAGAAAACTTGACATGACAGTTTTATACACACAAGCTTTTATGGAATATTGAATCCATATTTTCGATCCACATAGTTAACCCTATAACTCCTTCATTGTTATAGAATGATCTGTGTTGGTAATTCAAGAATACTTCGTAAGTGCATACCTTTGGAACGTCATTGTTACTTTCATGGATACTACATCCAATTCTACCTTATTCAGAGGTATTGTTCCTGTTGGCTTCATAAGTGGCCAAGGTGTTAGCTACTTGTTGTTCGACCAATAACTCGATTGTAGTTGTGGCAAGTGAGGGTACCAGTATTAATAATTCACTTCTACTATATATTTTTTCAAATGATATTGAACAAACTTTTTTCACGAAAGAGTGTCTTTAAGTCATTTATGTACATATCATTATAACAAACATTAAACACCACTAATGTTTCATTTTTATATAAAAACTTTTATGAACATAATATGTCATTATTTTATATAAAAAGCCAAATAATTTTTTTTTGGAACACTCTTTGTAATAAACCCATTTTTATATAAAATCATAAGTCGTTTATATAAAATTCATGTTTTGACCATTTTTATACAAATAGTTTATAGAAACACATAAAACATATATTTTTATCAAATATATATGTATTCATGCTCAGACAACATTTCATTTAACCAAAAAAAATTGAAGTTCATTTTTCATATTAAACTTAAATAAGCATTCTACGTTGTCAATATATGTCTAACATAAAATAGCATCAAACTTCATAAAAACTAGACATGTACGTATCTCCTCTCAAGAGTCATAAAATTATAAAATAATGCGGCCATAAAGACTCACCGTCGTTGCATGATTTCGTATTTGATCGTTTTTGTGAAGCTTGTCATGAGAAACAGCAACTTGACACCTTTTGAGTTTAAAAATAAGCCATTCTTGATTGTTTTGTAATTTAGTTAACCAAAGGGACTATTTTAGTTTAAATAAAAAGGAACTGTGGTTGATTTTTAATTTAATTAACCAAATGGGATAGTTTTGGTTAATCAAAACAAATGAGAGGGAGTGCTTTGGGTATAATTTATGTAACATCCATAAAAATCAAGCCAAATTTAAACTCTTCAAAACATTTCAAACCCATTAATTATTACCAACTTGTTTTCAAAATAGTATAATATCATAGTATCCTAGAAACAAATCATAAACATGAGAAGCTGTACGATCAAGCATTTGCCTTCCCACGATCTCCTGAGGTACCTGAAACCAAAACTGAAACTGTAAGCACAAAGCTTAGTGAGTTCCACCAAAATACAGATACATAACAACAATACAAGCAATAACAACATGTAATGGGTCCACACCTCTACAGACTGGATAACCCTCTGGGCCCACAGTGTGAGTCTAGCTTGCCTTTCAGGCCCACAACTCATATCTTGCTTGCCTCCGAGCCTACAACATAAGTCTCGTTTGCTTTCGAGCCCACAACTTATGACTGGCTTGCCCCTTGCAGTCCTAAGACTGAACATAACTAAGTTGCCCTCAGTACAAGTTTGGCATACCACTTGGTCCTTAGCTCGTATCTGGTATGCTAATGAGTCCTTAGTATGAGTCTGGTATGCCTTCCCGACCCTCAGCTCATATTTGGCATACTCCAGGGTTTGTTGTTCACTGTACAAGACAATGCAACCTCAACCCTACCCACACAACGTGTCTACATATACATCTAATTGCACATACAAATAATCAAACGGTAACAAAGGTAGTCCTACAGATCTACCTAACTGGCATAGCAAACTAGCATGTATAATTATCTTATACTCAACATATCATCAACTACTGGGATATCATATCCAATGGGTCGGCCTTGGTGCCTTAGACCCCTTAGTATATTGAAGATAACTCACTTCGCAAATGTCGATCTCAAATGATGAACCAGACTCCCAAATCGTTGTTTCACCATGAATCCCGAACTACCCAAAATAACGAATATTAAGTCAATAAATTAGAATACTAATATTAACTAAGAATCCACATGGTCCATGTCGCCTTTTTCCCTAATTTTGGCCAAGGCCTAATATCAAATTCACTATCTAAAACTCCATATACATAATCCCATTAATGGCCCAACTTTCCAAATTGGGCCCTACTACCTAATTGGGCCTTAATCTAAAATCCATTACCAAAACTGGCCCAAAACAATATTGTTCAGAAAGTCCAGTAAGGCCCAAGCCAAACTGGCCCAAGAGTGGCCCAACTCTAAAGCCTAAAATGTCAAAAGCCCAACAGAGGGCGTACGAGGGGCATACTCCTCTGGTATGTTGGACGTACTTCCATTTGCATTGACCACCATCGGGGTGGTTGACTCAGTACGTTAGGCGTACTGAAATTACGTGGGGCGTACATGCGGGTTTTCCAAAACCCTAATAAGTGCTTAATGCCTTAAGCACTTAAGCCCATATTTCAGATCCATCGACCAAAAGTCTCTTAGAACCATAAAGTCTCAAAATTTAAGAATTTGGACGTCCAGAAAGCTCTTAATACATGGTCTTACTCCATTAAGACCTTTCTACTACATGCATGGGACATCTTAAGCCATTGGGACCTCATTTTTATCACTTAGGACCCCTACAAGAGTCTAGAAGGACAGTTTATTTCGTCTAAATCATATCATGCACCAACTTGGGACTTTTGGGACAAGAAATGGTTCCTTAAAGCTAAAATGGCAAGATCTATAACATACATGCATAAAGTTTAAAACATTTTACCTTCTAGAGCTTCTAGGGCACCAAACAACTTCAGATCTACTAACTTGTTCTCTCTTTCTCCAACTCCTTGATGCAACACCTTCTTCTCAAACTACTCAAAATACACTCTATAAGCTCACACACTCAAGGAAATGATTAGGGTTTAAGAAAAATGGCTCTAAACAGTGAAGGCTGAGGTAAAGGAGGGTTATGAGCACATAAGTTTGTTTATATAGCCCTCAAACGCTAAATATTAGGGTTTCCACCTGACGTGAGTATGCCCAACATACACAAGTGTATGCCAAGTGTACTAGGGCGTGCCTAGTACACTCAACGTACCTGATGTATGCTTAACATACTCTCTTGATCCCAAAGTTGCGACTTTAGCCCATGGGCTTCTCATGGGACGACTCCTTTAACCCCCGGGGACAACAAGTGACAAAATAATAATAAAGACAGGATTCATAAATAACTGCAAAATATCGGGATTTTACAATTCTCCCCCACTTGACCTAGACTTCGTCCGCGAAGTCTGCGGCAGTAAACAGATCCGTGTAATGCTCCTGTATCTCAGACTCTGGCTCCCATGTCCACTCAGATCCCTTTCGGTGTCGGCACTGCACCTTTACCAGAGGTAACTCCTTGTTGCGCAGAACCTTTACCTTCCTTTCGAAAATAGCCACTGGCTTCTCCGCATAGTTCAGGTGTTCGTCAACCTAAAAATCATCCAACGACACTACCGCATCCTCGTCCAATATGAACTTCCGCAACTGGGAAACGTGGAAAGTGTTATGTATCTGATGGAGCTCCTCTGGAAGACCCATTCTGTATGCAACCCTGCCAACCCTGGCAATAACCCGAAATGGTCCAATGTATTGGGGACCCAACTTTCCCCTCTTTCTAAAACGAATCACACCTTTCAAGGGTAAAACCTTTAGTAATACCATGTCACCCACCTGGAATTCCAACTCAAATCGACATTTATCGGTGTAACTCTTCTGCCGACTCCGAGCGGTCTGCAGTCGCTGTCTAATCTACTGAATCTTCTCAGTAGTTTGCAAGACTACCTTCATCTATCCCATCACTCTGTGATCAACCTCACCCTAATAGACCGGGGTGCGGCATCTCTGCCCATACAACAACTCAAAAAGTAAGGCACCAATACTACAATGGTAGTTGTTGTTGTAGGCAAACTCTGCTAGGGGTAGGTGGGAGTCTCAGCTCTGACCGAAATCAATGACACATGCCCTCAACATGTCCTCGAGGGTCTGTATAGTCTGCTCACTCTGGTCGTCAGTCTGCAGATGATATGTTGTGCTAAAATGAAGCCGAGTGCCCAACTCCTCATGGAACTTCTGCCAGAAGCAGGAGGTGAACCGTGAAGGGTTTTAAGCATTCTAGCATTCCTAAGGTGTACATGCAACCCTAGAAACCTTGGATCTATATTTTACTAAGATACATGCAAATTTGAATTTCCAAGGTTCTTAACCTAACTAGCATGGCATGGGGAACTTTGAAACATAAAAGCTAGTATAAGAACATACCTTTCTTGTTGCTTGGATTCCTCAAATGTTTCACACAACATCACAACTCTTGGAATAACTTTGAGAGAAGTACACTATCACTCAAAATCGGCTAGCCCTCTTGTTCTACACATAGTAGTGCAGATTTTGCTAGCCATGCTTTTATAGTTATGTCACAAGTAGGGTGACAGCATGTAAACCCTACTTGACATGGCTTTTCATATTCCATGATCCATGGGTTTATAACCGCCACAGACTATCCGAGGAGCACCTTATGGGTTTTAGTCCAATTCAATAAACCATGGATCATTATCCCATTATAAACGAATGGATGATTTGCACAATCAACCCCATATATTTAATTAGTCTCCTTTTGATCACCAAATTAATTCTGAATTAATTCTTGATCAAAACTAATTAAATAATATTATTAATATATTAGAACTTATAACATATTAATAAACCATAAGTGTCCTTTCTTTCATTTAGTCTATCCAAGTGTTGCAATGCCATGCAACCCAAAATGGACCATGCTAACCGGGTCAAGTACATTCCAGAAATAGTTATGAACTTAGACATCTAATCCAACAAACCTAACATCACAGTCGAAGATAATGGAGACCAGAACTCCATGGCGAGCAACGATCTTGCGAACATATACGTCAGCTAGCTTCTCTGCCAACGAGCTCTCCCGTATGGCCAGAAAATGAGTACTCTTGTTCAATCGATCCACGATGACCCATATAGCATCGAATCCCCTTGACTTCCTTGGCAACTTCATAATGAAGTCCATCATGATATGTTCCTATTTCCACATGGGAATCTCTAGAGGGTGAATCTTTCCATGTGGTCTCTGATGCACGGCCTTGACCATCTTGTAGGTCAAACACATCTCAACGTATCAAGCGATTTCTCGATTCATGCACGGCCTCCAGTAGCTCAAACTCAAATCTCAGAACTTCTTAGTGGCTCCCGGGTGAATAGAGAAATGAGACTTATAAGCCTCATCCATAACCGTATGTCTGACCCCACCAGACATCGAAATCCATACCTGACCGCATCAGGTCAACAATCCCCGGCTATCCTGCACAAATGGGGTGTTCTCGCCCCTGATCCTCTCCAATTTCTAGTTGTCTGGTCGCATGTCCTCAGCCTGAGCCTCTCTAATCAAACTCACGAGTGGCGAATCCATCGATATCCTCATACATGTTGCTGGTGTGGAAGATCCAGCTAACTTGCGGCTCAGAGCGTCCGCCACCACGTTCGTTTTACCTGGATGATAAAGGATCTCACAGTCGTAGTCCTTGACTACATCTAGCCACCTGTGCTGCCTCATGTTCAGGTTCGGCAGATCCATGACGTGTCTCAGGGTCTTGTGGTCCGTGTAGATGGTACAACAGACCCCATATAGTTAATGTCTCCAAATCTTGAGAGAGAATACCACCGCTCCCAACTCCATATCATGGGTAGGGTATCTCATCTCATGCGACTTCAACTACCGCGATGCATAGGCTATCACCTGTCCTCTCTGCATGAGGATCGCGCCCAGTCCTGTGATGGATACATCACAGAACACCACAAAATCCTTGACTCCCTCTAGAAGAGTCAACACTAAAGCCTCGCATAAACGCTGTTGGAGGGTCTTAAATGCCCTCTGCTGCTCAGGGCCCCACTGGAAATCCACCCCTTCCTCGTCATACGAGTGAGGGGTACTGCAATCTTGGAGAAATCATGTATGAATCTCCGGTAGTACCCTGCCAATCCCCAAAAGCTCCTGATGTCTAAGGTAGATTTTGGAACCTCCCACTACATGACTGCCTCGATTTTGGCCGGATTAACCAAAATCCCCTCTTGGTTAACGAGGTGTCCTAGGAACTAGACCTCTCGTAACCAAAATTCACACTTTGAGAACTTGGCATAAAGTCGTTCCCGCCTCAGAAATCCCAATAACTCCTACGGATGCTCTTCATGATGCTCTCGGGTCTTGGAATACACCAAGATATCGTCGATGAATACTATGACCGAGCGATCGAGCATCGGTCTGCAGACCCGATTCATCAGTTCCATAAACACTGTTGGCACGTTGGGGAGCCCAAACGGCATCACCACGAACTCGTAATGTCCATAACGAGTTCGGAAGGTAGTCTTCTCCACGTCCTCGTCTCTGACTGACCTGATGATACCCCAACCTCAATTCTATCTTGGAAAACCAAGACGCACCCTGCAACTAATGAAATAACTCATCTATCCTCGGGAGCGGATAACGGTTCTTCACCGTCAACTTGTTCAACTCCCGATAATCGATGCACATCCGGTGTGAACCATCCTTCTTCTTAATGAAGAGTACTGATGCTCCCCAAGGGGAATTGCTCGGACGAATGAAATGCATGTCCAATAGTTCATGCAGCTATGATGATAGCTCCTGGATCTCTAGTAGTGCCAGACAGTACGACACCTTGGGGATAGGGGCTGCAACTGGCACTAAGTCGATCCTAAACTTGACCTGCCTCTCTATAGGTACTCCGGGTAACTCCTTCGGGAATACATCAACAAACTTCCTGACCACTAGAACATCTGATACTAAAATATGATCTCTGACCCACCTATCCACCACATATGCTAAATAACTCGCACACCCTTGCTGAATATACTGTCGAGCCTTAGCAGCTGAACAAGACCCTGATCCTAGTCTGGTACCCTCGCCATAGACGATCAGGTCTTCCCCACTTGGGGTTCAAACAACCACTCACTACCCCTCGCAATCGATCATAGCACCGAAACGACTAAGCCAGTCCATACCTACAATCACACACCCCCCCCCCATCGGGATCGGAACCAAGTTGATCGAGAAGGAAACTCCGAAGATCTCCAACTCACATCCTCGATAGACTGAAGAAGCAGAAACCCCATGTTCGTTGGCGATAGAGACTCACAACATACACTCTAGCTCTCCTACTGGCACACTGAACTCCCCACAAAACGCTTGAGATACAAATGACCGACTCGCCCCCAAGTGAAATAAAACCAATGCAGGCAAAGAGTTCATTAAAAACGTACCTAATCACAGGTACAACAGATAAGAATAAAACATATATAATAAATAAGATAAGGGATAGAAACATACCAACAACCACATCCGGTGCTGCCCTGGCGTCCTCTGCTATGAGCTGGAAGGCACGTCCCTGAGACCTATTGGCATCTGCTCTACCCTGCCTCCCATCTGTAATCCTTAATGTGGTTGGTGCAGGATCTTGCGCCGGCTGAGCGACGAGCAACGGGCAGTTGGCCTTCACATGGCCAATCTGCTCACAATGGTAACATAACCTCACACTCAGAACTGGGGCGGGCTGGTGACAATCCTTCGCATAATTCCCCACCTTGCCAGACTTGTAGCACCCACTACCTGATTGACAAACTCTAGAATGACCCTTTCCGCACTTCCCACAAGTGTGGACCAACTGGCCTCTGGTCCTAGTATCAATGGTGTTGGATTGCTTCAGTGTCGGCCGTGACTGCGCCGAGGCCTGTCGCTGCTCCCGCAACTATAACTCGATCTCCAGCTCGCATCGCCTGGCGGCCTCCTGTAACTCCAGCAGTGTGTCACATCACTGGGTGGCAAGAAACTGATGAATGTCAGTCTTGAGCATGCTCAGAAAACGTGTCATCTGAGCCTGCTCAGAAGCAAACTCTGGGAAAAACATCGCCCTCTTCGTAAAAATACGGGTGATCTCAGTCCCGGTCTCACCATCCTGTGTCAACTCCAAAAACTCATGAGTCAGCCACTCCCGCTCGACCAGTGGAATATAGCAGCAGCGGAACATATCCCTGAACAGCTCCCAAGTAACCGTAGCTCTCTGGTCATCCGAGAAAGACCCAGTCATCAATCTCCATTAGTCCTTTACCCCGGACCTCAGTAGTTTCAAGGCACATCTGATCTTCTGGTCAGTAGGACATAAACATGTAAAGAAATAGCCCTCCACGCCTGAAACCCATCTCATGGCTTTGATGGGGTCCTGAGTCCCGTCAAAAGTAGAGGGCTTCGTGCTACCAAATTCCCTATACTGAAAATCCCGACTGGCTCATCCCCCTACCGCGGTTACAGCCGATGTAGTTGTTGTGGCAGCCGTCTCAGCAAGGGTTGCATATCTGTCATCGGAGTACTCCATCAGGGCGGTCTTAATAGACCCAAACATCTCCAGAATCTGACTAGAGACAACCTCGACTACCTCCTCACGGATGATCTCCTTGACACGATCCTCTGTCAACACTGGCCCATCTTGGTCGATAACCTCCGGCGCAGTCGGGGCCTCTTGATCGCCCTGCCTGATCCCGATCCGGATCCAGTCACAAAATGCCTCATAACAACCATACTGAAAATATAACCGAAATATATCAGGTAATACGCATAAATAACAGCGAACCAACTCCCAACTAAACCCTAGGGGTTGTCACTTCCTTGCTACACCTATGGGTCCTATGCTTTCAGTAGTACGGGCCCATACTACCTTCCACACCTACCCATATTTTTCTTAAGTATCACCACAACACCCTAACAGTATACATATACATGGTGGTTGCTCAATCGTCACTCCTAGAGCAAGGCTGACTATCTCATAACTGACCTACCGACGTTACACATCACCCATCCATGAAACTTACACCAACCCTACAACACTGGTGTATGCTAATCATACATAAAGTTAGACGCTATACACTTTTGCATGCCTGATCCGACCCGAAGCCCCCAATCAGACAAGAATAGAACATAAGGCCAAACAAAGCATTCTCAGACTATTAGATCTTAATTATGTACAACCGTGATGAATATACTAAGCAACTACAATAATGGTGTCAATTTCATATAAGGAAAACTCTAGGCTATCATGCATCATGTAATCAGGCAATTATATCATGCAATTCCTAAAGATACCTAGCCTAGTACTAGCATGTTGTTCTTACATATCACAATATCAAATAACTACATGGTATTTTGGGGTCTACTTAATGGCTCTGGCTGATTGTAGAGCCTGCTTCCTCCTTTACTTATTTTGAGAACCATTTAAATCATTTAGAAAATCTTTCCTTGATTTGAGACTGGATTCACACGAGTGTTCCTCCAATTCACTCAAACCAAGGCACTGATACCAACTTGTAACATCCATAAAAATCAAGCCAAATTTGAACTTTTCAAAACATTTCAAAACATTTCAAAACCATTAATTATTACAAACTTGTTTTCAAAATAGTATAATATCAGAGTATCCCAAAAACAAATTATAGACATGAGGAGCTGTATGATCACGCCTTTGCCTTCCCACGATCTCTTGAGGTACCTGAAACTGTAAGCACAAATCTTATTGAGTTCCCCCAACATACCGATACGTAACAACAATACACATAATAACAGCATGTAATGGGTCCACATGTCTACAGATTGGATTGCCCCTTTGGCCCACAGTTGAGTGTGGCTTGCCTTTTTGGCCCAAAACTCATACCGTGCTTGCCTCCAAGCTCACAACATAAGTCTGGTTTGCTTTCAAGCCCACGGCTTATGAATGGCTTTCCCCCTGCAGTCCTAAGACTGAAACATAACAAATCCGCCCTCAGTACAATTCTGTCTTACCACTTGTTCCTCAGCTCGTATCTGGTATGCTAATGAGTCCTCAGTAAGAGTCTAGTATGCCTTCCCGACCCTCAGCTAATATCTGGCATACTCCAGGGTTTTTTGGTCACTATACAAGACAATGCAACCTTAACCCTACCCACACAACGTGTCTACATATACAACTAATTGCACATACAGATATTCAAATGGTGACACAGGTAGTCCTATAGATCTACCTAACTGGCATAGCAAACTAGCATGTATAACTATGTCATACTCAACACATCATCAACTATTGGCATATCAAATCTAATGGGCAGCCTTGGTGCCTTAGACCCCTTAGTATAGTGAGGATAACTCACCTCGCAAATGTCGATCTCAACTGATGAACCGGAATCCCAAATCACTGTCTCACCACGAATCCCGAACTACCCAAAATAACAAATATTAAGTCAATAAATGGGAATACTAATATTGACTAAGAATCCACATGGTCCATGTCGCCTTTTTCCCTAATTTGGGCCATGGCCCAATATCAAATTCCCTATCTAAAAGTCCATATACATAATCCCATTAATGGCCCAACTTTCCAAATTGGGCCCCACTCCTTAATTGGGCCTTAATCTAAAATCCATTACCAAAACCGGCCCAAAACATTATTGTTCAGAAAATCTAGCAAGGAAAATGCCAAACTGGCCTAAGAGTGGCCTAACTCCGAATCCCAAAATGTCAAAATCCCAAAAGAGGGCGTATGCGGGGCGTACTCCTCTGGTACACTGGGCGTACTTCCATTTTCTTTAACCACCATCAGGTGGTTGACTCGATAGGTTGGGCGTATGCAGAGTTTTGCCAAAACCTTAATAAGTGCTTAATGGCTTAAGCACTTAAGCCCATATTTCAGATCCATCGACCAAAAGTGTCTTAGAACAATAAAGTCTAGAACATTAAGACTTTAGACGTCCAGAAAGCTCTTAATACATGGTCTTAATCCATTAAGACCATTCTAGATCATGCATGGGACATCTTAAGCCATTGGGACTTCATTTTTAACACTTTAGACCCCTTAAGAGTCTAGAAGGACAATTTATTTCGTCCAAATCATATCATGCACCAACTTGCGACTTTTGGGACAAGAAATGGTTCCTTAAAGCTAAAATGGCAAGATCTATAACATACATGCATAAAGTTTGAAGCTTTTTACCTTCTGGAGCTTCTAGGGCACCAAGCAACTTCAGATCTACTAGCTTGTTCTCCTTCTCCAACTCCTTGATGCAACACCTTCTTCTCAAACTACTCAAAATACACTCCATAAGCTCACACACTCAAGGAAATGATTAGGGTTTCCACCTGACTTGAGTATGACCAGCATACACAAGTGTACGCCAAGCGTACTAGGGTGCGCCTAGTACACTCAACGTACCTTATGTACGCTTAGCGTACTCTCTCGATCCCAAAGTTGCAACTTTAGCCCTTGGGCTTCTAATGGGACGACTCCTTTAAACCCCGGGGACTACAAGTGACTAAATAATAATAAAGACAGGATTCAGAAATAACTCCAAAATCTCGGGATGTTACAATTTATCATGTGTAGGGTAGTTTCGGAATTAATTTAACAGATGGAGGGTTGATTTGGCTATAACCTAAACAAATGGGGTTGTTTTGTTCATATGGTTCACATAAAGGTCTGGTTTGGGTTCTTTAGTACAATTAAATGATTTTGGGGCTTTTGGTCCTCTTCTTCAACAGATCGGGAAAAAAGGCTGAACGAAACGCAGGCAGAGAGAAGACGCACCCTTAGTGCTTGGATGGTTCAGAGGACAAGATCGAAGAAGCAATCGATGGAGGGTGGTGGCAATCGATCGCAAAGGGAGAAAACGTGAGGTTGTTTCTTCTTGTTGTTCACCAGGTAAATACACCACCTTCGGTGCTTCAGTGGTTCGAAGTGGGAAGAGGAAGAACGGAAGCAACAAGGGCTGCTAAAGAAGTTCCTTGGGTTTGTTGTGGATCCAGCGAGAGAGAAGAGGAGGGTACGAGGGGTTGTTACCCTAGGGTCTTGCTGAAATTCGCCACCCACTCTAGTGGTTTATTGAAAGTAAACAATGAAGCAAAAAGAGGTGCAGCAGGATCAGGTGGGTGTTTAGGGTTGTTTCAATTGACAGGGAAGGAGCAAGAAAATAGGGGTTGCTGCCCCTTTGTTGGCTTCGTCGGAAAACAGCACCACCTCTGGTGGTTCTTGGCTACCACGAAGAAGGAGAAGAAAGAAAGGGAGATGAGGTTGTTGGCCTCTTAATGTTTTAGCAGCAACGAAAGAGGAAAGAAAAGAAACATGAAGTTTTTTTCTTTTGTGATGCAAGTGATTGAAACCAATTTCCTGATTTTAGTAGAGTTAGAACATGAATGAAGAATGCTTGTAATACTCTCATAAGATAGTGGTAAAGTGTACTTTTGGTTAGACTTGTAGGGCCGGCCGGTATGGGGAGCAAGGAGGGTCGTGGGAAGCGTCCCGCAAGGAGGAACACCGCACCGGTGGTGCGGGAAGGGTGGCGCAGGGAGGAGGCTGGGGGGTGGGGTTGCCGCGTTCTCACTCCTCATCCTATTGGTTGATTAATTTTTTTTATTCCTACGGCTACATAACGTTTATATATATATATATATATATATATATATATATATATATATATATATATATAATTTTTTTCCTATTATTACACTATAAATACCACAACATCCAATCATTTTTTTAACCTATACCTTCTTACTCTCTCCAAAAATATTAATCAAAATGTCATCATCTTCATCATCCGATTTCACGGATCTAGAGGAGGCTAAGTTTATCAGTTCCGTCATGCCGAAGACGGTTGCATACTTTCAAAACTGACTAGGCGAAACATCACGTGCACGATCTAAACCAGGAAAGTCGCGGTTGAGTAGAAATCGAGAAGCCGGACACGATCATCTTATAGAAGATTACTTTGCAGATGACACCATCTACGCTGTAAAGTTTTGACGTCGGTTCCGGATGAGGAAGGAACTATTCTTACCTATTGTTGGCGATTTGGAAGGCCGTTTTCCATATTTCCAATGGAAAATGGATGCGAGACGGATAAAAGGTTTCTCTCCAATTCAAAAATGCACTGCTGCAATTAGTCAGTTAGCATATGGTGTGGGCACAAACAGATGCGATGAGTATTTTAGGATGTTAGAGCGTACCGTGCGGTAGTGTGTGTACAAGTTCTGCAAAGCGATCTGTTTGGTTTATGGGCAACGATATTTGCACAAACCAACTATGAACAATATCCACCAACTTTACACGGTCCATGAAAGCAAGCATGGATTCCCTGGAATGCTTGGTAGTATCGATTGCATGTATTGGAGTTGGTCATTATGCCCCAACGCATGGCATGGTCAGTACATGAGAGGTGATCACAAAGAGCCGACGATCGTTCTAGAGGCTATCGCATCACATGATCTTTGGATATGACATGCATTCTTTGGTCCAGCTGGTGCAAACAATGACATCATGCTAGACCCGTCGCTGGTATTCAATGATATCTACCTTGGCAAGTCGCATGATGTACCTTTTCAAGCAAACGGGATAGCATATAAGCGTAGATACTATCTTAATGACGGTATATATCCTCCCTTGTTTGTTTTTATGAAATTGTTTACATGTCCTAACGACCAGAAAAGGAAAAAGTTTAAAGCGGCGCAAGAGTCAGTTAGGAAGGACGTGGAGTGAACATTTGGTATACTTAAGAGACGTTGGCAAGTACTAGCAGTCGGGGCAAGTTAATATGAAGTGAAAAGGTTACAGCACGTAATGTATGCATGTATCATACTGCATAATATGATTCTTGAAAACGAAGGAAGAGCAATATGTCGGTACAACGAAAATGAAGTTTTTCTAAATGTCAAACGAGTAGCCGTTGGTACACAAGAGTATAGGGAAAATAGAAGATAAGTACACAATCGCGACATTCATCACGCCCTTCGTGCTGATTTTGGTGGAGCATGTTCATACGACTCATATTCAGCCGCCGATAGAGTTTTCTCACGATGATTTGTTTGATGAATCAGACGAGGATTCTGATATGTTCGTCGAGAGCGAAGATTCCGATGACGAGAGTGACGTTCAGGAGAATGATGAAGATGATGAGGTCGATGACGAGGACGATGATTCCGAGTGACATATTTTGTTTTTTTTTTAAATTAGGATATTAATTATTTTTTCTATGTTGTGGTTTTTTAAAATTAGGATATTAATTATGTTTTCTATGTTGTGGTTTGTTTGATTTTTGTTTGCGTTTTTTTTTAATTTTCTACTTATTTAAATATTAGTTCTAATGTAATTTTTATTTTAATTAATGGAACGCTTTTTATTTTTAATTAAATTTTATGTTTATTATTAATTTAAAAATTATAAATCATAAAAAATAATTAATTTTATTTAAAAAAATAAAAAACAAAATAATGAGGGAAGCTTCTCACTCATTCGTTGGGTTTAGGTGAGGGAAAGGAAAGTGAGAGAAAGTGTGTTCTGGCCCACAAAAAGTGAGGGAAGTTTCCCACCCACACCCTCCGGTCTAAGCAACATATGTACAATAATTTGATAAATAGAGGAGAGATATCACATGAGAGAGGAACAGAAATAGAGTGTATGAAGTTCTAATCAATGGTAAGGTCAATTATGCTTGACTCAAAGTACCAAAACTATGATGTCATATTTTAAACATCCAAAATGATGATATTTCTAACATTATCGATTTTTGAGCCATCAATCCCAATATCATATCATTTTTCCAAGTGTGGCGAATAATATTCTTAGATTCAAGGAATTCAAAATTCATACGGATCCTAAATCCGATGTGTAGAATTCTGGGAAAATCCGTTTAAAGTTTTGCGATTAATTGGATCCGATTCGAAAGATTTCATGTATTTGTTGAATTAACGGGTAAAAGTATTGTGATTATGAAATTAGAAATTAGACCTCTTTCTAAGTCCCTAAAACGTTCTCGGAATTCTCATATGAGGTATGCAAGTACCTCAATGGATCAAATCAGTTTTTGTATATTAAGAAAATTAGTAATATACCGAGTTGGTTTCTGAGCGTATAATCTATCTAATTTGGGCATAAATTGGTCCTAAGTATACTTGCTACAAAAATCATTTTTAATGTCACAAATATAATTAATTTTGGTGATTTTCGATTTGATCGTTGATGATAGTATGTTTTTTGAGCCGGTTGAGACATTCTGAAGTAATTATTAGTATAATGCATTTAATATAATTTATTAACACAAAATTACACACTTTACGTCATATTACAACTGATTTCACGGTGATTCGGCTGACGAGTTTTGACCTAAAATTACCAATTGTAACATTCTCTCCCCATTAAAAGAATTCCGTCCTGAAATTCAGCTTGTAGATGGGATATCTTTAAATAATTTGGGATATTGTCGTTATGTTTGATCTCATACATGCTCTTTATGTAGTTTTCTTATGTATACGAGTCTTATATTTAATTTAAACTTGAATTTTTGATCAAATTAGTGATTCTAATTAATTTCACAAAGAGACATTAGACAGGGAATATGGCAGAGTCCACATTTTAAGTTGATCCAACCCTATATAATCCTCTTTTCTATTAACTAATAAGTATGCAATACTAAAAAAATTTCTTAGTTCACTTCATTGGGAGAGATAACAAGAGTGTCATCGGACATACACTTCTTAAGCTTTGATACCCAACAAGTGTTATACATATCATTTAGGTTTTGGGAATCAGGTCCAATTCTTAACATAATTTCAATGGTCCTTCCTTTCGTAGGTTTAACTTACCTTGATCTCCAGATCATGTCATTCCTTTACAAAGAAAACGCTTATTGTTAATGTCCGTCCTCAGCCTTAAGTCGTTCCTTGGTTCATTCAAACTTTTCTATAATCTCAAGACTGACTTTTAGATTAGTAGGTAGTGTGCTTCTTACCTATTCCTTGGTCATTTCATGTATCTCTAACTTTTATTTAACATATCAAGGTTCAACACTTTTGTCCGTACAAAGCCTCAAAAGGTGAGGCTTTTATTCTCGCGTGATAACTATTTTAGAAAGAATCAATCAATAGTAGTTGGGTATTCCACACACCTTCAAAGTCTATCACTTAGGCTTAGAGCCTCTTATTCAAAGTTTGGGTTCTTTTTTCACATTGGGAATGGCAAGGTATGTTAACACTAAGGCATATATGTAAGACTTTATATAGTGATAGTTAACATCGCGATGTGACTCTACTTTCTCCATTCGAGACAATAACAATCGACACCTCATGCGGTTTTTATGGTTCCTTGAGATAAGCTCTAGTAAGTTCTTCCATCTTACTCATTCTCTTTGTTTGATAGGAAGTGGGTGGGCTTAACCATTACTCAAATAGTATTGAGAACACTATGCGTCTTGGGTAGTTATTTTACTAAGCCCATTAAAATGTACTCCTAAGTCCATTCATTCAGACATTTCTGATTGTTGGAGTAAACCTGAGGGTTTCTAATGTCGCTGAAATGGAGCGTTTAGATTTGATTTGTAAAGTGTTGTGTCATGTCATCTCTAAGCTTGAATCACTTATCATTTCCCCACAAAGCTTCACTTGTGATTCTTTCCTCTATTAAAGAAATGGGTTAGGCCTCTTAAATTGTGCGGTAACGTTGGAAATTGTAGTCATTACTCAATGATCGTTCCTGACAAGGATGGGCTCACTCTATCTAGTTCGAGGCATCTACTCCCATGTCGGACTTGTATTTTTGTATTAACACACATCCAAATCTTTCATAAGATGTGTTTTGGTATACGACAAGCATTTAGTTCCTTCGGGAAGAGATAGGATTGATGCGCTACACAATATAGGTTTCAACTTTTTGTAATGTAGCTTCTTGCTTGTGTTCCCAATTGGACTTTTTTCTATTTGGTGGCCATACGGTTAGTGGTTTGGCTATCTTGGAGAAGTTATTGATGAACCTCTCGTCATATCCATCAAGATCTAGGAATTGGCGCACTTTTATTGGCGTTTGATGCTTCCTAGCTCTTGATTGATTCGATTTTAATGGAATCCACATGTTTTCTTTTGTTGTTAAAATTCCATCATCCATTTCTTGGGAAGGAGTATTTTCTTAATCATCCACATTTGATCAAATCCTTCAATTCGTAGGAAGAAGTCTTTGATGGGTTTTGAGCATTCTAACACTCATATGGTGTACATGCAACCCTATAAACCTTGGATCTATGTTTTCTCTATTATACATGCAAATATTAAATATTCCAAGGTTTCATCCTAACTAGCATAGTATGAAGCAACTATACTACAAAAGCCTAGTTAGATGGCATGCCTTTTGATGTAGCTTGAAGTCTTAAACTTTAAGAGCTTATCCCCAATAGTGTGGAAGCCTCAAGTGGAATCACAAATCACCAAAAACACCTTGGAAAACTTGAGAGAATAGTAAGCACACTAGAAATTGGCCCACTCTTGTTTACTCACACACTAGTGCCATTTAATGTGCCAAAGACCTCTTTATATAGTATGGAGGATTAGGTTTACATTCATGTAAACCCTAATACCCATGAGCTTTCATTTCCATAGGATCCATGGGTTAAAAACTCCATGGACTATCCATGCATGCTTAGCCCAACCTAAATGAACTTGGCCGATGCTATATATATAAGGTTCCATATTTAAGTAGTTCCTTTTGATCACTAAATTAATTCTAAATTAATTCTTGATCAATACTAATTAAATAATATGATTCCATATTAATATATTAGAACTTATAATATATTAATCTAAATCATAAACATACAATTCTCAAAAGACTATCCATATAAATTGTTCCGGTCAAGTGCAACCCAAATGGACCATGCAACTCCCGGGTCGAATACATACCAATAATATTTATGGGCTTAGACATCTAATCCAACAGTCTCCTGCTAGGATAAGTCTAAAACTATTATTGCATATGACTTCAAGATCCCGACTAGCAATCGTAGCTCTAAAAGCCACTGCCGAATTCTGACCTAGTTAAATGACTTGTCCATTAGATAAGGGATCATATATTCCTCCATTCTAGATATCATATGGTCTGAGACATTGATTATAGTCATTCTCTCTGTCCATTTTTTGTTTCCCGATTTCTGATTTATGACGACTGACTAATTGAACAAATCAAATCGGTCCAGGATTAGCCAAGCACTTAGGGGTGTCATCATTAAATCATCGAGGGGCCCACAGATATCGCTTTTATCCCTCCAAGGGCAAAAGGAATGGATAAACTTCGACTCATATGCTTGTCCTACTACTTGTTGAATCATACACAAAGGCACATTTTATAACATCAAGTTACTGATGCGTTTTCGTGCAATGAATGTATAACCAACTCATAGTCAACAAGTCATATCTCTAGGTTTGAAGAATATAAGATATTATCGTCTCATGATCACTCGTGATAAAATCCATGAAGTGCTTGAAATGAGTGTGGGTTTAATCCAATACTCGAATCTCATTCTAGGAGCACTCATGAATGTTGTAACAACTCTTGCTATGTCAACCACCTTAGACATCTACAAGCCAACTTCATGATAGTCTTGATTCATATCTACTTCCAACATATGACTGGCTGTGGAGAGTTTGAATAACCTAGTTATTCAGGAAGTCAAAATATGCAAAGTAAAACACAAGAATAATTGAATCCAATATGGTCTCAGAACTTATGAATAAAAATAAAACAACTTTTATTTATCACCATATTTATTACACATTATTCATTGCATAATTTTTCAAATAATCAACTTTATACTTGAGTCTGAAACAATAGTCATGCCATGCTCCAAGCATGCACACTATGTTTGTCCAAACAATAGTTACGCCATACACCAAGTATGCACATTATGTTTGTCTATGATCCTTACTTTGTGGAATAGATCAATTGAACATAATTCCAATGATTCTCATTTCCCAATCCCAAATCCTTATGTAAGAATTCTAAATTCCTGCCATTTACAGAAATCTGTTAGATTCTAAACTTATATGCATTGATCCTCTTGTACTGATTATGCACAAAGTCACAAAGACTTGACAATAGACATTACAAAGTACTCCAATGGAGATCAACTCCATGGAAATGAAGTCTCAAATTCAAAGTACATTCCTTCGAACATCCTTCTTGCATTATGTTTTTCTAATCTTACACATATTGAATAATTTCCACCTATGGAGACATTTCCATAATCCCATTTTGACTATCACTTCTGAACGAGAGTTGCCTCTTTTTCAGAATGTGTCAATATGGTCCTTTCCAAAAATCTACACCATACTTCCAACTGTCCATGAGCAACCAATCTTTGGTAAAACCTCAGATTGTCCTCAACAATTGCTTAATCATTTTAGCCATATTCAATTCTAGACCTTTTCCCCTCTTAATGCCCTAGGCATTAGGAAAATTTAGAAAGGATAAATATTATAGCACATGTAGTCGATCCTAGATCAGTCTTTTTCTACAATAATTTTTTATTTGCCATGTTTTCAAAATTTGACTATGAAGAGAGATGCCGTAATCATAATCGAATTTTGAGAACGCAATATATATAGAATTTCCTTAAGTTGAACCATTCCAACATAAAATTCATATATATATCCTTGACTAAAGATGATTAAAATCTCAATCTAAGCTTTTAGAATTGAAATGAAGTATAATTTCCTCTCCCTTAACTATAGCAAAACAACTTTTCCCAATTCAAACTTTTGTGTTTTCTATAATTAACATTGCTAACTTGCAACACTTATCATAATTATCATGCTCCCACTAACATGATGATTATTAGCATAACACTGATGCTCCCACTAGCTTTGACATGTATCCAGAAATCAGTTGGACTTCTAGAAATCAATATTTTATTGACTTTCTTACCAAAGTTCAGATTTCTGATACGAGATGCATTGATAAAACTTTATCAAAATCATACACCTTTTCTTTGATAGATCACATGTGTGTCTAAACATTTTTTGAACTATGAAAAGGGATGTCGTAATCATAGTCTCAAGTGTTTAGACCTTTTGCCATTTCTCACAAGTCTATGTTAGTGTGCCGGTTACCCACACATGCTCCACTAATGACTTTAAGAATCCAAATATCACAATTGCTATCTACTTAAAATCTACTTAGTGAAAGCGTCTCCTCACCATCATTTTCATGAATCAGAGAGAAACCTTATGACACTTAGACTTTAAGGTGTATGTGTTCCTATCCATGTGAATTTGTAAAAACCATAATCACAAGACAAGGTTAGTGAAAAATCCAAACTCATATGGACTGAACTTGTGCAATCTTAACTTCTTGCCACCTGGCAGCACAAGGGTCTACCATTGCTTCCAAGTTGTTATGCAATCAATTGAGAACTTTTAGAACTCAGATGCATAGTCAACTTAAATGGAATGGGCATAAAAATAAGAATATGTCAACACGATAGGTTACAAAGCTCAAGTCGTGTGCTAGTGATAATCTCCAGGTTTTATTCTTTGATCAGTTCTAGAAACTCTTTCAGGATCTTTTAGACTCCCACTGTCCTCTTGAGATATAAGACTCTCTTGCCAAGAACCATTCCTAGACAAAGAAATATTCAAGAGATAGTGCGGATTCTTATCAAGACAAACACTTCACACAATTGGCCTTAGTTGTTATTTGTTTTATCCAAAACATCACCACTTACCAATTTCAAATGTACAAGTGTAGAAATCATTTTACTCTTACATTTGACAAGTGTTATAAACCTTCTTTAAGATGTTTCACTCAAGTTACAATCTTGGAGTATGACTCTAAGAATTGTTTTGAAACGAAGTATGATTCATCTTCTTGATTTAAACATTTCAACAATTCATGATTCCTCTTCTTAGCCATAGGAATGCACTAAGATGTCCTTAGAGGATGAATTGTGATTTGGTTTCATAATCATTAAGATGATCATAAAACATGATACTAAAGTACTCTCCCATCTTTTCAGATTCGAGAAACTTTTATCTTTCTGCCTAATTTGATTCTTCTAATTCGTTCTGCGATACATCGAAACTTTTCCAATGTTTCAGAATTATACTTAAACTTGTAAGTATAACCATATTTACTAAACTTTAATAAATCATGATGAATAGTCTTATACATCTTTTGCGGTGGACTTGACCAATGCACAAGAATGTGTACTCGATCCCTTAGTCCTTCACTTGACTCACATATACATGTGAACAAGGAATTAGTCTTAATTTTCCAAAGATGAAAATTCTCACTCATCATACAATACAAGTTGCATGATTCGAAGTTTCTATCCAACTGAAACTTGGGTGATGAGAATCTTTCCTTATTTGATAAATTATGACACTACCACAAACGAAAGAATCAAATCCATTTTCCAATATTGCTATCAATGGAATCATATAAACAACAATTTTTTCACAAATGCCATTGTAAGAATATTTAAAATAAATAAAATTAAAAAAAATCTTTTATTTTAAAACTTGCGGAAAACTTATGCTTACAATGCAAATGCATATGAAAACTTGTTATCTATTCCTAAGAAAAATATCATAACTCTTAAGCAACAGCTCAAAATTCCGATCACCAAACCATGCGATCGAAATCCATCTTCGCAATCAGAATCAGCATATTCTTCCTTTAAGCTTCCTCTTTTCTTTGATTCTTAAAACATCAACATGTAACCTATTCACATCATGTATAGTAATCTCCAGATAAGAACTTAATAGAGTCATATAATGGACTTTACCCGAAGTAGAGTCAAACTTTTGACTTTACCATCCTCATGATATTTCAGATAAATAGGGCAGCTTCGCAACCAATGACCCTTCTTTTGGAAATAGAAACATATGGGCTATTTGGGAATGGTACACAGGACTATCTCAGACTTAGCTTTTCTCTTTACCATTTGGTCAACCGAGTTAACTATGGCCAATCCCTTTCCATTGGGAAGAGAAAGCTTTTCTGGATTTCTAATGTTACCATTGTTAATGTCCATGGAAGTTTGGGAAGTTGATCTTCCAATAAAATTTGCTTTACATGTGCTCCATATCATTGTTGATTCAGCAGCATCAAGCAAATAGGTAAGATCATTAAGGGTCATGTCATAGTCTGTTACAAAGTAGTCCTTAAAGAACTCACTATGTGACTTAGAAAGTGGTTGAAGAACCTGTTGGGTTTTGAGCATTCTAACACTTCCTAAGTGTACATGCAACCCTAATAACCTTGGATCTATGTTTGTCTAATTATCATGCAAAGTTGATTTCCAAGGCTATGATCCTATCTAGCATACATGGGGAACAATTCTAAATTGAATAATAGATAGAATTACATACCTTGTTGTTGTAAGTGTTCCTTGAAACCTTGTGAGCCTAGCACCTCAAGTGTGATGCCTCAAATGCTTCACACAACACCAAATGCAAAGTATAAACTTGAGAGAATATTCAAACACACTCAAAATCGGCCAAGCCCTCTTGTTTCTCTAGTGTCTCACTAGTGTAGCCGATTTTGGGGAGAGACATGGTCCTTATATAGTGTGTTGCATTAGGTAAAACCCTAATGTAACATGACTCTTCATTTCTCAATCCATGGGTTAACTCCATGGAGCATCCTATGGGTGGAACCCAACTTGATAATCCATGGAGCCTTTTAGCCCACTATATAAGATATGGAAGATTTACATAATCTACCCATATATTTAATTAGTTATTCTTTTGATCACTTAATTAATTCTAAATTAATTCTTGATCAAAACTAATTAAATAATATTATTAATATATTAGAACTTATAATATATTAATAAACCATATGTGTTATTTCTCTCATTTAGTTTATCCAATTGCATGGTTCCATGCAACCCAAATGGACCATGTCGGGTCGGTTCAAGTATTTACCAAAAATAGTTATGGACATAGACACCTTATCCAACAGTCTCCCACTTGGATAAGTCTAATAACTATAACTGCAATACTTCAGGAACCGATCGGCAATCGTAGCTCTTTCAAGGTCTCTCGGAACTGAGAAGATGTTGATACTCCATTTAAGATAAGTGATCATATAATCCTCTATTCTAGATATCAGCCAGACAAATACTTGGAACAATGTCTTACTTATTGTCCAGCAGTTTGTTTCCCGATTTCCGATTTGTTTTGACAAAGAACTTAATTGAACACATCAACTTAGTTCTGACCGGGCCCGGTACATGGGTCAAAACAAAATCGTCGAGGGGCCCATATATCAGCTTCTAATCCAAGAAGGAACAGATAAACTTCGACTCATATGTTTGTTCTACCACTCATTGAATTACACACAAAAGCACGTTTTATAACATCGAGTTACCAATGCGTTTTCGTACAATCAATGCATAACCAACTCGTAAGTAACAAATCATATCTCTAGGTTTGAAGACTTATATGATATTACCGTCTCACGATCACTCGAGATAAATTCCATGAAGTGATTCCAGTGAGCGTGGGTTGAGTCCAATGCTCAGAACTTATGAGCACTCATGATTGTTGTAGCCTTGTCCAACACCATAGACCTCTGCAACCAATCATGACAGTCTTGATTCATACCTACTTCCGACATATGACCGACTGTGGAGGTTTGAATAATATGTTATACCAAACAAAATTATTCTGGAAGTCAAAACATGTAAAAGAAATATAGTAAACGATCGACAAGAGATAGCAACACTTTACTCATAAATAAAACACCTTTTATTCATCATCTAATGTCAATTACACTTTACAAATTTCATAATTTATCTAACTACTAAAACTTATATCATCCTTCAGCCCTATGCTCTGAGCATGCTGGAGATGCTTAACCCTACTCAGTCCCTTCGTGAGGGGATCTGCTGGGTTCTCATCCGATGATACCCTCTTTTCCACGAGGATTCCTTCTTCTATGCGATGTCTGATAAAATGATATTTTATGTCGATGTGTTTGGATCTCCTATGATCCCTTGGTTCCTTGGCTAAGGCAACCGCACTTTCACTATCACAGAAAATTTCCATGGGCTCCTTTATAGCTGGTACAACTCCAAGGTCTCCAATGAAGTTCTATAGCCATATTGCCTCCTTTGCTGCCTCGCTCGCTGCTATATACTCTGATTCACAAGTGGAATCAGCCACTGTCTCTTGCTTGGAACTCTTCCAAGTGATTGCTCCTCCGTTTAAGGTAAAGACCCAGCCCGACTGAGAGCGAAAATTATCCCTATCTGTCTAGAAGCTAGCATCACTATACCCTACAACTCTCAAGTCATCACTCCCACCGAGGGTAAGGACCCAGTCCTTAGTCCTCTGTAGGTACTTGAGGATATTCTTTACCGCAGTCCAGTGTGCCTTGCCAGGGTTCCCCTGATACCTGCTAACCATGCTCAAGGCAAAGGCTACATCAGGTCGAGTACACGGCATAGCATACATGATCGAGCCTACTGCTGAAGCATAAGGTACTTGACTCATTTTTGCTATCTCATCCTCGGTACTTGGGCTTTGTGTCTTACTCAATCTGGCATTCCTCTGGATGGGTAACTCTCCTTTCTTGGAGTTCTGCATGCTGAATCTCTTCAACACCTTGTCCAAGTATGTACTTTGACTAAGTCCAATTAGTCTTTTACTCCAGTTTCTCAAAATCCTTATCCCTAGAATATAGGCAGCTTCTCCTAGGTCCTTCGTAGAGAAACACTTCCCAAGCCAGGAATTAACTTCCTGCAGAGTTGGGATGTCATTTCCTATGAGTAGTATGTCATCCACATACAACACCAAAAAGCTAACTATACTCCCACTAGCCTTGACATAAACATAAGATTCATCTTCACTCCTAGAAAAGCCAAATTCCTTGAGGTAACCAAAGGATCTTTGTGGGTAGCCGATGAAAATACACCTCTCGCTACGGGGTTCTAGCTTATCATGAGATTCGCGCCTCACAAAAGCCTCGCAACCCCAAATCTTGATGTGGTCTAGTTTAGGTACTTTACCAGTCCACATCTCGTGAGGAGTTTTGGCAACTTTCTTTGTAAGGACTAGATTAAGAATATGGGCGGCAGTCTCTAAGGCATACCCCCAGAATGAGATTGGTAGCGATGCTTGACTCATCATGGAATGAACCATATCCAACAAGGTTCGATTACGCCTCTCAGCCACACCATTCAACAGCGGTGTCCTGGGAGGTGTCAATTGTAAGACAATCCCACATTCCCTAAGATAGCCGAGGAACTCTGAACTAAGATACTCACCACCTCGATCGGATCAAAGCATCTTAATGTTCCTGCCCAATTGATTCTCGACTTCCTGTTTAAATTCCTTAAACCTTTCGAAAGTCTCTGACTTATGCTTGATTAAGTAGACATATCCATATCTACTGTAATCATCAGTAAAAGTCAAATAATAACGATTAGCATCCCTTGTGGCATGTTTGAATGGTCCACACACATCCATGTGTACAAGGTCCAACAAAACTTCACCCCTCTCACAAGAACCTGTGAAGGGTGACTTTGTCATTTTTCCAAGTAAGCATGATTCGCAACTATCATCAGACTTTAGGTCAAATGACTCCAAGACTCCATCCTTTTGGAGTTGGCCTATGCGTTTCTTCCTTATATGTCCAAGACAACAATGCCATAATGATGCTTTATCCAAGTTATTATTATTAACAGAATCAATACACAATACATTATTTCCTAACTTAGCAACCACAGATACTGTTTCATACACGCCATCACAAGGTAATGCTTTAAAATAAAGAACATTATTAAAGAAAGCATTAATCAAACCAACTTCATTATCAAATGAAAAGGTGAAACATTGTTTATACAATGCACGAAAGGAAATAATATTTCTTGCCATTTCTGGCGAGTAACAACACTTAGCGATAAAGTAAAAACTCCAATCTTGGTGACCGGTGAAGCTTTCCTGTTTCCCATGATCAAGTTTATTCTTCCTTACTCCACATTCTCACTTCTTCTTAGTCTCTGTAAATCAGAATAGATATGAATACCAAAACCGGTATCAAGGACCCAAGAATTAGAATGGGGTGAGTTATTAGATAAGATATTGTAAATACCTGCATTGTTGGGTTTAACTTTCCCATCCTTCACATCTTGCTGGTACTTTGGGCAGTTCCACTTCCAATGTGCCTTTTCATGGCAATAGAAGCATTCAGCCTCTTTTGGGTCAGAAGAAGGAGTGATGTAACCTTTCTTGGTTCCACTTGAAGAAGAGCCATCAAGGGTCCTAACCTTGGTACCCTTCAAAGAACTCTTTCTCTTTTTCCCTCGTCCTTTCCCGATTGCCAAGACAGGGGCGGAGTTTGTAGGAGTAGGAGTAGTAACAACCGCCTTACCCTTAAGACCACTTTTCGCGGTCTTTAAGAGTCCTTGAAGTTTGCTGAGAGTGACCTCTTCCTTGTTCATGTGGTATGTCATGCGGAATTGATCATAACATGAAGGTAAGGAGTGCAAAATAATATCTATTTCTAGCTCCTCGAGGAAGTTCACATTAAGCTTCAGCAAACGGTCCACAAATCTTTGCATTTTCTGCATGTGGCTCGTGATGGGTTCTCCATCCTTCATTCGGGTTGTTATCATGGAGGAGATGATTTCATACCTCTCTTGTCGTGCACTTTGATGGTATATTTCCATCAAATCTTGGTGCATTTCAAAAGGGTAGTAGTCCTCGTAGGACTTTTGGAGATCGGCTGTCATAGTGGCCATCATGATGCATGCCACCTTGGTGGCATCCCTTTCATGTGCCCTAAAGTCAGCGATCTCTTAAGGAGTAGCAACTGTCTCATCAATCTCCTTAAGATCCTTATCGAGGACATATTATTTGTCCTTGTAGCGGGTAATCATTCGGATGTTTCTGATCCATTCATTAAAATTGGATCCATCAAAAGTGACTTTCCCACACAAGTTCATAAGAGAAAAGGAGCCATTAGGATTAGAGCCAGAAGCAGCAGTGTTTGCAGACATCTGAAGAGAAGAAAAGTTTAGTTTAGAAATAGAGATAGTCCTTAATAAAACACCCAAATGTAGTATTAAGGCTAGGACCCAATCACAATATATTATACTTAGAAGAGGTATGCCGTAATCTAAGTAATAACATATTTGAAAGGTAGGTGAATGACGATTCACCAATTTCCACCAAAGTCGAAATATTAAAATATTTAATTTGGTTCTTAGAAACTCCTAGATTCTTTTGAGATTCAATGAACTTTTCAAAGGCATATTTCAATCTCGAGTGGGACCTCCAAGTTTTGTGACTGGGATGCCGAGGATCACAAAACGAGGTGTGAAGTAACCATGCAAATTACTTGGTACCCTTAATAAATTACCCCTCAATCGATGTGTAGGTTAACCACACACGCTCCATCGATATTATGATAAATATTAAGTCACCCTTTACCTACTTTGTTAAGTCCAAATTAGTGTGCCGGTTAACCACACACGCTCCACTAACGACTTAGACAAAGTGTAAAGTGTAATTTCATGGATTAGCACCTTATTCACATTTTTCCTAAACTAACTAAGATTGAGAATTTAATAAAGATTTAGTTAATTTATAGTATTCATCATACTTTTAATGAGAATTTATAAGTCCTTGTCCTACCCATTCGGCTAACGACCCTCCACCAATCAAGCAAGCAGTGGGTGAGAGTGGACACCCATTAAGTTGCCATTTTATAGGTAACAAGCTTATGCCCACCTTATAGACCGGCTTCATGAATCAGGCGTACTAGCGGTAAAACGACTTTAATCATATACATATATATATATATATATATATATATATATATATATATATATATATATATATATATATTATTAACTTATAATATTATAAGTATAAGGGTTGAATTTTAACTTTTAAAATTCTAAGGGTTGGAACTAAAGTTTTAATCAAGACTTTACTTGTTCCAAAACATGAGGGCAAGTTTTGCAAACTTTCAAAACTTTTCATTTCTTGTAACTTATGAGTTTACTAAGGTATTAAAAATGAAGACTCTTCATTTTTATAACTCATGTGGTCTTTTAATGATTTTTAAACTAAGTGACTTTTGGTTTTCCATAACTTGAGGACAAGTTATGGACTCCATTAAAACACATAATGATCAAGAATTAATCTACCACATAGGTTACAAACAATTCCTATGATCATCTAAACATCATAAGATTAAGAACATGAATATGAACACTTTCATGAATCAAAAATTACATTTTAAAACTTGTAATTTTGATAACTCATTGTTGTAAATGGATTAGCAAAGACATTACACCATATAAAACAAGTTTTCAAGTACCAAAACAGTTTAGGGTAACGTTTCTAGTCCATTTCCAGCAATTAAAGTCGAAAATCTGCATTCTGGGGCTCCTACTCGCCGAGTGCATGAACCTACTCAGCGAGTAGGTTGAAGATTCACATGAACTCGGCGAGTCCCCCCATGGACTCGGCGAGTTCATCAGTCAGATTGCAAAAATATCAACTTTTTTCAACTATTTAGCACAAATAACAAACAAACAAGCCTAGGCTATGATACCACTGTTGGGTTTTGAGCATTCTAACACTTCCTAAGTGTACATGCAACCCTAATAACCTTGGATCTATGTTTGTCTGATTATCATGCAAAGTTGATTTCCAAGGCTATGATCCTATCTAGCATACATGGGGAACAATTCTAAATTGAATAATAGAAAGAATTACATACCTTGTTGTCGTAAGTGTTCCTTGAAACCTTGTGATCCTAGCATCTCAAGTGTGATGCCTCAAATGCTTCACACAACACCAAATGCAATGTATAAACTTGAGAGAATACTCTAACACACTCAAAATCGGCCAAGCCCTCTTGTTTCTCTAGTGTCTCACTAGTGTAGCCGATTTTGGGGAGAGACATGGTCCTTATATAGTGTGTTGCATTAGGTAAAACCCTAATGTAACATGACTCTTCATTTCTCAATCCATGGGTTAACTCCATGGAGCATCCTATGGGTGGAACCCAACTTGATAATCCATGGAGCCTTTTAGCCCACTATATAAGATATGGAAGATTTACATAATCTACCCATATATTTAATTAGTTATTCTTTTGATCACTTAATTAATTCTAAATTAATTCTTGATCAAAACTAATTAAATAATATTATTAATATATTAGAACTTATAATATATTAATAAACCATATGTGTTATTTCTCTCATTTAGTTTATCCAATTGCATGGTGCCATGCAACCCAAATGGACCATGCCGGGTCGGGTCAAGTATTTACCAGAAATAGTTATGGACTTAGACACCTTATCCAACAGAACCTAGTCAACAATCAACTTCCTTAAGACTTTGACACCCAACTCTCCCGGCTTGTCAATATGTGACTTCATCTCCAAGATGTAAGCACACATAGACTTTTCTTGCCAATGTGACTTGAGTGACCTTGAACTATTCAAGAACTTGTGGGATAGGGAGAATAATCGAAGGAGGTAGAGGAATTGAAGTATGATTTCCATGATCCAACCATGTGACATCATCTTCATTAGGAAAGCTTGTTCCAAGAGATTTGGGAAGATCATAATTGTCTGAACTAGACATCTAATATGGGAGATATTCAAGTTAGTTGATTTAATTCCTTAATATAACACCCAATATGAAATATTAAGGCTAGGACCCAACACAATATTTTATAACTTGGAAGAGGGATGTCGTAATCCAAGATTCAAAATATTTGAAGTTAGGCGAATGACGATTCACCAATTTCCACCATGAAAAACGAAATAGGTTTTAGGTTTTAACTGGTTTGAAACTCCTAGATCATTTGAGATTCATTGAACTTTTCAATGACATGTTTAAATCTTGATTGTGCCCTCTCAACTTTGTGACTGGGGTGTCGAGGATCACAAACAAGCTGTGAATAACCATGCAAATATACTTGGTAATCTTAATTTTTATCACCTAAGCGATGTACCGGTAACCACACGCACTCCACCGATCTATGATAAACCTTAAGCCACCCTTTGCCAACCTTGTTAAATCCAAGTGAGTGTGTCGGTTAACCACATACGCTCCACTAACGACTTAAGCAAAGTGGAAAGTGTAACTTCATGGGTTAGCACCAAATTCACATTTTCCGAAAGTAACTAAGATTGGGAATTTATAAAACATTTAGTTACTTTATTTTTATCATTATACTCATAAAGAGAATTATAGTCCTTGTCCTACCCATTCGGCTAACGACCCTCAACCAGTTAAGGAAGCGGTGGGTGAGAGTGGACACCCATTAAGCTGCAATTTTATAGGCAACAACCTTATATCCCCCTTATAGACCGGCTTCGTGAATGAGGCCTAACAATGGTAAGACTAACTTGATCTTATATATATATATATATATATATATATATATATATATATATATATATATATATATATATATATTATTAACTCATAATACTATAAAGTATAAGGGTTAAATTTTAACTTTTAAAAATCTAGGGTTTGGAATTAAAGTGTGTGTGAGACTTTACAAATTCCAAAACTTGAGGCCAAGTTTTGAACAATTCAAAAAACTTTTCAATTCTATAGCATATGAGTTTAATATGGCTTTTAATGGCAAGGCTCTTGGACATCCATAACTTGAGGACAAGTTATGGAGCTAATAAAGACTCTTCAAGTTCATAACCTAAGACTCTTTAATAATCTTTTTAAAGAAAAACTTTTGGTTTTCCATAACTTGAGGACAAGTTATGGAATCCATTAAAAGCCATTTAGATCATCTAATAAACAAACAAACATGTCGAGAAAAACTATGATCTAGATTAAACTCATATGAACAAGACAATTCAAATCAAACAATTTTCATGTAATTAGCCTAACCATTAAACTAATACAAAACATGAATATATTGACAATTATCTTTTGAATTGGATTAGAATGATCATTACCACATCAAAAATAGGTTTATGTGTCACACCCCCGAACCAGACGGCGGAAACGTCCGGGGGCTTGTGCGTGACTTCATCTTGAAATATCATTACAGTGAATATAATTGAAACATAACATCATCATCATCACACATGTAATATTACAACATTCATGGTTTACATCGTGTATTGTATTTGAATATTACATGCCAAAATAGTAAGAGTATGATGAAACAAAATATAACACAATATCCATTAGTTTGCTTTGTTCATCCCGCTTCATCGATTTCCTGAGAATACAAGTTATTTTGAAAACGGTCAACATAAAAATGTTGGTGAGTTCATAAGCACGTTTGAGAAAATGATTTGTATAACTTTGAAAACCACCAGAAAATCTGATATTTTCTGAAAATTGTTTAGTGTGTTTGTGTTAGATCTTCTATTAATGCATGTATATTATTGTTATTTGACTAAAAAGGTAAATAGAATATAGAGAAAATGTAAGAGCATGTAACGAGAATGTTCCCAGACAACCCGAGGTTGTCTGTACAAGAGAAAGTTGTCATACCAACCCCCGAGGTTGAGTACTAGTAAGAGAATGTTTCCGAGTAATCCAAGAGAAAAGAAAATGGTCTTCCGTAAACTTCATAACATTAATTCCTCTAAGCGAGCCGTCATAACCATACTAATTTATGACAATTTCACCTGTCTTGGCATCGTGGACGCCGACGGAAAATAGAATCAGGTTTTTGTCACCCTAGACTGAGTTAGTCTAACTGTAGCGAACAGCTCAGGTGTGGGGTGTCATCCCCATATAGATCTATACACAAATCCCCGCTCTCCCTCCAAGAGACTCTGGTTATAACTACAAGCTACAATCGTACACTTAATAGGTGCCAACTGACAAAAACTCGCTAGATCCTTAATCGAATTTACGCGAAGAGAAAAGGTATAAACTCATTCCAGGACCAATGATCCATGTAAGTGAACCACTAAGGCATCACTAAACATGTAAATCATTTCAAGACCTAAAGGGAATGAGATTATATAACATGGGCCCAAAATATATGTGAAAGGACAACTAAGGCCCATTTCACATGTAAGGAATTTATAGGCCCAAATAGCATCCAAATAGTATCCACTAAAATAGCAAAAAAAGAATAACACATATAAAACTCATTCCTAGGCCCAATAAACATGTAAGTGGGCCACTAAGTCCCACTATACGTGTCTATTATTTCCAGGCTCAAAAGGAATGTGAATGTCTATCCTAAGCCCACTATACATGTAAAAGGACACTAAGGCCCACTAAACAAGTATATTGTTTCCAGGCCCAATAAGGATATGAATACCTATCCCGAGCCCAATATACATGTAAAAGGACACTAAGACCCACTAAACATGTATATTATTTCCAGGCCCAATAAGGATATGAATGTCGCTTTTAACCCGTTTGTTATTGTATTGTTTATTTTAGCTTGATTATTTACATAATTGATATCTAAAGCCCACTTTTTGTAAAAATGAAATTCTTGGCCCAATAAGCCAAAAATTTACAATTAAGGCCCAATTTCTGTAAGAATAACACTTTAATCTCCAATTTTGTTAAAAACTTGTGTTGATGACTACTTTGTGATAAAAATAGCATTCTAAACCATTTTTGTCAAAAATATCATTTTTGGCTTGTTTTTGTGAAATTACATATTTTTTTGGTTTTTGGCTTTTTCGAACTAGTTTTTAGAAATTTTTTAGAAAATTCATCGTAAATCAAAATCTAGATCCGTAAATTTTGGAAGTTTGGAAATTTTGTCTACTTTGTTCACGATTTTCTCATAATTTTTTATGGCTTCAAACTAGTGTGAAATTACTCATCTTCACAGGTTGGTCCGAAATTATTTCAAATATGATAGGCAGTTTTGTAAAATTCGCCAAAAATTGTAGAAAAATCGTAAGAAAACGTGAGACTATTCATTTTAAAGGTATTAATCTGAACTTTATCCATGTAAAACAGTTTTGAAAAATACTTCCTTTTGGAGGGTCAAAACAGTCCGAGATTGGACCAAAAGTTTTCTTTCAAGGGCTGTTTTGTGGGTTTAGTTTATAGATCTTTGAACACAACACTTATTTTGGCTATATCAAGTATACAAATCCCAGATCTACATGTTCACATGTAATACTTGTGATAAAACATACTTTTCTCAAGATTCATATGAAGATCCTAGTGATAAACTTCAAGTTTCTTAACATATTTTTAGATTAGTGAAGAAATCAACACATAATCACCAAATAATTCATGGAAAACACACATAGTCATGCATATACACATAGATTTACACAAAGCAACTTGTATTCTCCCCCAAAAATCATATAAAAACAGAAAACAAGGGGTATGAACTCACTTGGCTTTGATGTTTCGGTTTTGATGGAGGATAAGGTGAAGATCTCGGCCGTAGCAAGTGCCTTGAAGAAGTTTTAGAACTTAGAGGGTTCTAGGAAGCTAGAACATGAAATGAACCATGTAAGGAGGTGTTCTTTGTTTAAAATTGGAAAACCATGGCGTATGAAAGATGACAACTTACCAATATGGGTGAAACTTTGATGAATTCCTCTTGAAACATCCACAAACTTGCGAAAATATGGGGGAGGTGGAGTAGTTATTATAGAGAGTTTGAAGTAGTTTGAAATGAGAAAAGGTGGTGATGGTGTTGGGGCCGAGAGTTTTTAAGGAGGAAGGGGAAGAGGATAAGTTGGGCATTGCATGGGGGTTTAGGGAATTTAGCCTAGTTACATGGAATTAGATGCTTGAATTACCTCTAGACAATAAGTAGGTGGCAACTCACAAATTACCGTTTCTCATATTGTCTTTTTTTTGTATTATTGTTGTTGGGCCGAGATTCGGCCAAAAGAAAAGGAATTTAGATATGTTTGGGTCCTATCTTGACTTATTTCGAAATTATGAGGCCCAATTAATATTTTTCAGCCCATTGGGCTCTTAAGGTGGTTCACGGCCCAAGATGGTACAAGGAATTGGTTTAGGGACCATTAGGGTTAATTAAATCCTTTATGGCACATCATGGCCCAAAACGTTAAAGTTTTACAAGTGTGGGTCTAATTAGGGCCCAAATAGGGTTTCTAGACCAAAAATAGTCAAGTTGAAGGTTTATCGGTCCATTAGGCCCAATAAGAGAACCCTAGTCCATAATGAACTTGAGTCGGGATTTCTAGGGTTTCTAACCCTTACTTGCACATATGAGATGAATTTGAACTAGAAGAGAGTTTAGTATTTACTTAGAGTATAGGCTTTTACAATGGATGATGTTTACATGGGAATATAATTTCCTAGCAAAATGCCAGTTGTGACATCATCCCCCCGTTAAAGGGAATTTTGTCCCGAAATTCTTTCGAAAGATAGGTTCATGAATGAGAGAATAGGGGATGGCACTTCTGCTTCATTTAATCTTCGCGTTCCCATGTGAGTTCCGGTCCACGCTTAGCGTTCCATCAAACCTTCAAAATCAGAATGTGGCTTTGTTTTGTACGCTTTACTTCCCTATCCAATACCTCAACTGTTTCTTCGACGATCGGAGATTCTCGTTTATTTCGATTTATTGTAAAGGAATGATAAGAGTCTCATCTTATATGCATCTTTTCAGATTCGAGACACGGAACACAGGGGGTACGTTGCTGAGCTCTACAGGCAGCTGCAGCCTATAAGTCTTTGGACCAATCCGAGCAAGAATCTCGAACAGCCCGATGTATCGTGGGTTTAGTTTTCTCGTTTCCTAAAGCGAATCATTCTTTTACAAGGAGATTCCTTTAATAACATGTGATCCCCAACTTGACATCCTAATGGCTTAAGCCTCTTGTCAGAATAGCTCTTCTGTCGGTCTCGCGATGCTTGAAGTCAAGCTTTGATTTGGATTATCTTCTCTATTGTTTCGCAAATGGTTTCTGGTCTCATGAGAGTACTGGCAAGTGATCTGCATTTATGACTATAAAGAGTTTCGAAAGGAGCAATCTTGATGCTCGTGCGATAGTTGTTATTGTATGAGAATTCAATCAAGGGCAACCGGGTATCCCATGACTTGCTGAATTCAAACACCCAGACTTGTAGCATGAATTTGAGTGGTTGAATGGTTCGTTCGCTTTGACTATTGGTTTGAGGGTGGTAAACAACGCTCATGTCTAGCTATGTTCCCATAGCCTTCTGAAGTGACTGTCAAAGTCTTGAAGTAATCTCGTTATTCCGATCCGAGATAATAGATACCGATATTTCATGGAGTCTCACAATCTCTTGGATATAGATCCATGCTAAACTTCCTTCTTGTTTGATTTCTATAAGCTTCGTCTTTCGACTTCGATATTTTTATCCACCCATGTAGTGTTTTCTTCGCGATATTCTCCAGCTTTAATGCTTTCAAGTTTGGTCGTAGATGTTGGCAGATTTTTGTTCTTGCTTCGTGAGCAGATGAGTATGTTATCGATGCAAATAATTAAAAAGGCTGACTAGGAATGGTTGGGATAGCTTGGTTCGTAGGGTCCATGAATATCGTGGGAGCATTCATTAGACCAAAGGGTATCACAATGAATTTGAAATGGTCATGACGAGTTCGGAAGGCAGTTTTTGGAATGTCGTCTTCTTAGACTCAAAGTTGATGATAACCGGGTCTTAGATCTATTTTAGAGAAGTAACTAGCTCCTTGGAGCTGGCCAAATAGATCGTCAGTCCGAGGAAGTGGGTGTCGATTTTTGATAGGGATCTTATTCAATTTCCTAAAATCGATGCACATTCTAAAGGATTCGTCTTCTTGAAGAACAAGATCGGAGCTCTCCAGGGTGATAAGCTTGGTCCGATGAATCCTTTGCGCAACAATTCTACTCAGTTGACTGGATAACTTGTGAATTTTCGGCGGGAGTCAACCTATAGGGTGAATTGGCAATTGATGTGGTTCCCGGTATGAGGTCGATTCAAAATTTGACCTGTCTCTTTGGGTCTTCCCGGAAGTTCTTCAGCAAAATACATTCTGAAAATCACATGCTAATGGAATACCTTGCATGCTTACTTCATCCTTGGTCTTTTCCACAACAAGAGTGAGGAAAACATAGTTCTTCTGGTGTCGGCACTTCTGTGCCTTGATACACGAGATAGGACGAGGATTTGGTGACAGGTTTATCACCATGGATTTTTAGAGTTTCATGATTAGGAAGGTGAAGGCAAACGGCCTTCTCGCGACACTTAATATCACCACGATGGGGGCTTAACCCAACCATGCCAATTATCACATCAAAACTCCTAATATTTACTGGCATTAAATTTTATTTGAAATGAGTGATTGTTTAGTGTTAAGATGTAGTCCACAAAAATATCCTAGGTTAATTCGATTTTTCCACATTGGCCATGTCCACCGTAAAGGCTTAGCTTAGCTTTGGGGTTGTTGTTTTAGTAAGTGCTCGAATTTGTTACTAACGAAACTTCACTCAGCTTCACTATTGAATAAGGGGTAAGCGGAAGAGTTGTTAAGTGGGAACGTACCAATAACAACCGTTGGGTCTTGGACTGCTTCGCCTTGACCCAAGGTCAGGACCATTTCTGATCCTTCTACTCCTTGATGGTTATCCTTGGGGCAATTGCACCTGAAGTGACCGGTTCCTCCACACCCATAGCAGGTGTGAATGGTCTCATCATTGGTGTTGTTGTTAGGGTTGTTGTGATTGTTGTCGTTTTCATTTGGCTGACGATTCTAGCATGGATAAGTTCTACAGAATTTGGCGGTGTGATTCTTTCGATTGCATTTGTTGCAATACATCTCCCGGCAGGCTCTATTATGATGGAATTTGCATTGGTTGCATTTTGGAAGGTTTCCAACATATGGTCTCCTGGTTGCTGGTGTAATAGGGATCATGGTCGCATGAACAGCAACAACATGTTGCTTCCTTGAGAACCCTTGAGTGATTTGTTCCTTTCTCTTACTTCCAGACCTCAGCTTCCTGCTCTTAAGCTTGGGGTTTGGAGTTCCTTGATAGGTTGTCACTTGTTGGTTTCCATGTTCGTTCCATTGGCTGGAGTTGTCAATGCTATTCCCTCCTCCATTTGGGTTGTTTGCATTGATTTGTGCCATACCAGCGGTTACTGCCGCCGTTACAATGGCTTGGAATGTAGCAGAGTCCATCTGCAGGAGCGGTGTCTCGCGGGTGCGCTTGTTATTCTTGCGGGATGGCATTTTCCTGATGCACGTTGATAATCCAGATCGTAAGTAATGATCGTCATTCCTGGTTGTACTCCATAAATTTTGCATCTTGTTGTATAATTCTCACTGCTTCCATCTACATCCCTATGTTGTATTTGCGGTAGTAGGTAATCACAGATTTGACACGATCGTCACATCTATCCTTAGAGTATATAGGTTGTTTTGGTTTCGAGACCCTTAAGTATCTAGCGGTTTTGAGGGTTCGCTTGTGCATATAATTGAGTCTATGTAGTAATATGAAATAAAGATAGAACATAATTGTTCCAGTGGTAAGTACCATCTTAGTACACGAAAGAGAGTCATGTCGGATAGTAGGGGGAAGTAGAAAAGGCTGATCCTAATTGTGGCGGGAAGTGTCTGGTGGTGGTGCGGATGAAGTGGATGCACCTCGGAGACGAGCTACTTGTTGCTCGGTATCTCATAGTCGTACCTCTCAAACTAACTGTCTCGCTTGGAAGTCTCCGTTCACTTCCTGTGTTTGTCTCTTGTCTCTCTCAATAGCAAACCGCATTTGTTCCGTTCGATTTGGGGTGTCCTGTGCTCGGTCATTAATTCCTCAGGTGCGCCGGACCATGACTGGGAAGGCCCGGTCAGCTAGTCCTCTATGGCTAATGATCGGAGAGACCTTGGTTCCTACCCTAGTGTGGTTATATCCCCTACTGGTGACTTTATCTTCAAATATTGTGTGCCTAAGGGGACATGGGGCCACCGGGGCTCACACGATAAGTCGGTACTCTAGCTTTACATGGAGGATTGATGACATCGTATTTTGCATCCGAGTCATCATCACCATTGCCCTCTGGCTCTTCCCCTTCGAGGCCCACTATTGACTCAGCGGATCCATCTGCGAGTTCTACTTCGTGTTCCTCCTCTGAGTCGAGCCACCCTGCTATTCCTTAACTAGGGAGATAGGGGTTTCTTGGCTAATGATACTCGTCTATTGTGTATTTCACAAAGGGGTATAAATACTAGAAACAAATAGCATACCAATTACTCCTATAGTAATTTTAATTTTGTTTAGGTTTTGCTCTATAAGCTCTTTGGATAATTAAATGGTAAGTTTTTGATTCATTGTCCATCACAATTACTCCCGAACACATGTTGGTCGTATTTTGAATTAATGTAGTTGATCAGGTTACATTCACCCCCAATACGACTACATAACTGCCCGAGTTTAATAGCGATGTTCAAATCCTCCAAAGATTTTTACTGTTGTTGTTGTGTTAGTATTCTAAAATGCACACAAAGGTATGTATTTTAATTATTATGTTCAGAGTTGTTTAGTCCCATTGTATTTATAGTTCCATATCCTGTATGATTAGATATGCTAGTTCACTATAAACAATGCTCTGATACCAATCTGTCACACCCCCGAACCAGACGGCGGAAACGTCCGGGGGCTTGTGCGTGACTTCATCTTGAAATATCATTACAGTGAATATAATTGAAACATAACATCATCATCATCACACATGTAATATTACAACATTCATGGTTTACATCGTGTATTGTATTTGAATATTACATGCCAAAATAGTAAGAGTATGATGAAACAAAATATAACACAATATCCATTAGTTTGTTTTGTTCATCCCGCTTCAACGATTTCCTGAGAATACAAGTTATTTTGAAAACGGTCAACATAAAAATGTTGGTGAGTTCATAAGCACGTTTGAGAAAATGATTTGTATAACTTTGAAAACCACCAGAAAATCCGATATTTTCTGAAAACTGTTTAGTGTGTTTGTGTTAGATCTTGTATTAATGCATGTATATTATTGTTATTTGACTAAAAAGGTAAATAGAATGTAGAGAGAATGTAAGAGCATGTAACGAGAATGTTCCCAGACAACCCGATGTTGTCTGTACAAGAGAAAGTTGCCATACCAACCCCCGAGGTTGAGTACTAGTAAGAGAATGTTTTCGAGTAATCCAAGAGAAAAGAGAATGGTCTTCCGTAAACTTCATAACGTTAATTCCTCTAAGCGAGCCGTCATAACCATACTAATTTATGACGATTTCACATGTCTTGGCATCGTGGACGCCGACGGAAAATAGAATAAGGTTTTTGTCACCCCAGATTGAGTTAGTCTAACTGTAGCGAACAGCTCAGGTGTGGGGTGTCATCCCCGTATAGATCTATACACAAATCCCCGCTCTCCCTACAAGAGACTCTGGTTATAACTACAGGCTACGATCGTACACTTAATAGGTGCCAACCGACAAAAACTTGCTAGATCCTTAATCGAATTTACGCGAAGAGAAAAGGCATAAACTCATTCCAGGACCAATGATCCATGTAAGTGAACCACTAAGGCATTACTAAACATGTAAATCATTTCAAGACCTAAAGGGAATGAGATTATATAACATGGGCCCAAAATATATGTGAAAGGACAATTAAGGCCCATTTCACATGTAAGGTATTTATAGGCCCAAATAGCATGCAAATAGTATCCACTAAAATAGCATAAAAAGAATAACGCATATAAAACCCATTCCTAGGGTCAATAAACATGTAAGTGGACCACTAAGGCCCACTATACGTGTCTATTATTTCCAGGCACAAAAGGAATGTGAATGTCTATCCTAAGCCCAATATACATGTAAAAGGACACTAAGGCCCACTAAACAAGTATATTATTTCCAGGCCCAATAAGGATATGGATACCTATCTCGAGCCCAATATACATGTAAAAGGACACTAAGACCCACTAAACATGTATATTATTTCAAGGCCTAATGTAACATCCCGAAATATCAAGAGTAGAGTTGAAGGGCTAAAAGAGTAAGTTGTGAAAGAGTGACTCGACTAGTCCATGGATGGACTCGGCGAGTAGAGTCGCGACTAGGTCGCGTGCTAAGTAGCCGACTCGGCGAGTCAGTGAGGAGGACTCGGCGAGTAGGCGCTGATTGGAGAAAACCCTAATTCCCAGGGTTGAGCCCTATATAAAGAACATTATGTCTTCCTCCCAGCCTCCTTATCAACCCTTAAGCCCCAGAAAACCCTAAATCGCGGTGAAGCACCATTGTTGAGTGGATTGGAGCTTGGAGAAGTAATTGTTGAAGGAATTTTGGGAGATTGAAGGCTTGGAGTAGGGGGCTTTGCTTGGATTCGAATTACATTGCAGTTGGGGCATCTCTTGGAGGTAATATCTCGTTCTTGGGCTGTTGTTATGTTGTTTTTTTTATTTTGGGGTTTGTGGGAACTTGTCTATGGATGTAATGGGAAGTCTAGAGGTTAGATCTGAGGTTGCTACCTCAGATCTGGAAGGGAGAAGAATCAGAGAGCATGAAAGTCCCTATGTTGGAGTGCTTAGTGAAGCTTTCACGTCCCAAACCCTAGCCCAATGCGCAAATGGCCTAGATCTCTTTGGATTCACGTAAAGTTTGCCACTTTACGTGATGGATGAGTGGTAGGAGGCTAGATCTATGTTTTGGAGCAATTGCATGGCCTGGAATGCTTCTGAATGGATTCAGACCGGTGGTACTCGGCGAGTCACATGGGTGTACTCGACGAGTTGCTTGAAGATGAGCTGGGACTCGGCGAGTTGGAAGAACAACTCGGCGAATTGGATGAAGATGGCCTGGAACTCGGCGAGTTGTATGAACAACTCGGCGAGTAGGCTGATGATAGTCTGGGACTTGGCGAGTCTGTTCTTAGACTCGGCGAGTCTTGTCGAAGAGTCCCGATATTCCCTGGTTGAGTCGAGAATCGGTGAGTCAAGGGATGACTCCGTGAGTTGTGTGCGAGTGGACTCAGAGTTGTTGGACTCGGCGAGTCTCGGAGTGACTCGGCGAGTTAGGTCGCGGATTGAGTGAAGTTCTGATTATAGGAACTCGGCGAGTCATAGGGTTGACTCAGCGAGTAGGGTCAGTCAGGGGTTGACTTTGACTGAGGACTTTGATTTTGACCAAGGGTTGACCGTTGACTTTTAGGGTTTGGTCAGCGATGTGGCCTTTGGGCCAAGAGAGGAGTAAAATAGTCTTTTACCCTTAAGAGGGTGCATTGAGAGGATTGATTCTAGTCTCGAGAGTTATAGTCATGAGAGTTTTGCCTTACGTGTTAGGCGGTGGCGAGTTCGAGATTCAAGTATGGAGATATCTGCTTTTTGCTTTCCAGGTGAGTCTTCTCACTATACTTTACCATGAGTAGGTAACCAGAGTTATGTGACAGAGTATTTGTATGCTATGTATGTTATGTGTTGTACTGCATTATTTCTATGTGATTTATGATGTGCATGTTTGCAGAGTTGGAACCGAAGGGTTCCTAGAGTTAGAACCGGAAGGTTCACAGAGTTAGAACCTGAGGGTTCACAGAGTTTGGGTGCACGGACCCATAGAGTTATAGCCTCGAGTGGCTTATATGTGTTATGTGTGTGGTATTTTGGGGAACTCACTAAGCTTCGTGCTTACAGTGTTTTGTGTTATGTTGTTTTCAGGTTTCTTTCAGTATCACGGGACGGCACCGGCTTGATTGTACACACCAGAGAAAGAGTCATATTTTGGAGGATCCTGGTTTTCTATGCAAGTGAAAATGGAGCTATGTTTTGTAATTCGATTATGAATGAGATTTTAAACAAGTGTTCTAAGAATAAAATGATTATTTAAAATGAAAATTTTGTCTTGAAATTTACGGTGTTACACCTAATAAGGATATGAATGTCGTTTTTAACCCGTTGGTTATTGTTTTGTTTATTTTAGCTTGATTATTTACATAATTGATATCTAAAGCCCACTTTTTCTAAAAATGACATTCTTGGCCCAATAAGCCAAAAATTTACAATTAAGGCCCAATTTTTGTAAGAATAACACTTTAATCTCCAATTTTGTTAAAAACTTGTGTTGATGACTACTTTGTGATAAAAATAGCATTCTAAACCCATTTTTGTCAAAAATATCATTTTTGGCTTGTTTTTGTGAAATTACATATTTTTCTGGTTTTTGGTTTTTCCGAACTAGTTTTTAGAAAATTTGTAGAAAATTCATCGTAAGTCGAAATCTGGATCCGTAAATTTTGGAAGTTTGGAGATTTTGTTTACTTTGTTCACAATTTTTCTCATAATCTTTGATGGTTTCAAACTAGTGTCAAATTACTCATCTTCACAGGTTGGTCCGAAATTATTTCAAATATGATAGGCAGTTTTGTAAAATTCGCCAAACATTGTAGAAAAATCGTATGAAAACGTGAGAGTAGTCATTTTAAAGGTATTAATCTGAAATTTATCCATGTAAAACAGTTTTGAAAAATACTTCCATTTGGAGGGTCAAAACAGTCCGAGATTGGACCAAAAGTTTTCTGTCAAGGGTTGTTTTGTGGGTTTAGTTTCCGAACTAGTTTTTAGAAAATTTGTAGAAAATTCATCGTAAGTCGAAATCTGGATCCGTAAATTTTTGAAGTTTGGAGATTTTGTTTACTTTGTTCGAAATTTTTCTCATAATCTTTGATGGCTTCAAACTAGTGTGAAATTACTCATCTTCACAGGTTGGTCCGAAATTATTTCAAATATGATAGGCAGTTTTGTAAAATTCGCCAAAAATTGTAGAAAAATCGTATGAAAACGTGAGAGTATTCATTTTAAAGGTATTAATCTGAACTTTATCCATGTAAAACAGTTTTGAAAAATACTTCCATTTGGAGGGTCAAAACAGTCCGAGATTGGACCAAAAGTTTTCTGTCAAGGGCTGTTTTGTGGGTTTAGTTTATAGATCTTTGAACACAACACTTATTTTGGCTATATCAAGTATACAAATACCAGATCTACATGTTCACATGTAATACTTGTGATAAAACATACTTTTCTCAAGATTCATATGAAGATCCTAGTGATAAACTTCAAGTTTCTTAACATATTTTTAGATTAGTGAAGAAATCAACACATAATCACCAAATAATTCATGGAAAACACACATAGTCATGCATATACACATAGATCTACACAAAGCAACTTGTATTCTCCCCCAAAAATCATATAAAAACAGAAAACAAGGGGTATGAACTCACTTGGCTTTGAAGTTTCGGTTTTGATGGAGGATAAGGTGAAGATCTCGGCCGTAGCAAGTTCCTTGAAGAAGTTTTAGAACTTAGAAGGTTCTAGGAAGCTAGAACATGAAATGAACCATGTAAGGAGGTGTTCTTTGTTTAAAATTGGAAAACAATGGCTTATGGAAGATGACAACTTACCAATATGGGTGAAACTTTGATGAATTCCTCTTGAAACATCCACAAACTTGCGAAAATATGGGGGAGGTGGAGTAGTTATTATAGAGAGTTTGAAGTAGTTTGAAATGAGAAAAGGTGGTGATGGTGTTGGGGCCGAGAGTTTTTAAGGAGGAAGGGGAAGAGGATAAGTTGGGCATTGCATGGGGGTTTAGGGAATTTAGCCTAGATACATGGAATTAGATGCTTGGATTACCTCTAGACAATAAGTAGGTGGCAACTCACAAATTACCCTTTCTCATATTGTCTTTTTTTTGTATTATTGTTGTTGGGCCGAGATTCGGCCAAAAGAAAAGGAATTTAGATATGTTTGGGTCCTATCTTGACTTAGTTCGAAATTATGAGGCCCAATTAATATTTTTCAGCCCATTGGGCTCTTAAGGTGGTTCACGGCCCAAGATGGTACAAGGAATTGGTTTAGGGACCATTAGGGTTAATTAAATCCTTTATGGCACATCATGGCCCAAAACGTTAAAGTTTTACAAGTGTGGGTCTAATTAGGGCCCAATTAGGGTTTCGAGACCAAAAATAGTCAAGTTGAAGGTTTATCGGTCCATTAGGCCCAATAAGAGAACCCTAGTCCATAATGAACTTGAGTCGGGATTTCTAGGGTTTCTAACCCTTACTTGCACATATGAGATGAATTTGAACTAGAAGAGAATTTAGTATTTACTTAGAGTATAGGCTTTTAAAATGGATGATGTTTACATGGGAATAGAATTTCCTAGTAAAATGCCAGTTGTGACATTATGAGTTCAAAAACAGCTTAGGGTAATGATTATAGTCCAATTCCAGCCTAAAAAGTCGAAAATATGCTGTCAGGGGCTCCTACTTGTCGAGTGTATGAACCTACTGTTGGATTAGTGTCTAAGTCCATAACTATTTTGGTACGTACTTGACCCGCTGGTGCATGGTCCTTTTGGGTTGCCTTCACCAGAGCAAATTGATAGGATGAATTATGGACAGAAAGGATTAATTATGATTTATTAATATATTATGAGAATAATATATTAAAGGAGAAATCATATTGCTTAATTAATATTAGTCAAGAATTAATAAAGAATTAAGTTTGTAGCTAAAAGATATTAATTAAACTTAAGGGACTAGAACTGTCAATTGTGTGATAGTTGAATATTGGGCTAATGGACTCCATATTAGAGGGGTGGACGAATTCTATGGGGAAACCCATTAGAAATCGTCCTAGGCCTCTAAAGAGGGAGTCCATGGGTTGCTTAGGGCCTAAGTATCCAAATTAGTGTTTCCTTGTTAGATAACCCTAATAGCCTCACTATTTAAAGGACCCTTGAGACTCAAAAACGTGGTGAAATTATTCCTTAGGGTTTCCATACGTTTTGGATAGCCTCCTCTCTCCTTATTCTTCATCCTGTTGTTCTTGGTGTTTGTGAACCATTAGAGGAGTGACATTTGTGACTCTAAACTTTCTAAAGTCATTACAAGGAGGATTTGAGATTATTATTGCTACATAACAATCAAGGTAAGATCTAAAAACCCTTTCACATGTTAATATGATTAATTGTATGCTAGATCTAGGGTTTAGAGTCTTGGATGAATTGCATGTACAATAGAGAAACCTAGATCCAAGCATTAGGGTTTGCATGAGCACATAGGATGTTCTTTTGGCTAAAACCCATCAGTGGTATCAGAGCCTTGATTGGTTTCTATTGTATTGATGCCTTGGTTATTTGTTCAAGCTTTAAAATCGAGTTTTTGGCCATCCGCCTGACAAACTTGTCGAGTTCCAATGTGGACTCGTCGAGTAGGGTGAACTCGGCGAGTCCATAAGGGGACTCGGTGAGTTTAGCTGTCAGACAGGCAGATTTTCAGGATTTTTACCTATTTTGACTTAGGATAATTGCCATAATTGTTTAAAATTAATAAAATTCGAATTTTGTTGATCCATTATGATTATCTTTGTCAAAATAAAAGATTTTGGTCATCTAATTAGATAATTGTTTCCTTATTTGATAATTGATAAATTATATGAATTATTTGATCATTATCTTGCAAGAATTTGAACTAGATCTAATTAAATAACCACCAATTAATAGTTAATTGCCTTATTTGAATTATGTTATCTAGAATATTCTTGACAAAGTTTGGAAAAGTTTCAAATTAATCTCTTTAGGTTTTATAGTTTAAATTAGAACTTAAAAGTTTTGGTTTTGAAATTTAAATAAGTTAAACCCTAATGTTTTGAAATATTTCAAAACTTGCCCTCAAGTTTTGGAATTTAAAAATTGATTAAAAGTTTAATTTAGAAATGTTAAATTCTAAAACCCTAGTATTGTTTTGAAAAAGTTCAAATCACACCCTTATGGTTTTTTTAATTAATTAAGGTGTATAATTAAAAGAGATCTAATAAACCCATAAAATTTTTTGGTTTACATTTAATTAAATTAAAATTATAATTTATTAAATTAGAACACCTAGTATTTTAAAAGTTTAAAATACACCCTATACTATATATAACATTCAAAGTCTAGTATTATATATGTATGAGTAAACAGTCAGTCTTACCGTTAGTAGGTCTCATTCACGAAGCTAGTTTATAAGGGGTGTTTAAGGAAATTGCCTATAAAATGGCGATTTAATGGGTATCCACTCTTACCCACCGCACTCTTGACTAGTGGAGGGTCGTTAGCCGAACGGGTAGGATAGGACAGAAACCTTCCATTATAAGTATAATGAAGTATAAAAGTAACTAAATGCTTTTACAAAATTCCCAATCTTAGTTACTTTAGGCAAAAGTGAATTGATGCACTTCCATGAAATTACACTTTGTACCCTTGCGAAGACGTTAGTGGAGCGTGTGTGGTTAACCGGCACACTAAATGGTTCTAAGCAAAGGTAGCAAAGGGTGACTCAATGTTTGTCATAGTTCGGTGGAGCGTATGTGGTTAACCGGCACATCGAATAGATGACTATAACATATGGGGGCACCATGTAAGTTTGCATGGCTGTAGTGTATTGTGTTGGGTCCTAGCCTTAATATCTCATTTGGGTGATTTATTAAGGACTCAATCAATCAACTAACTTGAATTTGTTTTCTCCCATTTTGTAGATGTCAAATTATGACAACTATGGTATTCCTAAATCCCATGGAACAAGCTTTCCACGTGAAGATGATATTTCACGATTCGATCGAGGAACAAGAGATCATGCTTCACTTCCTCCACTTCCTCCAATTATTCTCCCTAACCCACAAGTTCGAAGGCTTGAAAAGTTCAAGCTCACTCAAGCCCTTTTGGCAAGTAAACATGAAGAAGGAAAGTCGGTGTGTGCACACGTCCTAGAGATGAAGTCACACATTGATAGGTTAATTAAGAATGTTGGGATCCGTTGTCTATGAGGAGTTGGCTGTTGACTGGGTTCTTCAGTCACTTCCTAACTCACATAGTGTGTTCGTAAGAGAGTACTATATGATGAACCATGACGTAACCCTCATCGATCTCACCTATATGCTTGTTGCTACTGAATCAGCAATTATTTGGCGCACTGGAAAAGCAAAGGTGATTGGTGAATCTGCCTTCCAGACCTCTATGGATATAGGCAATGGCAACGAAAGACATGCCATAATTGAAAAGTTTGATCATAAGAGAAAGGCAAAGTCTGAGGTAGTTCCATGTGTTGTTCCAAAAGAGTCAATTTGCTTTTATTGCCAAGAGAAGGGACATTGGAGACGAAGCTGCCCTATTTACCTAAGAGATCTAAGAGATGGGAGAGTCAAAATGTATGGCTCTACTTTAGGTAAAATCCATTAACTAACTCTTTTAAGTTCCTATTCTAGATTCTTAATACATGATGTGATAAGATTACAATTGATGTTTTATAGGATCAAAGAAAAGGAGAGGAAGCTTAAGGGAAGAAGTGAGTGGAATCTAATCGTGAAGAAATGGATTTCGATCGCATTGCTTGAAGATTGGATTCTTGAGCTCTTACTTAGAGTTAGAAAAGATTGCTAAGAAATATGTATTAACATAGTTTTTTGATGAGTTGCATTGTAAGAACAAATTTTTCCGCAATAAAATAAAATTTTGTTTTATATTATTTATTTATCCTTACAATGGCATGCATGAAAAAAAATTGATGTTTGAAGATTTCTATTATTAGCAATAATGGATTTGATTCTTAATTATGTTATTTGTGGAAATGTCGAGAATTTACCAAATAGGGAGAGTTCCTCATCACCCAAGTTTCAATTGGACAGAAACTTGGAATCATGCAACGTGTATGATGAATGAAAAACTTTCACATTTGGAAATTAGACTAATTCGTTGACAAAGTGTCAAGTAAAGGAGTAAGAGATCGAGTACACAAAGTTGTGTGTTGATCAAGTACACCACAAGAGTAACAAAGATATTCGTCATGATTTACTAAAAGTTTAGTAAATATGATTATACTTGTAAGATTAAGTGTAATTCTGAATTGATTAAAAAAGTTTAAATCAATAGCAGAACGAATAAGAAGAATCAAGTAGGCAGAAAGATAAAAGTTTCTCTATTCTAAGAAGAAGGGAGAGTACCTTTTATTATGTTTTATGATAAGTCTTAATGATTAAGAACCATATCTCAATTGATCCTCTAGGTGAGTCTTAGCACAATTGTATGTCTGAGAAGAGGAATCAAGAATTGAAGAAATGGTTAAATCAAAAAGTCAATCATACTTCGTTCCAAAACAAGTATTAGAGTTAAGATTGTGACATTGAGTGACAAGTCTTAAGAAGGTTTATAACATTCATCAAATGTAGAATTTGGAAAAAAGTTTTCTTATTCTTTCACATTTGAAATTGGTAAGTTGTGATGTCTTGGATTAGACAAAGACCAACGAGGACCAATTTTGTGAAGTATTTTGTCTTGATAAAAGCTACACTAACTCTTGAATATTTGTTTGTCAAGAAATGTTTATTGACAAGAGAATCTTATATGTCAAGGAGTCAGTGGGAGTCTTAATGGTCTTGAAAGGGTTCAAGAACAAATCAAAATAAACCTTATCGAACATCACTAGCACACGACTTGAGGTTTACAACCTATCGTGTTGACACTATCTTGTTTCTGTGCCGTTCCAATCAAGTTAATTATGCATATGAGTTCTATGAATTCTCATTTGAACGCATAAAAAACAAGCACCTTGATCAATGAAAAGTACATTGATAGGAAAGGGTAAGATGCTTAACTACTAGGAAGACATGGTGAGCACTCGTGTTACCATAAGGCAAGAAATCAAGATTGAGAAGGTTCGGTCCATATGAGTTTGAATTTGTCGTAAACTTTGGTTTTGACAAATTTACATGGATAGGAACACATACACCATTAAAATCTAAGTGTCATAAGATTCCCTCCCTCATGAAAATGACTGTGAGGAAACGCTTTCACTAAGAGAGATTTTCAGAAGATAGTGATTGTGAAAATTGGATTCTCGAATTCGATTATGGTTACGGTATCCCTTTCCATAATTCGAATTGTGAGATTTGGCAATTAGTCTGAATTGTTTAGACACACATATGAGCTATCTAAGGCAAAGGTGTATAAGTTTAAGAAGCTTAGATAAAGGATTACATGTCAAAGCTAGTGGGAGCATAAGTGTTATGCTTATATGATAATAATCAGCATGATAGTGGGAGCATAAATGTTGTGCTAGTATGATTATTAAGGCAAGTATTGCAAGTTAGCAATATTAATTATAGAAAACAAGAGTTATACTTTGCAAAGTCGTAAGGGTTGAATAGTTGTTTTGCTATAATAAAGGGAGAGAATATTATGCTTCATTTTGAATCTAAAGGCTTAGGTTGTGGAATGTTAATAAATTTAGTCAAGGATAAAAAGTGTGTTCTCAAAATTTCAATTATGATTATGGCATCCCTCTTCATAGTTCGAATTGTGAGAACGTGACACATTAAATATTATGGCAGAAGATTGATAAAGTATCATATCTTTATGTAAGACATTATGCATCGTGTCCCATACGCTTCGGGTATATGATCGATTGCAAGGGTTATAATATTTAACCATTCTAAAATTTTCCAAATGTCTAGCGAATTTAGAGGGAAAAAGGACAAGAATCGGTTTTGACTAAGATAATTAAACAACTATCAAAGGACGATCCAAAGTTCGCTGAGGATTGGTCGCTTGTGAGTAGTTGGAAGTATAGTATTGGATGGACCATATCGACATTATTATGAATAGATAAGATTCTATTAAGAATGAGTTGTCATATAGAAAATATGGAAATGGTTCCATATTGGGAGTTGGATATTGAGAGTCTATGTCTATATTAGAAATTATATGCAAGAGGATGTTCAAAGGAATGTTCTTTGAGTGAGAGACATCATGTCTATGGAATTGTATTGTAACAATCTCAGATAGAGGACTTTGTAATTTCATTGGCAATAGTCATTGTGACTTTGGTACTATGACATTATGAAAGGATCATTGCATAAAATGTTAGAATATAGCATATTCTATAAGTGGCAAAAAATTTGATATTCTTTCACTTGTGAAAAGGATTAGGAGTTGTGAAATGAGTATGATTGGAAATGTGTTCATTTGATCTATTTCACAAAGTAAGAACCGTAGGTAAAAATTGTGTGCATGCTAAGAGCATGGGACAAGTGTAGTAATAATTCAAGTAAGAAGTTGATTACTCGAAACAACAAATAATGAGTAATCAATATGGTGATAGATATAAGGTGTTTTATTTATACTCAAAAGTTTGGGGCCATATGGGATTAGTATTATTCTTGTGTTTCACTTTGCATGTTTTGACTTCCTGAATAATTTAATTGGTTCAGAACAGCCAAATTATTCGAACGGACCACAGTCGTTCATATGTTGGAAGTAGGTATGAACGAAGACTGTCGTGAATTGGTGTGTAGATTGTCTAAAGTGTATTAGACATAAGCAATTGTTTGCTGCAACGTTCATGAGTGCTTATGAATATGATTTGAGCATTGGATTAAACCCACGCTCACTTGGATCACTTCATTAATTGTATCACGAGTGATTGGTGAGACGACAACATCTTATATTCTTGAAACCGAGAAGTGTGAGTTGTATCTTGCGAGTTGGTTGCACATTGATAATATGTAAACGCACCAGTAACTTGGTGTTATAAAAAATATAGTTGTGTGTAATTCGGTAAGTGAGTACAAGCGAGCATTGAGTCAAAGTTTATCCGTTCCTTTTATCCAAAGTAGGATAAAAGCGATATCGGTGGGCCCCTCGATGATTTAGTGATGACACCCTAAGCGCTTGGCCAAGCCGAGACTAATTTGATGTGATCATTTGTAGTCTGTTGTCAGTCGTCATAAATCGGAAGTCGGGAAATAGTATAAAGAGAATGATTAGAATTCATGTTTTATATCTATACGATATCTAGAATAGAGAAATATATGATCCCTTATCTAATGGACACGCGTATCTGATAAGATCAGAGTTGACAGCGGCTTTGGAAAGCTATGATTACAGATCAGGATCTGAAGTCATCCTCAGAATAGTTGTTAGACTTATCCAAGTGGGAGACTGTTGGATTAGTGTCTAAGTCCATAACTATTTTGGTATGTACTTGACCCGATGGTGCATGGTCCTTTTGGGTTGCCTTCACCAGAGCAACTTGATAGGATGAATTATGGAGAGAAAGGATTAATTATGATTTATTAATATATTATGAGAGTAATATATTAAAGGAGAACTCATATTGCTTAATTAATATTAGTCAAGAATTAATAAAGAATTAAGTTTGTGGCTAAAAGACATTAATTAAACTTAAGGGACTAGAACTGTCAACTGTGTGATTGTTGAATATTGGGCTAATGGACTCCATATTAGAAGGGTGGATGAATTCTATGGGGAAACCCATTAGAAATCGTCCTAGGCCTCTAAAGAGGGAGTACATGGGTTGCTTAGGGCCTAAGCATCCAAATTAGGGTTTCCTTGTTAGATAACCCTAATAGCCTCACTATTTAAAGGACCCTTGAGACTCAAAAACGTGGTGAACATATTCCTTAGAGTTTCCACACGTTTTAGGCAACCTCCTCTCTCCTTATTCTTCATCCTCTTGCTCTTGGTGTTTGTGAACCATTAAAGGAGTGACATTTGTAACTCTAAGCTTTCTAAAGTCATTACAAGGAGGATTTGAGATTGTTATTGCTACATAACAATCAAGGTAAGATCTAAAAACCCTTTCACATGTTAATATGATTAATTGTATGCTAGATCTAGGGTTTAAAGTCTTAGATGAATTGCATGTACAATAGAGAAACCTAGATCCAAGCATTAGGGTTTGCATGAGCACATAGGATGTTCTTTTGGCTAAAACCCATCACCTACTCGACGAGTAGGATGAATTTCTTCATGGAATCGGCGATTCCACAACCCAGATAGCCAGAAAATCGATTTTTTTCAGCAATTTTCATCAAGTATAAATGAAAACAAGCCTAGTCTTTGATACCACTGATGGGTTTTAAGCATTGTAACACTCCTATGGTGTACATGCAACCCTATAAACCTTGTATCTATGTTTTCTCTATTATACATGCAAATATTTAATATTCCAAGGTTTCATCCTTACTAGCATAATATGAATCAACTATACCACAAAAGCCTAGTTAGATAACATACCTTTTGATGTAGCTTGAAGTATTGAACTTTAAGAGCTTAGCCCCAATAGTGTGGAAGCCTCAAGTGGAATCAAAAATCACCAAAAACACCTTGGAAAGCATGAGAGAATTGTAAGCACACTAGAAATTGGCCCACTCTTGTTTACTCACACACTAGTGCCATTTAATGTGCCAAAGACCTCTTTATATAGTATGGAGGATTAGGGTTACATTCATGTAAACCCTAATACCCATGAGCTTTCATTTCCATAGGATCCATGGGTTAAAACTCCATGGACTATCCATGCAAGCTTAGCCCAACCTAAATGAACTTGGCCGATGCTATAGATATAAGAGTCCATATTTAATTAGTTCCTTTTGATCACTAAATTAATTCTAAATTAATTCTTGATCAATACTAATTAAATAATATGATTTCATATTAATATATTAGAACTTATAATATATTAATATAAATCATAAACATACTATTCTCAAAAGACTATCCATATAAATTGTTCCGGTGAAGTGCAACCCAAATGGACCATGCTACTCTCCGGTCAAATACATACCAATAATAGTTATGGGCTTAGACATCTATTCCAACATTCTTCACTTACTCTTCGACATTTGATTAAATCCTTCATGTGATTTCTTCGTAGTTTGCTTAGTAGTTACTGCATTTCTGATGGAGTGCGTGGATGAGGAGACCTTGCTTATTGATGCTACACTCGCGACCGAGTCATTTCAAAAATCGACTTGCTAAAGTAGGGTATATCAGTTAGACCTTCAGGGAGTACACCTGGATTAGGTTGTGTACTTGAGGTATGTCTTTGTCCTCCTTGTTCTCTTGTCTACTAATATCAAATAAGCATATTTCTAGATGCGTGGTTACTTATAAGCCTTTGCATAAGATATGAGTTTAGGGTTTCAATCTCCCTTCATATTGTACGGAATCAGGGTTTGTATAATGTCTTGGTAGTTCAATAAATTAATGTGACACGGAAGACATCAATCATATAACCACGTGGAAATTTTCCTAAGGTCATAATCGTACAGTTGACATAGAAGACGTGTTTTTAATGTCTTAAACACAATTTATTACAATTTATTAGATGACGTGTTTGTAATTCCTTTTATTATCCTAAGCTCTCTTGTAATTCTCTTTCTTGATCATGATCTGTTACTGAACCCGTTGGTTTGTTAGACTAGTGGCCAAGCTCTTGGCATGGTCATAGGTGTTGGGTCTGAGGGACGTAACCATCTCTCGTATTGGAAAATTTATCCTCTTAGGTACTTATCAACCTTCTTGTCCTTTTGGTTTTCAAAACCTGGACATAATATTGCGAGATCATCAAATCAGGATGTGTATGCTAAAATCTATGTTCCTTTCATGGTTAAGCTCCATAGTTCTTTTTCTAGTTTATGTATTTTTCCCATTGGGTAGTATTTTCCTATGAGCATTTGCTTCAGTTCCTCCCAGGTCATGTCATAATCTAAGTCAATGCCAACATCTCTCGTATAATTGTTCTACCAAGCAAGGGATACGTTCATGAATCTGCATGTAGCAAACTTAACATGACAATTTTCTACACATTAGCTGACATGAAATATTGATTCCATCTTTTCGATCCATAGAGTTAACCGTATAAATCCTTCATTTTTGTAGAAGGATATGGGTTGGTAATTTAGGAATTCTTCATAATTGCATACCCTTGGAACGTCATTATTACTTTCATGGATACTACATCCAATTTTACCTTATTAAGAGGTGTTATTCATGTTGCCTTTATAAGTGGCCAAGGTGTTAGCTACTTGTTGTTCGATCAGTAACTTGATTGTAGTTATGTCAAGTGAGGGTGTACGTGTTAAATGACCACTTGTTGATCTCCAGTGATTCATCGCTTCATCCTATTACAATCGGTTTAGAGAAAAATAAGTCGCATGAAAATATCATTTTAAATTATAAGCGATAAAACTATAATTGTGTCAGACATTCTTAACATGGTGTTCATCTAAGAATAGTTTTACTATAAGCATTATGTGTATACAATACCATAAAGGTGAAATCTACACGAAGTATGAGTAAAAAGGAAATTATTGAGTATCGGGACCAATGATGGAACTTCACGAAGAAAATGCTATAGAGAATGTTTGACCACCACTCGATGGTCTGGTTAAATCTCAACATTTGGGGTTCCGATTTAATTGAATCAAGATGTTTTGGAAACCAAATAAGATTTTCAACAACTTTCATGTTTTACGCTCACCCTGATTCTACCGTCTTTACCTTTGAAAGGATCACAAAAGACGAAAGGTAAGTGTAAGTTCCCTACTTTTGAACATGCATGGTTTAACCATAAGTTGGACAGTTCATAGTCGAAAGAATTTGAAAGATTGAATACCCAATCCATAGTCCATAACGTTTCACGAACATGCGCATTTCTTAAGGTTTCCATGAGTTTCTACTTGTAACATACATAGAGAATCGCAATCATGTGATTTATTTTCTAAAATAAACATCAGAAATGATTGATACTTATGAGGTTATGAATCTTACTTGGATCCAGAGTAAATATTCATAAAATATTTATGAGGCGTTTACCAAAAGTTTTGAGGGTTACAAAATTTTCTCCTTTGTACCCCTAGAACTGTGATATTCTTTGAGTTTTCTTACAATTCCTAAGTTTTTTATTCTGCCAGTTACCGTATCTAAGTTCATTTGTATATCGGTCTAACCATATTTAATCATAGGTGATCAGTCTATGTCTAGTTGTGGTTTCGCCCATGCACAAACAAACTTAGCTAAGGCATCTGACCTAAAACCTTGCATTGTACTCTCGTTGAGGGTTTAAGCTTTCTATACTTTCGGATTGTATATATATGTGTTCTCATCTCGGGACTGATTTTTTATATAACTCTATATCTTCTGTTTATTGTGTTCATGAGCATTATTAATTATTATTTGTTACATCAGATCTAGCTGATAAGGCTTAGCTGATAAGGCTCCGGTTAGTCAGGATAGTCGGAGGGTAGGACCATCTTGGCATATAGCCATTCTAAAATCCAACAGCCCAAGCGACATATCCTTCCTTACATCGTGCCTGTAAGTAGACCTTTAGTAGTATGGTTAACAATGCTTAACACTTGTAGGTTTATAAAAATAAGTCTAAGTATAGAGGCATCGGTCTAAAGAAAGATCATAAGCATAACGCGTCATAGGTTTAAAAGAATAAACATATCCATATGATGTTGTAGGTTTAGGAATATATGGACCTATGAGATTATGCCCTAGACTATAGTTACAGTCTCCTAGGAAAGTACTTATTCTCTATAGACATTAGCTCTGATACCAATATGTCACACCCTGACCGATGGGTGAAACGTCGGGGTTGCGACGTAAACATCATATCACAGTTCATAACATATATTGAATAATACAAACATTACATTCTTCCATAAATCTACTTCGAAGAATTACATTTTCGTCAATCTAAGAGATGATAGATACTAGAGCAAGTTCTAAAAACATAAGTCAAAATGAATCAAAAAGGCCTAACAAAATCGGCCAACCAAAGAAATATATTATTCCATGACACATAGGGTGTATTTTCCAGCTCCTAATATTCTAACGATACATACATATAAAAACAATATGTCAACAATAATGTTGGTGAACATTATAGGTTTTGACTTTGTATGTTTTTATAATCAATGGAGTGTTCAGACTCATGAAGTATAAAAGTATAAAAATGCAAAAGGTTGACCCTTGTAAAATACATACAAGTAAAAGGATTTTTGTTTATAATTTTAAATCCAAGTGTTTTTATAATCAAGAGTGTGTTTAGACTATCGAATTATAAAAAACATAAAATGCAACATGTTCTACCCTTGTAAATCCTATACAAGTAAAAGAGTTTTTTTAATCTACATAACTTATTGAAGTAAGTTATAATTTGTTAAAATGTTGTGTCGAGTTAAAGATTTATTTATTCAATCAAATCAATCATTGACACTTAAACATTAGGAATAAGTTATTCCATCCTAGTCTCGCATGTTCTAGAATAGGTTTCCATATTAAAAAGTGGGCCTAAAGCCGACACTATTGACATTTCGTCCCCTGTAGGGCACAAATAAAAAAGAGGAGTCTTGATCATCACTAACTCATCATCCAAGTCGTGTAGTAATGAGATAATTAAAAATTACAACAGTTACGTCTCGTAAGACGTAGTTGTAGCTAGCAATCACTTGCAGGGTTATCAACCCGTATAGATCTAAACCATTCGTAATAGATTATACTAATAAGTTCGATTTTATAGATCTATGCCACCCACATAGATCTATACTTACAAGTTCCTCCGAGATTGACGGTTATCGCTTGAGGGTTTGAACTAAACTTATGATCTTAGTGGATAAAGGTTTTCTCAGATGGCAAACCTCATATTTATTGACTTTGGGATTTTTTGCACTTGTTTTAGTCTCAAACTCCTAAAATAATTTTATTTACTAACGAACTCACAACAATCACAAAGAAATATCAACCTTTGAATTGAAGTTATTATGATTTCTTAAACTTTGAGGTTTAGAGCTTTACAATGAATTTAATTCAAAATTTGGATGGCATAACGACTGCGTTTTGAATAAATCCATGTTTCAACCAATGTGAAATCAACAAAATCACATAGTTCAAAACATAAACATACGAACAAAGTAGTTATTAACCGAAAATCATGATAACCTACTTCTACAAATAAATCCATATTCCAACTAATGTTAAATCACTCATATCACATAGTTCAAATACGACACAAATATACAAACAAGTAATTATTAACCGAACTCATAATAATTCACTTCTACTGTATATTATTTCAAATGACATTAAATAAAAAATTTCACGATAGAGTGTCTTTAAGTCATATACATACATATCATTATAACAAGTGTTAAACACCACTAATGTTTTATTTTTATTTAAAAAAATTATGAATATAATCCTTATACTAATAAAAGAGTAGCTTTTTTGCCATAGACATTTTAATTAATGTGTTGCTAATTGTCAATCTATTAGTTTTCCATTTTAAATTTATTACACTTCCTCATTAATGTTATTCCATTTTAAATTTTAAATTATTGTTTTCATTAATTCACAAATAAAAAATATCTAATATATGTTAAAAATTAATTTTATATATTTATTTGAATCAATGATTATAATTTCACATAACTAATAAAAATATCTCTTAAATTAATAATTTATTTAAAATAACTTATTAATAATTTTGAGTTTTTACTATAAAAGTTTGATTAATTTTATAACCGTGGTTCCCACAGGTTATAAACTAGTATGTCATTATATTATACTCCCTCCGTCCCAAAATTATAGTCCACGGACAAAAAAACACACAAATTAAAGAAGGATTAATTACCACTATCTTTATTTAATAAAATGACAATTTTGTCATTACTTTGCATTTAATGTTCCATTAAATGCTTAATTGGTTAAATAATAATGAGGGGATTTTGGTAAAAATGTTATTTATTTTTAGAAGTAGACTATTATTTTGGGATAAACTAAAAAGGAACGATGGACTATAATTTTGGGACGAATGTAGTATAAAAACCCAACATTTTTGGACTACTCTTTGTAATAAACCCATTTTTATATAAAATTGTAACTACTTTATATAAAATTCATGGTTTGACAATTTTTGTATAAAATCGTTTATAGAAACACATAAAAAACACACACATACATACATACATATATATATATATATATATATATATATATATATATATATATATATATATATATATATATATATATCCATGCTCTAGACCACATTTCATTTAACCAAAAAAATTTAAGTTTATTTTTCATATAAAACTTAAAAAAGCATCGTAAGTTGTCATTATATGTGTAACATTTCATTTAAAGCATTTGTATGTTTAAAACATATAAATAACCCAAAATTATCCAAACAACATTTCAATAACCTAATCATAGAACCATAACATGAAATGAACACAAAATAGCATCAAAATTTCATAAAACCTAGACATGTATGTATCTCCCCTCAAGAATCGTAAAATTATAAAATGGGGTCATAAAGACTCACCTTCGTTGCATGATTTCGTATTTTGATCGTTTTTTTGAAGCTTGTCGTGAGAAATCGCAACTTGACACTTTTTGAGTTTAAAACAAATTATTATTGATTTTTTTTGTAATTTAGTTAATAAATGTAACACCGTAAAAATTTAAACAGTTTTTTACACCTTTAAAAAAAACATAAAGTATCATTCACATTCATTTTCCCAAAACATTTTATCAACATCATCTCAATACAAAACCCCAAGATCAAAACATATGAACTCCAGTGTGCGTATGTATGAGTCATGCCGACGCCTTCCCGCGATCATCGCTGGTACCTGAAACACCACACATAACACTATAAGCATAATTGCTTATTGAGTTCCCGAAAATACCAGATAAACACACATCAGCCACTCAAGGTTGTAACTCTGTTGACCCTCTGGTCGAATATCTCTGTGGGACCCTCTTGGTCCCATAACTCTATGGACCCACTGGTCCTAACTCTGTAAACTCTGAATCATGCATATCACACATCACAATAAATCACAGCACATAATAACATGCAAATACACTGGCATATAACTCTAAAATACTCTTCCACATAACTCTGTTACTACACTAGGTAAAGTATAGTGAGAAGACTCACCTCAGATGTCTTCGTAAATCTCTGACTCGGTAGAAATATGATCTAGCCTCCGCTTAATCACATAAAGTAAATACTCTCATAAATATAACTATACTCAACCCTCTCTTAGCACCCTCAGAAGGGTAAAAGACCATTTTACCCCTCTTTTGGCTTAAAGGCCACATTGTTGACCAAACCCTAAAAGTCAACAAAAGTCAACGGTCAAACTTTGACCTGACTCGTCGAGTGCACTTGGGCGACTCGGCGAGTCTACGCATGTCCACTAACTCTTTAGTCCCGCTTGGCACGTCGAGTTCTTCCCCTTGCTCGACGAGTCACACCTGGCATGAATCGCGGGGCCACCCCGACTCAACTCGCCGAGTCTCAAGAACAACTCAGCGAGTTCCGCCTTGAACTTCAGTCCTCTAATCCCCCTTTGACTCACTGAGTTATTTCCCCAACTCAGCAAGTCTACTCATTGAGTGATTTACGGGAAACCCTAACCATACTTGCCGAGTCTGATCTTTGGACTCGACGAGTTCATGCCATGCACAAACTCCATTGACCTCCTGAGGTCAAATCTGTTCCTTAAATCCATAGATCTGACCTTCCCAAGCATGATAATCACGTAAAGTTCAGACCTTGACACTCATATAACATCTAGATGGTCTCACTTGATGATTTAGCCCCAAAAATAACCTCCTAAAGTCATGGCTCCCAAAATAACTCATAAAGCTCCAAGGTCTCTGGACCTCTTTGAGTCCAGATCCAAAGCATAAACTCGAGAAGGGACCAATTGCTCCACATATCCATCCTCTAAAGGGGTTAGAAAACCTAACTCTAAGAATTAACACCAAAACTGAAGAAGTTCCGAAAAATACCTCAAGATGAAGTCTCTGAACTCTGAAATCACTAGAATCACTCCTTCTTCAGCCTCCTCTTTCCTTGGTCACCTCCTTCTTGCAATCACAGCAACAAAATGATCAAAAGTGGCCTATCCTTCCTCACAAACGCTCTAGATCTCTTAGGGTTTCTCTCTGGGGTTTGGTAGCCGCAAATGACGGCCCTAAGGGCCTTTAAGTAGGTCCCAAACCCAGGAAATTAGAGTTTCATTAAACAGCATGGACTCGCCGAGTCCACTCATGAACTCGCCGAGTCCAGCTGTGAACCCGGATAAGAATCTGCAACCATACTCGGCGAGTTTAAGCACCAACTCCCCGAGTCCCCTCCCAACCTCCAAAAATAAAGGAATAAAATAATATACCTGGGAATCCGGATGTTACAATAAAATGGACTATTTTGGTTAAAATAAGAGGGAATTGGGGTTGATTTGTAATATAATTAACAAAACGAGATGGTTTTTGTTAATCAACCCGTTTTCAACCTGCAAATCCATTTAACTTTAATATATATATATATATATATATATATATATATATATATATATATATTTATATATATATATATATATATATATATATATATATATATAATTTAATAACTATAATAATATTATCATGTATTAATCAAAGTATTAATATATTAATTATAATGTTGTATATTATTTATGTTTTATAAAAAGTGTAATCTTAGTTCCTATCTTTTTCTTAATGCCGACAATACTAGTCACTTTCCAAAATCACATTGAAATTAAATATTTTTAATGTTATTTGAACAATTTATTTGTATTTGTGAATTAGATTTGTGTTTTTGACATACTTTGAAAATTCTTTTATGTTTGGAACTAATTTAAGTGGTGTAACCTTTCCTTAATTTATTTACTTTTTGATTTTAAATTGGTTAACCCAAGTTTAACCCATTTATTTAGTAGGTTGGGTCGGGAACTACATAAATAGGTCAACCCATTGACAACCCATTTATCTAAAAGGTTGTGTTGGGTTGGAAATATCAACCCAGTTAAAGAAATAGTTTGGGTTGGGTTAAAATCTTCTACCCAGTTAATAGATGGGTTGAACCCAAACCAAACCAAGGTCGACCCATTGTCAGGCCTACTTTTGGTCATCATCTTTAACAGATCGAGAAAAAAGGATGAACGAAACACATGAACAAAGAAGACGCACCTCCGGTGCTTAGATGGTTTGAAGGACGAGATCGAAGCAAAACTTCGATGGAGGGTGGTGGAAATCAATTGCAAAAGGAGTAAAACATGGGGTTGTTTCCTTTTTTAGTTCATCTGGTAAACACACCACCTCCGGTGCTTCAGTGGTTCGAAAAAGGAAGAGGAAGAATGGAAGCAACTCCTTGGCTGAGCTTCTTCTATTTCGGAGAGGATGTGCGAATGGGAGAGACCATAAGAGGTGGTCTGATGGGAGAAATAAAGCAGTGAGAGGTGTTTTGGGTTTGATGTAGATCCGATGAGAGAAAAGAGAAAGGTGATGGGGCTATTGCACTGGGGTCTTGTTGGAATATGCCACCTACTCCGATGGTTTATTGACAGTAAACAAGGAAACATAAATAGGAGCAACATGATCAGGTGGGTGTTTGGGTTTGTTTCAATTGACAGGGAAGGAGCAAGAAAATGGGGGGTTGTTGCCCTTTTTTTGGCTTTGCCGGAAAACAACACCACCTCCTATGGTTCTTGGCTGCCACGAAGAAGAAGAAGAAGAAGAAGAAGAAAGAAAGGGGGATGTGGATGTTGGCCTCTTGAAGTTCTTGGCAACAACTAAGCAAGAAAGAAAAGAAACATGAAGTGTTTTTCTTTTGTGATGCAAGTAATTGAAATCGGTTTCCTGATTTGAGTAGATTTAGAATGTGAATGGTTGAAGATGAATGATGAATGCTTGAAATACTCTCATAAGATAGTTGTACACTCTTTGATGTGCACTTTTGGTTAGACTTGTATGCAACGTATGTACAATAATTTGATAAACATAAGAGAGATCACGTGAGAGAGGAATAGAAATTGAGTGTATGAAGTTCTAGTAAATTTTAAGGTCAATTGTGTTTGAATCAAAATACCAAATGTATGATGTCATATTTGAAACATCAAAAATGGTGATATTTTCTGGCTTTCTCGATTTTTGTGCCATCGATCCCGATATCATATATTTTTTTGAGACTGGCAAAGAATAGTTTCTGGTTCATGGATTTCTAAAAGTTAGATGAATCCTAAATCCAATGTGTAGAACTTCCGTAAAATCCGTTTAAAGTTTCGTGATTAATTGGTATGGATTCGATAGATTTCGCGACTTTGTTAAACTAACAGATTAAAAATATTGTGATTATCAAATTAAATATTAGACCTATGTCTGAGTCCAAAAACGTTCTCAGAATTCTCATATGAGGTGTGCAAATACCTTAATGGATCAATACGGGTTTTTTTTATTAAGAAAATCTGCATTATACTGATTTGGTTTCTTAGAACGGTCGTAACTTCTGCATAAGACCTCCGTTTTTGACATTCATTATACCACAAAGTCCTGAGAGTATAATTTATCCAATTTACGTATAAATTGGTCCTAAGTGTACTTGCTTCAAATATTCATTTTAATGTCACAAATAGAACTAATTTTGGTGATTTTCGATTCGATCATGAATGATGGGCGGTTTGTAGAGCAGGTTGAGACGTTCTGAAGTAATTATGAGTATAATATGTTTAATATATTATATTAATATGGAATTACACACTTTATCTTAATACAATCGGGTTCGCGGTGGTTCGGCTGACAAACTCTGACCTAAAATTATCAATTGTTACATGAAGTTACCATGTTGGTGTGGGTGATTCTGTGGAACTTTTCCATTTACTAATCGTTCAATGTAAGAATAAAATTTAACGAAATAATGAACACAAATATTTATTTTGTAAGTTTTTAACACTTCATTTAAGAACATTACAAACACACCTACAGAATGCATATATGCGCTACATTTGAAGATAAGCATATCATAATATACCTTTAATGGTGTAAACTCCAATGTAACATCAAGAATTAGTTTGTGATATTCTGCTCAGTTTTTTAAACATATATATATATATATATATATATATATATATATATATATATATATATATATATATATATATATATATCGTGTCATATTCTTATTCATTTTGCCACATGTAATTTTATGGTTTTTTTCGATTTTATTTAGTTCCACATATTATTTAAATATAATAATAAATGCATATCACTTTCATTAATGCAATTTCCTTCTAATTTCAAAATTAGTAAATTAAAGTTTCATTAATTTCCTTTATTTATTTATCTAAATTATTTATTTAAATTAAAAAGAGAAAAAAAAACACTTTAATCTTTATAATTCACTATTTTTTTTCTTTTTTATAAATTCAAACTTCTGAATTTTATATTTAAATTTTCTATTAAACAAACTCATGTAATATATGAGTTTACTTATTAAAATCAAGCAGAGATATTTACAAAATGATAACGCGTAGCCTATAACCGTAAGACCTTAAAGAAAAAGCTCACATCTAAATAGAAATTAATATAAAAGTTGACAAAAATAATAGTACCTTAAAGCTACATGCTTATTTGTGTTGCATGGTCAATTCACGGAAATGGAGATCAGTTTCTAGAATTCCAGTACAAAATAAAAAATAAAAAAGATATAACTACTTAAAATGGTAATATATATATATATATATATATATATATATATATATATATATATATATATATATATATATATGTGGTCACTATGTTTTTTCTGTTCATTCATATTATTCTTCTAAATTGTTAAACTGTACACATTCAGTCCTTATGACCGGCTACTCCATGTTAGCTGATAAAAATGACCTAATGGAGTAATATATTTATCACTTTGTAAACATTTGGTCCATATTATTTTTGTACACATTTAGTCATAAATATTTTTTTTGTTGCAAAATAAGTCATTTTTGTTTTCGTACTCATTTAGTATTTTAGGTTTTTCTCACGACATTTTACGTGAGACAATTATTAATGAGGTGTCTGGGGCTTTTGATGATTTTGTCTATTACGATCTCGACTACTTGGTTGTTTACATCATGTGTTCTGAACATAATTACTTCTTCATACGATCTCGGATTTGAACGATTTTTATATCCATACGTTCGTAGTCTAGTCTACTACAACTTTTGTTTAGATTACTCCCATTAAAAGTAATATATTTTTACTTACGATCCTTATATCCATATGTTTTTATAAATGCATGTATGGATGTTTTTTTTTAAAACCGTAAGTAAAAATATATTACATTTTAAAATGAGTAATCTTAACAAAAGTTGTAGTAGACTCAAAAAACGAACACGTAGATAAAAAGATCGTTAAAATCGGATATTATATGAAGAAGTTACGACGTTCAAAACATAAGACCTAAGCCAAACCACAAGACCTACGCAACCAAGCAGTCGGGATCACAATGGACATAAGAATCAACAGCCACAAACACCTCATCAATGATTGTCCCATGTAAGATATCGTCAGAAAAACATAAAGAAATCATTCATAAGTATTGAATGAGTACAAAAACAGAAAAAAAAACTTATTTTGAAACAAAAAAATGTTAAAGACTAAATATGTTCAAAAATATTAAGGACTACATGTGTACAACATGAGAAATATATTACCTTATTAAGTGATTTTTCTCAGCTAATCTGGAGTAATCGGGCATAAGGACTAAGTGTATACAGTTTAACAAGTTGAAAGGGTAAATGTGGACGAAAAAAACTCAATGACCAAATATGTACAAATCAAAAAACATATTACCCTTCTAAGTCATTATCCCAATGAAAAAATACTCACAAAATTAGGACTTAGTGGGAGAAAGTAGTAACATATATCACAAAACAACCTTACCACATACCCCATCAACACTACATCCAAATTCGTTTTCAAGAATTTTAAAACCTTATAAGTAAGAATCAGGAATGATTGTAATCTGAGTAGCTTTTTCTCTGTGTCTACAAGAATAGAGAAGCAAAACATTATTGTGCAAACATTTTTTGAGAGATAGCCACAACAAAAGGAGAAATCGCAAAAAGAATTGAAAATCATACAAAATGAAAACAAGAGATGACTTGGAATCGAAAAACATACAAAATGAAGGCTGATGGCTCGAAAAATAGAAACAAGAGAGATGAATAAACAATGGAACACTTTTGAAACAGATGGCGATTGAGGTTTATATATGAAGACAACAAACGTACTCTATCCGATTTAAATTTGAAAGAATATCATTTGTGATTTATTGGGATTATGCTGCTAATCTTTCGTTTTGATTACGGATTTTATAGGATATATCGTAGTCAAAGGAACCGGAGTATGGATCGAGGTCAAAGATATTTGAGCGAGAAAACAAAAAATTAAGTTAACAATTACGACACGTGTGTTTAAAAACTATTTTTTTTATTGTAAGAGAAAGAAAAGATTACTATTCGTCTTTTTCATAGAGAAATCTCTGATCAAGGATAGAACAAGAAATTTAAAAATAATGATTTAGGGGCTAACAAAGCTTTAGATTTTTTATAAATTTTACCAATATATTTTTAATTTTGTTAAAAGTACAATTGAACATTTTTTTACATATTTACCTTGTTACCATTTTACATGTCATTATGAATATTTAAAAAAAAAACTCTATAGAAAAGTTTTAAAATTTTGAGAAAAATAATGATTAACTCCTCATTTTTTAATAGAAAAACCTAGGAAACTATATAATTTATTAAGGTTAACTTTTTTTTTTTACACTTTTAGTAGGTCATCTACCCATGTGGCGTGCCATTGTGGAAGCACCGCTGACGTGGGCACTCTCCTTATTTATTAAAAACAATTTTTTTTAGAAAGAGATGAGGGGATTCGAACCTGCGACCACCATTGCAATGCGTTACCGACTAACCTACGAGCTCTACTTCATTTCTACTTCTTTCTGCGAACATATATATCTATACTGATTTCTACTTCCTTCTGCGAACATGTATATCTATATTGATCAGAGAAAAATAAATAAATGCCAAGGAGAGGAGTGGGATTCAAACGTTTGCCCATCCTTTATAAAGGAAACGAGCACGACAAAAAACGTAACCTTTAGTGACGACAAAAAACGTCGCAATTGATGCCCTTTTTCGTTACTAAAACCTTTAGCGACGACTTGTCATCACTACAGGGTCACCGCTACTATCTAGTAGCCAATACTCGTTTGTCGTAGCAAATGATGTCGTCTATATTGATATTCCGGCCACCAGTCGGAGTTTTTCCGGCTACTCTTCCCAGCATCAGTAGTCGTCGCAATTAGTCAATGTCGTCCTTAAAGGTGTAGCTGCTAATGGATTTTTTTTTTTGAAAAAACAATTTATTTATAATATTAGTTTATATATATTATAAAATGCAGATTTTATAAAAATACATAAATAAATACATACTACATTACATAAAACATCAAATATACCACATTACATAAACTATCTAATAAATCCAAAATAAACATCAAATATATCATCCATAAACTATATAATAAATCCAAACTAACATCATCCATAACATAAAACAAGAAATACTATGTGTCTTCGTCTTCCCCATCGTTGTTTTCCTCGTTGTTGACTTGGTACTTAAACGAGCGTATAATATCTCCAATTGTTGTCACAAACGCCAGGTTTTGAAGAAAAGCATTCACATTAACATCCTACAATTAAGTCACATGCACATTAAGTCATTAACAATTTAACAAACTATCAAACTAACAAACCACTAAATGAATTAAGTCGTTAACAATTTAACAAACTATTAAACCACCAAATCAATTAAGTCTATAACAATTTAACAAATTACCAAACTACCAAAAATTACTATAAATGCATCAAGTTCTAAACAATATAGCAAAGCTACCAAATTCTTTAAGAATTTAACAAGTAGATGTGTTGATTTCGGTGCTTGTGACTATGACTACCGTTTGAATAGGACACTTTTGCTCGCTACAAAAGGAGGTTTAGGCCCAATGGCTCTCGCATGCCCCTTTCGAGCACCTAACACCTTCTCTAATATTGCGATCCAATCAATGGTGTCTAGATCACCACCGGAGTCGACTATGTGATGAGTCTGTAAAGCAACCTCATCAACTTACAAATTTTGTATTTCACAATGATTGTCAATATACGTTAAAACTAAAACAAAAAAAAAACAATCTACGTCAATTTTAAGTAATAATAACTTACATATTCGTCTTCAACCAAAGGATCAACAAATTCTCCTTTTATATTCACATGCCCACGATGAAATGGTTTAGGTTTATTCAAATTATGTTTAACATTACAAAATATGTTATACTTAAATAAACATTAAAAAATATGTTATAACTGAATAACCATTATTGTAACTTACATTATTAAAAATAGCACTACCGCAGGAGCTTGAGCCCTTAGTGCCTCCACATCCCCTTCAAAACTAGTCAAACGAGTTTTTGCAACATTTTTGCGGCCTCTATATTGTGTATATATTTGATTGTTCATTCACACCCAATAAACTGAAGCCATGGGATCATATGAAATTGCTCCAAAATCAAACCATGTCTACAAAAAAATAGTGAAATTTAAAATAAATCAAAGTTAAACATATTAAATATATAACTTTATAAATAATTTAGTGAAAGATACACGAACATGCCAACCCTTTCGGCTTCAGAAACGTCTTTCCATGTGTCTTTATCAAAACCGATGTCGCACCACATATAGCTCCCAACCTCCTGAATGAAACATTCATATACTTCACCAATTGACATTTGAGTATTTATGTCGAATATTATCTTCAAAGGTTGGTTACCGTTAGCTGCAAACTTGTATTTTTTTTGTGTGTGTTTAAATATAGATATTGAAGTGAGAAAGTTAACGAATATAATGGATTAAGTAACAGCTTGGATTGTAATATGTTTTAACGTTCACTACTTCTTTTAGTTAACTAACTGTCGGATTATAATAATCACAAAAATTATAACGGTAAAATAATAATATATTTGATTAGATTGCAAGGTCTCAAATTCTAATGTCAATACACTTAAAGTGATTTTCGATGTGTTAAATTCATTTAATCTAATTTTTTATTTAGGTTTTGTTTTTTCATAATAAGATTGTTTATATGTTTTTACTTTTTCGAGTTAAAATTTTCATACATAATTGGTAGATTAGTGATTTTATATAAGGTGGTTCAGGAACTATATGTAAATACATGTGCTAAATGTATTTGGGTAACTAATATAATTATAAATTAATATTTCAATAACTAATTTATAAATAAAATAATTAGTTTATTATTGTTGTATTATTGAATTATAACTATCATATTCTTAGAAATATTTGACAATATTCATTTTATGATTGTCATTTTTAGAAAAACACTTATAGTGATTTTCGATGCGTTAAATTCATTTAATCTAATTTTTTATTTAAGTTTTTTTTTTTTTTTTTTTTTTCTTAATAAAATTGTTTATTTTTCTTTTTTTTTTTTACTTTTTTGAATTAAACTTTTTATAAATAATCAATAGATTAGTGATTTTATATAAGGTGGGTCATGAAACTATATGTAAATACATACGCTTAATGTATTTGGGTAACTAATATAATTATAAATTTATATTTCAATAACTAATTTATAAATAATATAATTAGTTTATTATGGTTGTATTATTAAATGATAACTATCATATTCTTAGAAATATTTGATAATATTCATTTTATTATGCCATTTTTAGAAAAACACGTAAAGTGATTTTCGATGCATTAAATTCATTTAATCTTATTTTTTATTTAATTTTTTTTTCTCATAATAAGTTTGTTTATTTGTTTTTACTTTATTTGAATTAAAATTTTCATATATAATCGGTAGATTAATGATTTTATATAAGGTGGTTCTTGAAACTATATGTAAATACATACGCTTAATGTATTTGGGTAACTAATATTATTATAAATTAATATTTCAATAACTAATTTATAAATAATATAATTAGTTTATTATTGTAACAGCCTAAAATTAAAGACCAAAAATTTCATTTTTAATCAAGTAAGTATAAAACCCAAGTATAAAGACATCCATAGTGTTAACTCATTTCATAATATAAAACCAGTATTTTGAATAACTAAAACATGTCATAGAAAAGTATTATCAGGGTAGAACTCCCAAAGATCCCATAATGCGGAAATCATAGTGTGATGCGCTGCAATCCTGTCGACTCTGTTCCTTTTGAAAAAGAAGTACCTGAAACCAAAACTGTAAACCGTAAGTACGAAACTTAGTGAGTTCCCCCATCATACCACATACGATACAAATATCATACTGTCAAGCATATCTAGGTGCCCGACCTACCCCTTTGGTCTCTTTCAATCGGTAATCGCCTAGCATATATGGGTGCTAGCCTACCCTTCGGTCACTCTCAACCGGTAACCGCCTAGCATATCTGGGTGCTGGCCTACTCCTTCGGTCTCTTTCAACCGGTAACCAGGGACTATTTCACCCCTACCACTACTACGTAATACCCTAGCATATACACATAAAGCACAAATTGCCTAGCATATCTAGGTGTTGGCCTACCCATTCGGTCCTTTCGACCGGTAACCGGGGACTATTTCACCCCTACCTCTACCACATAATAACATAGCATAACATACTATCAGGCATATCTAGGTGCCCGACCTACCCTCCGGTTTATCTCAACCGGCTACGGGGTCTAACCTACGCTTCCTACCACTATCGTACAATATCATAGCATACTAGCACATAAAGTATAACAAATAGTGGCATACTAGACAATTATCACAAAGACAATCATCTCAACTATAAATAACTACTAGTGGGCCAGCATTGGTGCCTTCGACCCACTTCTACTAGAAGGTAACTCACCTCGCACTGCTGAAGTCCACTTCAAAAAGTCCTTAACTACTGCCCTAGAAACTCCTTAAGCTATCAATGTAACACTATCATCCAATTAGAAATTGGGTTCTAAGCCATGATCCATAATCCATACTTGGGGTAAAATGATCATTTTACCCATGGCCCAACAAGATACATAACTAAGGCCCAAGTCCAAAACCAATCAAGCCCAAAACTCCAAAATCCATAAAGGCCCACTAACGGCCCAAATTTCCAAATTGGGCCCAAACCTTTACATGGGCCTCACCCTAAGTCCAATAACTTATTTCCAATCCAAACATACATCCTAAGCTAGTCCAACAATCTGCAACCCAAATAATAACCCAAATCCGAAATGGCCCACAAGGCCCAATACGACTCAAATCTATCTTTGACCTAACCCCAAGAAGGCCCAATCTCCAAAAAGGCCTGAATTACTAAATAGGCTACCCTAACCAACTCCTGGTCCATGGTCGAAGGCCCAAAAGTCAACAAAACAGTCTGCATACCAGGTGGGTACGCCTAATGTACTCCTCTGAGGTCCAACCTTCTCTAAATAAGCACTTAATCACTTTAGCCCTTGCTCCAACTCTCCATTCTGACTTCTATAGGTGACTTTTCAAGTAAAGTTGGCAACTTTACTAACATGCATGGCTTAATGGGACTCTAGAGCTCAAAAGAGCTTAATGGGTGCTTTTAACTCATGCTTGGACTCAAACACTTCGCAAAGCTTGCACCTTTATAAGAGAGGGAACCTTAGAATGTCAAGATCTACAAGTTTGAGTCGTTAAAACGACCCTAGCTCACCAAGACCAATCAAAAGACTAAAAAATGGACAAAAAGCAACCCAAAAGAGGATCTATGGAATGGAAGGTCAAGATCAGAGCTTTTTACCTCCAATGGGTTGGAAAATATGAGAACTTTCTAGATCTACAAGCCCTCTTCGGTGATCAACACTTGAACACCAATTTCCTCTTCTTGTACACACACTAACAAGTCTTCTTTTAAGCTCTAAGCTCCATCCAAGGCAATCTAGGGTTTCATAGATGTGAAAAGGGTGGTGGCTGACTTGAAATGACATAAGGAGTGGTATAATGTTGCTTATATAGGGTACAAGCTGGGGAAATTATGGTTTTGGTCTGGAAGGAGTAGGCCTCGTGTATTGTAGGCTCGACGTACTCATGAACCACCCGCGATCATTTACTCTTATATGTTGGGCGTACCCCAGCTTACGTTGGGCGTACCCAGCTAAGCACGCGCATGCAAATCCTTGCATGCATGGGACTGATCCGCCACAACTTTCCATTAGGGGCTAATTCAGCCAAAACCTTCAAAGTGTTGTAACTCACTCGTCCTAAGTCCGTTTCCAACGAACCTTATATCCACGAAAAGGTTGTGAGAAGCCCTACGCTCCTAGCAATACACCCGAGCCTTAAAGCCTTTCGATTAAAGCCCAAAACCATTAAAATATCGAGATCTTGATTTACAATCATACCCTTGGCTTCCGAAGACATAATCGAATACATGGTTCACTTAGACCTTGGCCACTACATCCGATATGGGCTAAATCCTCCCTTGCCCAAAGCTCCTAACCCCCATGTCAACTGATGACTAGGCCTCAACCCCCAGCAACGAAGCAATCCGGAACAGGGTGTTACAATTATGGTTGTATTATTGAATAATAACTATCTTATTCTTAAAAATTTGACAATATTCATTTTATTATGCCATTTTTAGAAAAAACATAACAAAGTAATTTGAATTTTGTTTTCTTTTAAATACAACTTTACCATTAACTATTGATTTTCTTTTATTTGTTTAAATCATTATTTACATACTAAAGCTGGTAAACATATAAAAAAATGTTTAACCAACATAAGGCACATCATAGTGGATTTTTCTGGAATCAACAATGGGTTGTTTAGGATAAATTTTACATATACATTCAATAATACACACATTTTCACATACACATTCAACATACATACACATTCAACAATTTCACATAAGGCACATCATTGTTAAGGTTTCAATAATTTCAATGGTTTTACATATTATTATTTTTTTGAAGGTTTCATACAATTACACACCTTAAACAAATATGGTAACTAGAAGTTGAAGGAGATATTGATTTTGATTTCCCACCAGGGAATTACAGCTTATACTTTCTTCTATATTCAATAGTTCACATATATACATCAATTTTACATACATTCAACAATACATACAATGATTAACATATCCACATACATACAATACACATTCAAAAGTGAAAAAGAAAACTAAATGTGCTCGCCGGAAAAACATATAGTTGCAATCGGTGGTGATGTGATGTCCTTATCGGAACCTTAAAAACAGAAAAAAATCAACAATTATGATTGTCACAGTCGTAATCGGTGGTTAGAAAAAAAAGTGAAAGCGAAAGGCCGAACATGGCCAGTGGTAGCAGGTCGCAAACCAGAGGTGACACTCGACAAGCGGAGGTGGCAATCGGCAGCGGCGATGACAGTCGGAGAGGGAAGTTTAATCGGTAGTGGCATCTGAATTCTTTAAATTAATTATTTTTAATTCCAACGTAATATTTTATATCAACCGATTTTGTTACGTCAGAATGACAAAATGTCAGTCATAAACTAGTAACGATATTTTAGATTCACTAATTACATTAGTTCTTAAAGAATAGACTATAAACAATAATTACATTTATTCTGGAAAAAATATGACTAATAATGGTTAACAATTACATTATTCTTAATGATTAAAACTAAGAATGGTTTAAAAAGAACAAAGAACATCACAATCTAACAAAACACTAAACCATTCAAAAAAAATATTATTGCTATGATTCTTGAATTCTTTTGCAAAAAAATATCGTCATTCTTGAAAGAATCTCCATTCTCCTTCTTGGTTCATTCGTAGATACACTTAGATTCTATGAGAATGACATTATCTAATAATTTTCTAGATAATCGGTGAGAATAACATTCTGCAAGAATCTTATTCTATTAGAATGATAGGAAGCTTTCTTGGACCTTAAAAAAAAAAGCAATTCAAATTAGCTTTTTAATAAGAAAAAATAAAATATAAGTGAAATTTGCTTATGTATCATACAAAGAAGCAAGAATTAAAGTCTTTTATATAGCTTTTACCATATGATGATAACAAAGTCTAAAAATTAACCATAGGATTAAAAGCTTTTATATATTAATTTCATGTGTAGTATTTCAATCTTAAAATTTTATAAATTATCATAACTGTTTTAATAATGATATTAATTATGTAACTTGACTTATATATCAGTAATTATATCACAGTAGCTTTAGAAACTTAGAAGGCGAAGTCGCAATTGAAGAATCGATATGATTATTTGTTTCAAATATTTAAGAACCTATAACTATACATATACCAAATTGTGTTTATTTAAGTATTTCATGAACTCATAATGTTGACATGGTACACACACATTAATGAAATGCATGCAAATAACTGAGTTAGAATATCGATCATGGCTACTATCTCTCATTGTTTGTTACAAGAGTTAGAATATCGATCATGGCTACTATCTCTCATTGTTTGTTACAAGAGTTGGAATAAAAAATTACCTATGTTTCTTCAATGGAGAGTTGACCCAAATCTTGTTTGATATCGAAAGAACCGATTCTCGGAATGTTGATCGATCGATGGTTGTTGATTTTGCGTTGATGGAAGTCATTGAACGATGAGTACATATTGAGATTTTATTTTGTAATCGTAATGATTTGATGAACATAATGACGACATAGGGTTTTGGAGATGATCCATTTTTTAAAAGAAATATTATTTGCTAGTTTTCTTTGTATATTATAGGGATGATCCGATCCGCAGGACCATGATTGGAAATTGTTTGATCGTTTTTCTATGAGGAAGAGGCAAAATAAAATCAACTTGAATTCGGGACGACTATTCGAAATCTTAGTGAAACACAAGATTTGTTATCTCATGTCTGCTTTTCGTGAAAAAAGTACCAATTGAAGTGGAGAGTTTTTTCAAACAACAAGGGGTTGAGTCAACTATTAAATCAAATGATATTAAGCATGTTTCCCATCTCTTCACGAAAAAACAAGTCGGCTATTTCTTTGAAAAATTGTGCTCAATTTCATATGTGGCAATTCCGAACAAGTCGTCTATTTCTTTGCAAAATTGTGCTCAATTTCATATGTGACAATTCCGCCAAGATCTCTTCGTTAGTTAGGGGAAAAATCCGCCCGAATTGGATCATTTGAGGAACGTATCGAGAGAGAATTTGATTTGGTTAGACAGTGTGTGGTTGGTAAACAAGGATCGGTTTTCTCGCAAGGTATGGAATGTATCGTCAAATATTCAATATGATTCCATAAGATCTAGTTTCGTTCAAGTAAGGGATTCTAGTTCAAAAAGTATTAAACACCAAACATACTAAAATTATATATATATATATATATATATATATATATATATATATATATATATATATATATATATATATATATATATATATATATATATAGAAGTAGTTGATATGATACTGCCGTGGTATTAAAAACTTTGTACCACTACCGTATCATGATTAATCAATTAGTATGGTACTACCAACCAAACATATATTGGTTACCAACATTTTTGGTTCGGTTGGTAACATGTTTGTTAGTTTTTCATACTAAATATCTGCCAACCTTAGTATATATAGGAAATCGATGAAGTCACTCAAATTAAACTCATCGACACTACGTAGTTGTTTTCGATAGATTTTTTCTATTCTCTAAAAACTTGTCGGTGGTACCCTTGTTTTCTAGTAGTGTTGCCAACTTACAATAACTATTCCTTGGTGTTGAAAAGCAAAATTAGATGAAAATATTTCATAGTAGTTGCCATGTAATTGCACCCATTAGTATAGAGAAGTGTTTTGTACATAATATTTTTTTGCTATACAAAAGATTTTATGCATTATATAGTTATACAATACAACATTTTAAAACAATTACTGTTGTGTACGGAAAATAATTATTGTGTATGGATCAACTCCTATTTATATATTGAATAAGTGAAAAACACAATTTTATGAAAATAGAAAAAGGACTACTAGATTTCTAAACGAAAATATTATTCAAGGACACTACTATTCGTACCCCACATTGCAATTTGTAAACTTAGTCAAATCAATTATTATGATAATAATAATAATAATGATAATAGTTATAACAATAATAATAATAATAATAATAATAATAATAATAATAATCTTTATTATAGTAAATTTCGGTGAGATTTATACGAGTTATTACTTTACACTAGACCTGATACAAATAATTGCTTCCGTAATATTGAAGGACCTACGATATTGATCAAAAACTTTACTTCCAATACTAAATGCAGACTTGGATGCAACCGTGTAAACGGTAATAGTAGTAATAACAGCACCAACAACAATAAGAACAACAACAACACCTCTTTCCTTTGGTCTACTCTAATGATGTGCCGGTTCCTTGGTGGAATACAGCAGCAGCAGCAACAACCACACTCGTCCTTTTCTTGATCACAATGTACATGTTGGGACCATTGATTTTGCCATCGGGCAGTTAATAATCATTATTGAAACGTTAAAGCACGGAGGTATAGGTTTTACTGATTAATCCTTTCTTTGAATTTTGTATGTTGCAGAATCAAAACGTAAGCTCATTTTAAACAATTTGGTTTTTCACTTCTAATAACTATTTTGAAATAAATTAAAATAAAACGGTTTATTCAGATACTTATTTATGATACCAAGTAGGAACTATTTTATCATAAAATAGTTATTTTTATGCAATCAAAACTATAAAAAACACATTTTGAAACAATAAAAAATGCTTATTAGAAATCTACATTTTAACTAATATACACTTTAAACAACCAATCTGATGTTATATCTTTTGCATGGTTTTTGTAAATACAATCCGCTTATCTTTTTTCTTGACAATTATTAGTTCAAATCTATAAATGCATTTTCATTTTGTTATTCTTAGTAAAATATAATAAAGGAAATTACTAGAAAATAACGACAAATATTGGATTTATTTTGTTGATACATGTAACTGGCTATCATTTAATTTTTCTTCTCAAGATAAAATTAAAAAAGATTTAAAAACAAGAAAATATCATTATAAAAGAGTTAAAAGACAAAAAAAGGTGCTAACTGCCATCGCTATATCCTCAATTTACAACTTGAAATATATCTTGAATTTAATTTGTTTCAATTTTATTTTGCATATATAAAGGACAAAGACATACACACAATAGAGCCACCACAATGGAATTTGTAGCTATTCTTCTTGGTTTGCTCTTATCCTACGCACTAATCCGAGCCACTTTCTCACTTTTTGGGGTTGGCAAACAGAAGAACCTACCTCCAGGCCCAACCCCGCTGCCGATCATCGGAAACCTCCACTTGCTTGGCCAGCAGCCGCACCAGTCTCTAGCGAAGCTAGCCATAATCCATGGGCCAATAATGTTGCTAAGACTTGGTCGCATCACCACACTAGTCATCTCCTCCGCAGCTGCAGCAAAAGAAGTCCTCCAGAAACAAGATCTTGCTTTCTCCACCCGCTATGTCCCCGACGGCCTCCACGCCCACAACCACTCTCAAAATTCCGTCGTCTGGATCCCCATCGGCCCTCAGTGGCGGACTCTCCGCAGGATCCTCACCTCCAACATCTTCTCCGGCAGCTGCTTGGATGCCAACCAGCACTTGCGGGCTCAGAAGGTGCAGGAGCTGGTAGCGTACTGCCGGAAAGCCAGCGAGGCCAATGAGTCTGTGGATATCGGTCGTGCTGCTTTCAGAACCTCGTTGAATCTCCTCTCAAACACCATTTTCTCCAAGGATTTAACAGACCCTTATGAAGATTCGGGTAGAGAATTTAAGGAAGTGGTCGGAAATATCATGATGGAGGTCGGGAAGCCAAATCTTGTGGACTATTTCCCAGTGTTAAAGATGATAGACCCACAAGGGATCCGAAGGAGATTGATGCGTCATGTTGGGAAGGTTATTGAGATTTTTGAGGAGTTGATTAAAGAGAGGTTGCTGACGAAAAGATCGCATGAAGCAGATGTATTGGACTTGTGTTTAAAAATCAGTGAAGATAATCCAGAAGAGTTCAGCCGGGAAGTCATCCGGAGCATGTTTCTGGTAAGTAATTTTTTTATATTCTATTTAAGCATGCAGTCCAATTCAATCCAACAAACATTGTAAAAAAAGTTAATTCTTAAATAGTCATAATTAACGATGAAATATGTTTTATACACTTATTAAATAAATAAATAAATAAATAAATACTTAATATTTCTAATATGTTTCTTTTAAAAATTGTTTTGATGGTTATATCTGTAATTATGATAGTTATGTTTTCATCATTCTTTCTAGATATTTATTTTAGATGGCAATTATAAATCAATGTTTGCATTTGATTTTTTTGAATAAAACAAATATGAATATTTTATTTATTTATAATATTTGTTGATATACCATATACATATATTGTTTAAGTTATAGTTCTATGATTTAATCAGATTATATATATATATATATATATATATATATATATATATATATATATATATATATATATATATATATATATATATATATATATATATATATACCTTTGAAGATTCTGATAAAAATGACTAATTT